>NW_024881316.1:50888261-51327406 GCF_018691265.1 Tyto alba | reverse complement strand
GTTCCCGGGGAGGCCACACCAAAAAATTTCTGCCTGCCTGTTTGGCCAATTGACGCGGTTAACACAAAGGACACATCACCAAGCTGAAGAAATAGGCTTATTTTACTTTGGTTTAAAGCAGCAGAAAGAATAAGCGAGGTAACGCATCTAGTCATTACTACATAAAGCTAGCTCTAGGGATTAAGAAAGACGCATCACCAATTGCCTTCGTACTTTACCATCATCCAGATCCGTGCATCAGCTGGGGAGCCCCGTCACAGCGAAGGGTCGGAGAGCCTTTCCCGGCAATTGGGAAGTCCCACGCAGTGCGTCCACTCGTAGGTAAGGTCTCCGTCTTTGCTGCGAGAGGGTCCGGCTTTTATACAGTTTAACAAACAAGTCTATACAAAGTGCACGGGAGATATCTGGGAGGTTGATATGCCTCACTCGGGCACGTCCAGATCTGGCCAGGATCCGGGCATGTCTGAGGAGTTACTCTTTTTCTGTACATTTGGGATTTATAGTTACTTCCTGTCGTTTACCGATTGTTCCCAGGGATCGTTCCCAGGGGTGCATTTTCACGCTGATAAGTCGCTGGTTGCCGGTCGGGGGATTCACTCAGATGTCAACCTTGGTTTGAGGCCCATTGTTTGGCCCTTTTTTGTTTCACTGCCTTAAAAACGCCAGCCTGAGACAGACCTGCGCCCAAACATAGGCGACAACAGTCGCCTCGCAGACCGGCCGGGACCGGGGAGTAAAAACCCAGCCAGGGGACAGGAAGAGAAAAAATTTTTTGTCCCCCAGCTGTTTTGGGTTTTTTGGATTTTTGGTTTTGTGTGGTGGTGTTTTGGTTTTTTGTTGGGTTTTTTTTTGTTTTGTTTTGGGTTTTTTGTTTGTTTTTTTTTAATTTCTATTTTGTCTGTCTACTGCCTCTAAACAAAGCTACACAACCTACAGCCCGTAAGGAAAAAACAAAACTTCAACCATTCAGGCACCGCTACACACATTTTAAACACCACACAGCCAGCTACCACTCAAACCACCACCTGCTCTCCCCTCGGCCACCCTACCACCAAAACCGCCACAAGCCATCACCCTCCGTGATCCTCAGAAACACCAGGTACGGGGGCCTCAAAAAATCATCCTGCCTGAAAAAACTCCAGCCTGAGCCTGACCTGCACCCAAATCCAGATAACGATCCTTGCATCGCACACCGGCCGGGACCAGGGGAAAACTACCCAGCCAGGAGACAGGAAAAACAGAAGTTTATTCCCCTGACAGAGGTTTTCATTGAATCCAGTCGACGTAGTCAAATTGAGCTCCGCCTACATCCTGCAAGAAAAGAGACGACAAATGCTCTTACACACCTAGACACATTCTAAACATGCCGCTATTCCACCTACCGCCAGAACCAACCCCCACTCTCCACCGGCCCATCCTTCCGCCCAACTGTCACGACGGGCAGTCACCCCCTGAATACCGTTCCTGGGGGACTCGAGCGCCTGGCCTGAGGAAATCCCGGCCCAAACCTGACCTTCACCCAGACGCTGACCGTGACCGTCACCCTCAGAGAGCATCTGCGACCGGGTGAAAATAAACCCCACCGGGGAGACAAAGATGTCACCCAGTTGGAGGATTTGTTTTCTTATTTAAAACAAACCCATACAGCATAGCCGTGAACTCTATTCCACCTAGCCCTGACTCCACACCCCCGGGCAGAGCAGCTCCGAGCCACACAGACACACACAAAATACTACAAATGACGCGATTCAAAGATGACTAAACGCTAAGCGATAAGGACACCCGGAAGGGTATGCCATAAGGCGAGAAGACTCGGAGGGCCACGATGGTGACGCGAGGAGGCTATACGGCAGCCTACAAGAAGCACTAAGCGGAACGGCCCCTTACGAGAAGCTACCGTCAAAACGGAGACGATGGGTACGCAAGAAGAAGGGCTTCAAGACCTAAGAACGTCAGGATACGGGAAAGAAGTCACCGGCGGGAACAACGGATGCCTAAATTGCAGAGCTGACGCCAGAGCCTGCGACGATGCTGCGCAAAAGACTCCCGACCGGAAACTTCCAAGACCTACCCACGCTTTAAGCTTATAACGCAAGAATAAAAAGCACCCGATCGGCAGCGTGCCGATGAAGATGGGCGTTCGATACCCTAGGGATGGCGCCTCAGGCACGTGCCGTGCTCCTCGAGCACAAAGAGACGCGAGGACATTTAGAGCCGAGGAAGGGCAAAGACACGGCAGACAGAAGAAACAAACTACACGATGGACACACGCAGAGCCTGGAACTGCCCTGCCCGGGACACGCTAACATCGAGGGGAAAAGTAATCCGTTCCCTTTACCTGACCGTAGGGCCCTGCTCCTGTACAGCCTTCTCCCCCGTGCTAACTTTCAAACACTTCCCTGCAATTCCCAACCTCGTCCCCTCCTCTCGGCCCCGTTCGCTCGACTTAGCTTTCAGAGGGCCGGAGGTCCAATTCCATCCTCGACAAAAACAGCACAGCAGCTAGCTAGCATTTTCCTGCAGTGGCCAGATTCCTTTATCGCCTGCAAAATAGCACAGAAGTGCACAACTGCCGGTCAGTATCACACTGCTCCCCGCTTACCTCTTCGACAACCTGCCCCCGTCCTAAGAAGCATTGCGGTGTTCCACTCACCTGCTTGTTTTGGAGTCAGATGCTGCAGCTGTTGACGCTTGCAGTACCTAACTTACCGAGAGACAAAGTTACTGTTGGGCTTGTGAGAAGTCACCAACCCCGTGCTCGGCCTTGCTACTTCCTGGCTGCTTTCGGATGCTCAGATGATCCCAAATGTGAAACTATCTTATTAAACTCTCTTGCCCTCCCAAACAAAATTACTAATGTAAAGTAAAAAAAAAAAAAAAAAAAAAAAAAAAAAATTAAAAAAGCATGCTACATATAAACATTCTATCTCCTATATATGATGCTGAACCTTGACCGGTCCAGAAAAATCTTACCTCAAATGACTCTGTTCCTCGAGAGATCAAAACACATCTGTCTCACAAGCTTAAATGGCTCAGAAGCTGCTACTGACTGAAAGGACTGAGAGAGCACTGACACCTGAGAAACCCAGAAGTGGAATGAGCTCCCTGACAAGCAGCGGGGGCGGGGCTCATATACCCCAGGCCCCGCCCACTGGCCCGCCCACCAGCCTGCCCACAATCCCCTGGGAAAGGGGCGGGGCCAAACCCCCACAGGTATAAAGTCAGCCAGAGGAGCAGAGGGGAATTTTCTCCTCTGCCTGAAGTTTACAACACGCGTAGCGCTCTGTGGAGAAAGCAACTCTTACCAGAAAGGACAATACCCACTCTTTTACTGGGCCTGTTGTGTTGGCGATGCGACCCGGTAGGGAGTTCTGCTTAATTTTTCCAGGGTATACATAGAAAAAGATGGGTATTTGATTAGGCTCTGTAACAAAAGAGTTGAATAACGGCAATAACGATACTCTTATCGACAACGATGTGCTTTAGTTTCCAAGAAAACAACCAAAATGCTATAGGGTTACGCTTCGTTTCTACCGAGACTGCGCACGCTAGCTAGCTTCTACTGGAATTATGCTGTGGATAGAACTAAATGACAAGGTGGGGGTAGATCCTACGAGAATCCCTCCTCTGGGAAGTCTGGAGGGGATCTGAATGGACTACGTGTGCTCTCTGAGCACCGGGGATGGAACAGACGCGTCCTAGCTACTGTAGAGGAAGACGTGAACTTTCTGCAGACAAACTATAGTGTCGGGAAAGGTCCTCTTGGCACGCGGAGGGCACAAAGCACGCTGCCGTTTTGCCAATCGATGGGGTTAACGCAAAGGGCGCAAAAGCTGAGCTAAAGAGATAGGCTTATTTTGCTGGCTGTCTCGAGGTAATAAGCGATAGGTAAGAAACGAGGTGCTTAAAAAAGAAGGCAATGTGTCCAGTCCTTATTATACCAGATGAGTCATAGCGATTAAGAAAGATACATCGCCGATCATCCTCGTGCTTTACCATTGCCTGGATCCGTGCTTCAGCCAGGGAGCCCCATCACGACGAAGGATCGGAGAGACTTTCCCGGAAACTGGCGAGTCCTACACAGTGCGTCCGCTTGTGGACAAGGTCTCTGTCTTTGCTGAGTGAGGGTTCCGGTTTTAGATGGGTTAACAAACAAATGTGTAAACGTGTAGAACTGACAAAATGCATGCAAGACATCAGGTGGATTGAGTCGCCTCGTCATTCTCCTTTGGGATTCTTTCCCGAGCCTGGCCGAGGCTCGAGGACGAACCGAGGGATTTGCATATTCGACCTCGATAATGGGCTTCTAAACTAGGAAATGTCAACAGAAGAGGAACCGAGGGAGTTTGTGTAATCAACCTCAATAATTGGCTCCTAAACTAGGAAATGTCGGTATATTCATGTATTGTTTTATCTAAGCTACTTATCTTGATAATGAGATGTTCTATCCAAGCTACGTATTTCAGTAATGATTGGATACGGTCATTATATAACACGTTTGGTCGTGAGATTCGTCTAGAGGGTGACTTTGGCTCAAGACCTGTCGTTCGGGCCTCGGTACTTTGACAGCAGAGCCGATAAAGGGCGGCGGAGCACGAGGATGGCCTCGGGAAAAGAGCCAAACATAAAAGATGGCTCTCGCACAGGATGCTTAACTAGGGAAGGCATCCCCGCAACGTACGGATGTTCTCGGGGGACGACCGACCAAACGGATGCATCCGAAATGGCAGGTGATTAAGTAAGACGGCTCTGGGGTGTGGACAAAGCCCGAGGAAGGGATCTGTCCGCCTAAGAGATGTACACGGAGAGCCGTGGAGCTCAAACGGTGCTGTCAGATACGAGGATTGTCTCGAGAGACGTTGTGACGAGAATGAGAGGGCTCTGGGGAGCGGAGGGAACGTGGGTGTGGAGACAAACAAAGGACAAAAAATAATTTGAAAAAAACGCGAATGGAATACAGGTAGCCAGGGTACATTAAAAGCGATGGTTAATAAAGAAATAATGAAATAAATAAGAAATATTGATGGCAAATTACAGGGGAGATGTAGAAATAAAATTTAAGAGGTCAGCAACGAGGAAAACTGAGACGAAATAATTTAAAAACAAATGCGGTGACCGAGATACAAGCCAATTGTAAAAGCCCAGGGATGAAGAGACAAAAGAATTTAAAAATACTGATGGCAAACCGAAACACCGCTGTTGCAAAATGGCCAAGCAAAATAAATTGCTTAGCGTAATGTAAAAACTTAAGCGATCGGTCAAACACCTATGACGTGTGATCTGTCACACGGAGATCCATCGGCTAGGTGAGCGTGATAAACACCTCCCCGGAAACGCGTATGTGGAGAGGCTCTGTGTCAAATTGAGAGACTCCTAATAGGAAGCCCTCATCCTTCAACGTCAAGGCCCTCTGAAAAAGAACAAACTAGCTGAAGGCAGGCGGGATGTAAGAACGTGCAGACGTAAACCAAAGAAAGGCCCATTCTAAAACCTAGACAAAGTTTGAGAAAGGATCCTCTCCAGAAACTGCTATAGACCGCCGAGGACCTCCGTGGAAGCCCCTCAGGGACCTAAATCGCACAGGTAATAGTTATATAACGACGATAATGAGTTAATGAATAGGCATATAACGGGATGATATGAGCTTTGGCTATGGTAATTTATGACAGGCGAGTTAGGCGGAATGATTCCCTCGCGTACCTGGCCGGATAAAGTAATCCCGATGCGTTAACGCTAAACCTGGCGTTAAGGAGGGTTCGTTGCAGATTTCAGTAGAGAATTTCGGTGACCCGGATGGGATGCTGCCTCGGAAACTTGATAAACCCACGGGATTGGAAAGACTCTGGCGTCACCTAAGTGCTTTTCGGGGAGATCCTCCGAACCCCTGATCTGGTGAGTTTGGAGTAAGAGCCCTGGTGGGTTTTTTTTTTGGTTGTTTTGGTTGGTTGGTTTGTTTGTGGTTTTTTTAAGGCATTACCAAAGGTAACACAGACTGGAAAAGCCTGTCCGTAAGACTGGACGCAAGAAATTCCCACAGGACTCTGCTATTAAGGAAAACCCGGGAAGAAAGGCGAGATTACACGTTATTACGGTGACGTGCCCAGAGTGTCGCCTGGGGTCAGAAGAAAGCCTCGATCGCACGTAAGGTGTGGGCTAGGGTATCGCGGGGCATTGGCCAATGTCCATGTCTAATTATTATCTTGTATAACAGCCTTGTTTAGTCTGTTAGGCGGTGTCATAGTTTTGTGTACGTAATTGTTTATTTTGTTTAATGTGGGTTCCGACCGGTCTAAGGGGTCTGAAAGCGGTCTTTTCAAAAAGTCACCTCTGGAATATATATTAAAATATCAGAGGGACGTGGGAAGCGAACCCCTTATCTGGGAAACAATTAATTGACTATTGTAATCGTTGGTGGCCACTGTACGTTTTAGAAGATCGAGAGAAGTGGCCAAAGAACGGACCTTACAGCTTAACACTATATACTGTCGATGTTGTTTTGTTGGAGGGAAGGGAAACAGGAGGATGTAGGTAGTGAGGGCCTGGCGGTCGGAAGATATCGCGCTGTACGGAAAGATAGGGCCCCTTTTTCTGATACCCCGATAGCCAATAGTAATGTAGCAGTGATGTAAGCAGACAGAAGTGACGTTGTAAACCCAAGCTATATAAGGCCTGTATATTCCTCAATAAAACACCATTTGCCATCCACCACATTGGTGTCTGTGAGCTGATGGCCCGAGTGGCCTGGGGTTGGTCGCTGTGCCGTTCCTGAACCAGGTCGCCATGCCTCTGAAAGGCAACAGGAGGAAGTGCCTTAGGTTGATTTGTCTTGTTGTGGCTAAATCATCCGGAATGGCAAAAGGATGATGTATGATTCCGAGCGACCCTACCGTTTTAACATAAGAGAAGGAATGGGGAAAGAAGTTAAAGATGTGCTGTTCACAGCATAGATGTCTGAGCCCCCTGCACACCAACCAGACCCCGTGCACCTTGCTGGCCTGCGACGCACACCAATGAGTTCCTCCATACCACAACCACACCTCCTAGACTTTGCCTGGTGACCCCGCACCCCACCAGACTCCGTGCTCACTACTTGGCCCCCCGGGGCCATCTCTGGGCCCCCAGATGGCCAACTACACCCCCTGAACCTCACCAAGAGCCCCTACGCCTCGCCTGGACCCTGTGCACCTCAACCAGCCCCCCTGCAGCCCAACAAGATGCCCGGCACACCAAACTTACCCTCTATACACCAAGACCTCTGTAGTCCGCTTGGCCCTGGTGTGCTAACTCTGAGTGCCTCACACGCCAATCGTACCCCCTGACAGCAACCAGATGCCCTGCACCCTGTCAGTGTCATCTGAACCCCAGCCAGCTCCCCTGCACGATGCCTGGACCCACTGAACCCTGTCTCAGCCCTCTGTACAACAATGAGATCCCCTGCACCCCAACCGGATCACCAGCAACTCGCCTGGCCCCCATGCACCTTGTCTGGACCCCCTGCAAAACAATCAGATGTCCTGCAGCCCAGCCAGATGACTTGCACATTCCCTGGACACCTGTGACACCAACAAGACCCCCTGCACATTGCCTGGGCCCTCGGCATTTCAACAAGATCAGCTATAACCTGGCTGGACCCTCTGCGCACTCTCAGGGGCCCCTACACCCAAACCAGACTCCTTGCACCTTTCTCGGACCCCCTGTACCCAGTCTTTGCAGTATGAACCCCCCAACCAGACCCACTGAATCCCAACGAGACCTTGCCTGGCTCCCCTGCAGACCAAGTAGACCTCCTGCACACCAGCAAGACCCCCTGCAACCTGTCTAGACCATCTGCACCCTGCCTGGGCCCCATGAACCCCAACTGGACCTCCTTCACCCCAACAAGACCCCATGAAGCCTCTGTGGGACCCCTGAACCCAGCCAGACTCCCTGAACATTGCTTGGACACCTGCACTCCAACCAGATGCCCTGAACTACAACCATATCCCCTGCAACCTGTCTGAAACCCCTGCACCCTAAAAAGACCCCCTGCACCTCGCCTGGACCTCCTGTAAACACTCTGTGCCCCATGAAACCCAAACAGACCCCCTGCACCACAACCAAACCCATTGAAACATGCTCGCAACACCTGCACGTTGTCTCGTCCCTCTGCACCCCAACCACACCTGCTGCATCCTGCCTGGCCCCCCTGCACACTGTCTGTACCCCATGAAGCCCAACTGGAACTCCTATACCCCAAGAATACCCCTCTGCACATGAACAAGGCCCCTGAACCCCAACAATGCCCCCTGCACACCAACCAGGACCCCTGCACCTTGTGTGAACCCCCACGACTGCAATGACACACCCTGCACACTGTCTGGGCCCTGTACATCACAAACAGACCCCCTGCACCCTAAACAGAATTGCCGAGACCCCCTAAACCTTGACTGAACATCCTGCACCCCAACCAGAACCACGCAACGTGTCTGGGTCCCCTGCTTCCCAAAGAGGTCCCTGGAGCCCTGTCTGAACCCCCTACAAACCAACAGGACCCCCTGCACCCTGTCTGGTCCCTCTGAACCACAACCAGAATCCCTGCACCTGGCCTGAATGCCTTGCACCCCCAACAGACACCCGGTACCCCCTGACCACTGTCTGAAAGCCCCCGCACAACAAGAAGATACCCTGCACTCTGTCTGAGCCCTCTGCATCACAAACCAACCCCCTGCACAACAAACAGAAGTCGCTGCAACTTGCCTGGATCGCCTGAGCGCTGTCTGAACACACTGCACCCCAACCAGAACCCCCTGCAATGAGTCTGACTCCCCTGCTTCCCAAACCACTCCCTGCACAATGAACAGAACACCCTGAACACTGTCTGAAGTCCCTGCACCCCAGCAAGACCCCTGAACCCTGTCTGTGCCCCCTACATCCCAACCAGACCCACTGCAACTCAAACAGAATACCCTGTAACTTGTCTGGAACCCTTGAATGCCGATCAGACCGCCTGCACCTTGCTTGGACCCCCCTGAACACTCTCTGAACCACCTGCATCCCAACAAGACTCCCTGCACCCTGTCTGGAACCCCTCTGCATCACAAACAGCAGCCCTTGCATCGTGCCTGAACACCCTGAACCCTGTCTGAACCCCTTGCAAAATAACAAGACCCCCTGCAACCACGCAGAACCCTGTACACCTTTCCTGGGCCCCCAGAACTCCAATCAGACACCCTGCACGTTGCCTGGAGCCCTTGAACCCTCTCTGAGCCCCCCGCACCCGAAAGAGAACCCCCTGCAGGTTGCCTGGACCCCCGAACCCTGTCTGAACCCCCTACACCCCAAGCAGAACCCTTGCAACGTGCCTAGGTCACCTGCTTCCCTCCACGCCAAACAGAACCCCCTGCACCTTGCCTGGACCCCCTGAGCCACAATCAGAACCCCTGCACCTTGCCTGGAGGCCCTGCAAACCAAACAGACCTCCTGCACCCCAACCAGAACCTCCCAAAACTTCCCTGGACCCCATGAACCCCAGTCTGAACCACCTGCACTGTGTCTAGGCTCCCCGCATCCCAACCAGAACCATGCACCCCAACCAGAAACGGCTGCATCTTGCCTAGATCCCCTGAACTCTATCTGAACATGCAGCACCCCAACGAGACACCCCAAACCCTGTCTGAGCCCCCTACACCCCAACAACAATCCCTGCACCGCGTCTAGGTCACCTGCATCGCAACCAGACCCCACGCAACACTGACTCGAAACCTGTCTGAACTCCCTGCATCCTGTCTGTGACTTCCGCTCCCCCACAAGACCCCCTGCACCCTGTCTGGGTTCTCTGCATCCCAACCAGACACGCTGCACCCCAACCAGAACACCTGGAACCATCTCTGAACCCCCTGCACACAGTCTGGGCCCCCTGCATCCCAAATAGAACCCCCACACCTTGCCTCGACCCCTTGAATGCTCTCTGAACCCCCTGCACCACAACAAGCACCCCTGGACCCTGCCTGGGATCTCTGCATCTTAACAAGACCCCCTGTGCATTCCCTAGAGGCCCTCCACCCCAAACACACCCTCTGCATCCTGAAGAGCGTCTGAACACCCAGCATGCCGACAAGACCGCCTGGACCCCAACCAGAACACCCTGCACATTGCCTGGACCCCGTGAACCCTGTGCGGGCACCCTGATCGCCAACCAGAACCATTGCAACTCGTCAGAGTGCCTTGCACCCCAACCAGAACCCCCGCACCACAAACAGAAATGCCTCAACCCTGTCTGAACACCCAGCACCCCAACCAGAACACCTGCAGCTTGCCTGGAGGCCCCGCACCCCAAACAGAAACCCCAGAATCTCTCCTGGACTCCCTGAACCCTGTATGAAACCCCTGCACCCCAACCAGAACCACTACACCCCAACCAGAACCCCTACACCACAAACAGAACCCCCTGCATCTTCCCTGCACATCCTGAACAACCATTTGAACCCCCTGCGCCCCAAACACACCCCACGCATCCCAGCCAGAGCCACCTGCACTTTCTCTGAACCCCCTTGAACCAAAAGAGAACGCCTGCAACGGGTCCGGTTACCCTACTTCCCAAACAGAACCCCTGCATCCCAACCAGAACCTCCTGAACGCTGCCTGAACCACCTAAACCCCAACAAGACCCGCTGCACCGTTTGGGCCCCCTGCACTCCAAGCAGAACCCCTGCAACGTGTCTAGGTCACCTGCAGCCCAAACAAACCCCCTGCACACCAACCAAAACCCCCTGAAACTTCCCCGGACCCCATAAACCCCGTCTGAACCACCTGCACCGTGTCTAGGCTCCCTGTGTCCCAACCAGAACCATCCACCCAACCCGAAATGGCTGCATCTTGCCTAGACCCCCCCTATCTGAACATGCAGCACGGCAACAAGACACCCTGAACTCCGTCTGAACCACCTACCCCCCCACAAGAACCTCTGCACTGTGTCTAGGTCACCTGCATCCCAAGCAGATCCCATGCAACACAAACAGAACCACCTGAAACCAGTCTGAACTCCCTGCACCCCAACAAGACCCCCTGCATCGCAACCAGAACCCCCTGAACCGTGTCTGAACACCTCGCACACCAAAAAGACCCCCTGCACCTGTCTGGGCTCCTTGCATCCCAACCAGATCCCACTGACACTTGCCTGGACCCCCTGAAGCCTGTCTGAACCCTCTGCGCTCTGTCTAGGCTCCCTGCATCCAAACCAGACCCCTTGCACCCCAACCAGAAGGCCCTGAAACTTGTCTGGATCCCCAGAAACCTCTCTGAACCCCCTGCACCCCAACAAGACTCCCTGCACCCTGTCTGGGCCCCCTGCATCACAAACAGCACCCCTTTACCCCAAACAGAACCTCCTCCAACTTCCCAAGAACGCCTGAACACTGTCGGAACCCCCTGCAACCCAACAAGGCCCCCTGCACCCCGCCTGAGACCCCTGCATCCCAACCAGAACCCCTGAACCCTGTCTGAACCATGTGAACCCCAACAAGACCCCTTGCACCCTGACACACTTGCACCACAACCAGACCCCCTGCACCGCAACCAGAACCCCCTGCAACGTGTCTGTGTCCCCTGCTTCACAAACAGGCCCCCTGCACCACAAGCAGAACTCCCTGAAACAAGTCTGAACCCCCTCCACCCCCGCAATATCCCCTGCACCCTGTCTACAATCCCTGCAGCCCAACCAGAACACCCTGCACCTTGCCTGCACCCCTTGAACTCCGTCTCGGTGCCCTGAACCCCAATCAGACCCACTGCATCTCACCTGGATGCCTTGCATGCCAAACAGAACCCCTGCACACTGTCTGGGCCACCTGCACCTCACCTGGACACTCTGAACCCTGTCTGAACCCCATGCAGAGCAAACAGATGCCCTGCAACTTGTCTGGGTCCCACGTTTCCCAAACAGAGCTCCTGCACCTCAACCAGAACCCCCTGAAACCTCTCTGAGCCCCCTGCACCCCAGCAAAACGCCCTGCATGCTGTCTGAGACCCCTGTATCCCAACCAGACCCCCTGTACCCCAAACAGTCCCTCTGTACCTTGACTAGATCCCATGCACCCTGTCTGGGCCCCCTGCACCCCAAGAAGGCCCCTGTAACCTGTCTGGCCCCCATGCGCTCTGTCTGGGTGCCCTGAACCCCAAGAAAACCCCCTGCGACCTCTTTGGCCTCCCTGAACACCAACCGGACACCCTGCAAACTCTCTGGCATCCCTACAGGCTGTCCTGTGCCCCTTCACACTGTCTAGGTCCCCTGAACCCCAAGCAGATGCCCTGAGCCCCAACCAGCCCTGATACACCTTGTCTGCCCCACACACACACACCCCAACCAGACCCCCTGCACTTGACTAGACCCCATGTGCCCCACTTCCCCTCTGTTCACCCTGTCTGTGCCCTCTGCACACCAAGCAGACCCCCTGCACCCCAAACACACCCCTGAAACCTGCCTGGTCCCCCTGCACCTGTTTGGGTCTCCTGCACCCCAACAAGACCCCCTGCACCCCAAACAGGTGGTCTCTATACCTTGACTAGCCCCCATGGAACATCTCTGCCCCCCCCCTGCACCCTGATTGGCAGCTGTGCATACTGTAAGGGCTCCCCAAACCCCACGTAGACCCCCTGTCCCCCAAAGAGAGCCCCAGCCCCTGCTCTTGACTAGCCCCCATATGCACCCTGCTTTCCCCCCCTGCACTCCAAGCAGACCCCCTGCACCCTCTCTGGACCCCCTGCAACCTGCCTGGCCCCCCTGGACCCTGCCTGGGCCCCCTGCACCTCAGCCAGACACTCAGCATCCTGTCTGGACCCCTCGCACACGACACACAACCCCTGCACCGCAACAAGATCCTACACACCCCAACCAGATGCCCTGCAACCTGCCTGCACCCTGTCTGAACCGTCTGCCCCCCCAAGAAGACCTCCTGCACCCTGTATGTGCCCCCTACACCCTGTCTTGGCTCCCTGTTCCCCAATCAGACCCGCTGTAACCTCTCTGGCTCCCTAGCACCCTGTCTCGGCCTCCTGAACCCCAACCAGACCCCCCGCACCCCAGAAAGAACCCCTGCACCCCAACTAGCCCTGCTACACCTTGCCTAGTCCCCCTGCAACCTAAACAGACCCCCTGCACCCTGTCTGAGCCCCGTGCACCCAGGAAGACTTGCTTCGCACTGTGTGGTTCCCCTGCACACCAACCAGACTCCCTGCACCTTCGACCCCTAGTCAGCCCCAGTGGCCTCCACTCCCTCCCAGTGTCTCCCAGTGCACACACAGTGCCTCCCACAGAATTCAGCGTCTCCCTGTATCCTCCAGTCCCTCCCAGGGTCCCCCAGTGCCCGCCAGCATCTCCCAGTCCATCCGGTGTCCTCCTAGTCCTGTCAGAGACCCCCTAGTATTCCCCCAGTGCCCTCCAGTCCCTCCCAGTATCTTCCAGTGCCCGCAACTGTGTCCCAGCCCGTCCAGTGTCCTCCCAGTCCTGCTCAGACCCCCTAGGATCCTTACAGTACCTTTCAGTCCTCCCAGCATCCCCCCCACGGTCCTCTGCAGTGCATCTCCCACTCTGTTCCGTGTCCCCTCAGACCATCCGTTGTCTCCCAGCACCCCCCAGTCCCTCTCAGCGTCCCTCCAGTGCACCTGCAGAGTCCCTCAGTGTCTCCCAGTCCTGCCACAGACTCCCTGGTAACTCCCAGTGCTTTCAAGTCCCTCTCAGTGTCCCCCAGTGCCCATCCCAGCATTTCCCAGTCCATCCAGGGTCTGCCAAGTCCTGCCAGACACCCCCTAGTATCGCTCCAGTCCCCACCGTGTCTCCCAGTATGCCCCCAGTGTCCTCCAGGCCCCTCTGCAGCACATCCAGTGTCTCCCAGTTTGTGTCCAGGGCCTCCCCTTATGTTCCGTGGCCCCGCAGACCTCCCAATGTCCCCCAGTGTCCTCCAGTCCTTCCTCATGTCCTCCTGTCCTCCCAGTGCCCTCTTGTTGAAAAACAGTGAAGGAAAAAACATTGTTTAGGGTAGTGTAAAAACTTAAGCAATTGGTCAAACACCTGCAACGCGTTGTCCGTCACACAGAGGTCCCTGAGCTAGGCGAGCGTGATAAACGCCTCCCGGGAAATGCAGATGTGGAGAGGCCCCATGAGGAAATCGGGAGACTCCTAATCGCGAGCCATTGTCCTTGAAGATTAAGGCCCTCTGAAAAAGAACAAGCTAGCTGAAGCTAGGCAAGAGATAAGAAAGTGCAAACATAAACCAAAGAAAGACCAATTCCAAACCGTAGACAAGTATAAGAAAGGATCTCTCCAAAGACCACCAGAGGTGGCTAGAGACCACCGACAACCCCCGCGGAAGTCCCTCAGAGACCTAAACTGCACACATAATAATTACGTGATTATAGTAATGACTTTTTGGAAATTGCATAAATAGACACGTAACGGAGCAATATAAGCTTTGGCTATCGTAACGTACAGCAAGCATGTTAGGCAGAACGATTCCCTTGCGTCCCCGGCCAAATAAAGCAATGCCCGCTCGTTAACGCTAAACCCGATTTCAGTGAGGGAGGGAGAGAGACAGGGAGATGATGAGAACAGATACGAGTCGCCGGGTAGAGGGAGACCTTCCGATGCGATTTTCACAAGCGACAGGGAAGGCGGCAGCGTGGAAAGAATGAAATGCTTCAGGCGGCTGGGGAGCCAGCAAGGGAGAGGCGTGGAAAGGACGTGGAGAAGGCGACGGGGGACGGGGCGGTGTCGGCAGAACAGCAAAAAGCTGCGGGGACCCGGCCAGCCCGAAAGGCAGCCGGAGGCGGGAGCAGGCGGGCAGCTGGAGAAGCGCGGCCGGGACCGGCCCGGGGGGACGCGCGACCCGCCGCAGCTCCCGGTACCGGCCCCGGCCCGAGGCTTTCGCAGCCCCGGGGCTCGTCTCTCCGCCTCCGCCCCTTCCCACCTCCGCAGCGCCGGCTGCCCGACCCTCACCCACGCGGGGGCGGGCGGCACGCGCCTCCGAGCGCCTCCCCCGCGAGGCTTCCCGGCCACCCGGCGGCTCGGGGGCGCCGAGCTCCCGGCGCCGGTGCTGCGCCCCGTCGGGGCCGGCCGGGAGGAATCCTTCCTCGCCGCACGGACCGGCCGCTCCTGGCCGCGGGCAGACGCGGCTGAGACTCTCTTTCACTCCTCAGCCAGATCCCGCGGGTAGAGAAGCCCCCCTCCCCCGACTCCAGCTGGAGCCCCTCGGCACAGCAGGGCCGGCCCCACCCTCAGCCTCACCGGCTGCACCTGGGGCTGCACCTGGGGCTGCACCTGGGGCTGCACCTGGGGCTGCACCTGGGGCTGCCCCAGTCCAGCCCCAGCTCCCCAGCTGCAGCCTATTTAAAACCTTGGCCCGGTCCCATCCTCACCTCACCTGTCCCACCTGAGCTACCCCGGCCCCAGCCCACAGCTGGAGCCCGTGGGGAGCAGGGGGGCCGTCGGTACCCGGCCTGCAATAAGGTCATCTTAACAGGCTCAGGAGCAATACTGTCTTTTATTCAGGCCTGGGGGCTCAGTGGATTTTCCTCAAATCCAGCACAGCTAAAGGCAGCTGCAGGTGCTTCTTTTATACACCCAAATCACAGGTTGGTGCTTTTCCAAACACTCCTATTAGACACCGATTGGTCAGCAACTCTAATACAATTACAATACAAATGACACATCGAGACGATGAGGTGCGGAATCACGACTTTACAACCAGTAAGGTTATAAAGTAGGTATGTTTATTCAGCGCTGGGCGCACAGGGGAATCATTTCCTCCAAATGCGTTCCCCACTGGGAGCGAAAAGCAGCTCCTTTTTATTGCTTAGAAATGTTACGTATTCATCTACTCTAATACATATGCATCATTACTCTGAGGATAGGGAGGGAATATTACAATTAGTTCTGAGAAATCATTAACATATCCCCCCACCCCAAATGCCTCCTGTCGCGTTTGCACAGTGCTCCCTGGTGGTCATGGGCAGGGGTCTTCAGATGAAGGCTCATAGTCTTCTTCATGGTGTTTGCTAGTTGACCCTTACTTCTGCGCAAGCTCAGTCCTGTAGTCACGTACACCTTGTCCTTCAAGTCTGGGCTAATTTGCAGCTCCTTGGTCTTTCTGGCTTAGTGGTTTCAGTTCCCCTCTTATCTCAAGGACAAGAGATACCAGAGATGGCCCATCCTGTCTTCCTTCCGTTCAATCACAAGGGAGTTACCGCCCTTTGATAGGGACCACCAATGGTCCATCTTGTTCTTTCTCATTCCATCCATTGCAAAGGAGTTACCATCCTTTGATGGATGGAGGCCATCTGGGGAGCATCCCACGGGAGGGGGGGGGGGGGGGGCGCTATCAAGTTAGTGTGAGCATCTCCTGAAAGGCGGGGGTTATCGGGTGTTTTCTCAGATCAGTTCCCCCCTTTTCTTTTTCCAGTAGTAAATTCTTTTACTTTTGTTAAAATTTGGATCGTTGTAAAGAGCCTCATACATAAATTATAGTCACTTTGCGAGTCGCCAATTCCATATATTTTCATTCTTCCAATGACCAAAGTTTTACACTGTGCACATTGATCTATGCCCAGCCAAGGGGGCCCTCGTTTAGACTTTCCTTCCTCTTCTCTATTTTAGACAAAGTGTGGTCCTCCTCCCCTGTACTTTTATAATGGACCTCTGTGGCAGCAGAGAGGACAGAGATGTTAGAGGTGGCAATTGCGAATAGAACTTATCTACACAAGGCAGATAAGCAGGCACTTCTTTATTCCAGCGCTGGGGAACACGGGGGATAACTCCACAAAAAAACGTGTTCCCCGACAGGTACAAAGCACAACATATTTATACACTTTTTCAGCAGAGTCATGGTTACACAAGATCAACAAAATTCACAAAGTTTAGTTTGACCTTAATAATGATTGGCTTTCAGTTACCGCACCTTACCTATATTCCTATTCTACAGAAATCATTGGTCATCTTTACTGATTGATTTGAATAGAATGATGGGAGTGTAATGATTAGCATATTCATGTTATTTCCTGGAAATCATTATGATATGCAAATGTCTCTAACCCATGCATGGTTATGTTGGACGGGGGTCCTCTGGTGGTCGTCAATAGTCTTCATCACTGTGTGCGCTGATTGAACTCCATCCTTGCGCATCACCAATTCATCTTTGGCTGATGCTCATTTCTTCTCTGGCTGATCTTCCAAACCAAACCCAGTATCTTCTGGTACCTATTGTTTTGACTCAAGATCCATAACCAGTACCCACTGTTTTGATTCAGAGTCCATAATGATTCGGACAGTGTTCAAAGCACACACCATACTAGCTACCTATTCCTAAGGGCCTTAGTGTGCTTTATATTCTTAAAGCTGCTATAACTCAATTTTAAAATCAAAATAATATTCTAAACTAAAATCAAAATAACATTCTAGGATTCAAGCTACTTTGTTAAGGTAACTGCAACAGCAGCAGGAAGAGAGGCAGCAGGAAGAGGGGGAAAGAGCAGGGCAGAACAACAAAGTGATGAGCAGAATCATGACTTTACAACCAGTAATGTTATAAAGTAGGTACGTTTATTCAGCGCTGGGCACATGGGGGATAACTCCTCCACAAGCATGCGTGTTTGGAGGGAGAAGCGGCTCCTTTTTATTACGTAGAATGTTACCTATATCACAATTCCGGGAATAGGGAGGGAATATCACAATTACTTCCAAGAAATCCTTAACGTATCCTCCACCCCAAGCCCCCAGTGCCGGATTCCCCAACTACAACTTTGGTGCCAGCCCTCCCCTTGCAACTCCCATGTTATCAGATAAACAGCATATCTCAACCCCCAGGTGCAATGTTTCCTGAGGGTGGGGGGGCTTAATGTTTCCTTAGATGAAAAGGACTGCAAGCAGGATAGATATGCAGAAAAAACCTGGGATGAGCAGCACAAGAGAGGGACAAAAAATGAATGGGGGCAGGGAGCCGGACCGAGAGAGACAGGGAAAGACAATAAAGCAACAAAGAACAGGGCAGAGAGGGAGGAAAAAGGCAATGGGGATAGGGAGCCAGGACAGCCAACAACGGAGGGAAGGGGCAAGGAGCTGCAACAATACAAAACAAAACACATGCCCACACTCTGCAGGTCAGAGATGGAAGAATTAAGAAATGGGGACAGGGAACCAGAAAAAAAAAAAGCTGGAAAGGAGAAAGAATATCAGTGCGTACACAAAGAAAGGGGGGGAGGAATTCTAAAATAGGGTTGCCGAGGAGCCAGGGACACCAAGGTCAAGAAACAAAAAAAGCGACAAGGACAGAGAGCTGGCCACGCAGAGACAGCGAAAGGCAAAAGATCGCAAGGGCAACACGGCAGAGAGGGAGGAATTGAAAAACCAGGGACAGGGATCCAGACAGGGAGAGAGGCAGAAATAGAACGGGGAAAAGCGGCAGAGTGCAGAGGGTGGCATTCATCAACAGGGCCAGGGGAGCAGACAGAATGCAATGGATGACACAAAAAAAAGTAGCTGCGGGCTACCGCAAAGAGAGAGCGAGTCAAGAACAGGGACTGGGAGCCAGACAGACAGACACGGAGAAAGGAACACAAAGACGGCGACGGGCTACAAGACAGAGAGGGAGGAAATAAAAACTAGCGTCGGGGAACCGGACAGAGAGGGGCAGCGGGGGGAGAAATACAGGCAAATGTGGTGGGTCTATGGGACAGAGAATGCGGGATTAAAACACAGAGAGAGGGAACCAGCCAGAGAGAGAGACACCAAAGAAAAATTCCAGACAGACTACAGAGGGCAGAAGGAGGAATTAACAGCTGGGGACGGGGAGCCAGATGAAAAGAGATGGAGATCACAGGCAATAGCGGTAAGTGCAAGAAGAGGGAATGTTGGAGAATGGCTCAGAGACAAGGGTCCTGAGCCCACCGAGCAATTGTATGATCAGAGCCTGCTCTAGCTGCTGATGCTGAGCCTCACTAGGGTTTGCCTGCAGCTGCTCGCAGCTGCTGATACAGGAGGAATGTCAAGGACGCTTCGGCCTTGTGTACTGTGATGTGTCGAAAACAGGTTAAGGGGAATTAGGAATAGTGGTCTGAGAAACCTAGTGTTATGGTAACGGTGGTCTGAGAAACATTGTGTTATGGTACTGTCGTGTATCGAAAACAAGTCAAGAGGAATCAGAAATAGTAGCATGAGAAACTTAGTGTTATGAGAAGCTTGTGCTGTAAGCTAACTGCAAGTAGGTGGACTGTGCGAATACGACCTTTAGAGCTTAAGCCAATCAGCTAGTGACTAGTAGGCATCATAATTATCATTGTCTGTATAAATATATGTACCCTGGACCAATAAAGACACACGGTGATTGATGCTCTATCTTCCACACTGAACCCGTCTCGGCATGTTGTTCGTCCGCAGCTCCGCAAGGGAAGAACTAATCAACAGGGACGGGGAGCTGGACAGAGAGGGACAAAGAAAGGCAAAAATAGCGGCAGGGTACAGGTCAGAGAGGAATGATTGAAGAACGGGGGCACTGGGAGGGACACAGAGAGATAGAGAAAGGAGCGACAGGCTACACGTCAGAGGGAGGACTTGAAAAACAGGGACGGGAAGCAAGAAAGAGGCAGATGGAGAAAGGGGGAGACGGGGGGGTGGGGGGTGGGCACGGCCCAAGGGGAAACAGGACAGAGAGGGAGCAATGGAAAGGGAGGGATGGGGAGCTGTGAAAGGAGAGGCAAACAGAATCACAACGTGCTACGGGGCCAAGAAGGAAGAAACCAAACAACAGGGACAGGGAGCCAGACAAAGAGAGCCAGACAAAGACAAAAAACCACGGGGCTATGGGACTGAGGATGAGGAATGAAAAAGCAGGGATCTGGCGCTGGGCAGCAAGAGATGGAGAAAATAAAAATAGCCAGGGGCTACCAGGCAGATAGAGGGAAGAAGGAAGAAACAGGGATCCAGAGCTGGCCAGAGAGAGACGGTAAGAGACAGGTATACTGACGGGCCCCGAGGAAGAATGAAAAGAGAGGGACGAGGAGCCAGACACAGAGCAACGCTTACAGGAAGTACAGCAACAGCTAGAAGGCAGAGAGGGAGGCATTAAAACATCAGGACTGGGAGCCGGACAGGAGGAGGGAGATAGATAAAGAGGGGACAATGCCCAGAAAGACAGGCTACGGGGAAGAGGAGGAGGAATTAAAAAATTGGGATCCAGAGACAGACGGAGAGCAGGAAGTAAAATTGCCACAGGCTAAAGAGCCCAGAAGAAACTGAGAAACAGGGGGCGGGAGCCAGCCAGCGATGCAGAAAGGAAAAACCACGATGGGCTCAGAGACAGAGGGAGGAATTTCAAAAAGGATGGGACCAGGAGCTAGACAGAAAGAGACTGAGAAAGGGCAGAGAGCACCAGGCCGTGGGGCAGCGAGGGAAGAATCAAAAAGCGGGGACAGGGAGCTGGACAGAGAGCAATGGGGAACGGGGGAAAAAAAAAAAACCACAAAACTGCACCAGGCTACGGGGCAGAGAGGGAGGAAATGGAACACAGGACAGGGAGCAGGACAGAGACTAGAACAATAACAATGGGCTGCAACACAGAGAGGGAAGAATTAAAAAACAGGCACGGGGAGCCCGAGGGAGATGAGGACAGACAAATAATAGCATTGGGCTACAGGGCCAAGAGGGAGAAACTGAAAAATAGTGACCAAGAGCCAGAAAAAGAAGAGACGGAGAAAGAACAAATTGCAACAGGCCACAGGACAGAGAGGGAAGAAGTAAAAAACAGGTACAGGGAGCAATCGACAGAGATACCGGGGAAGGAAAATTTAAAGAGCAACATGTACAGGGCACAGAGGGAGGATGTAAAAAAAATTAAGTGAGGGACAGGGAGCTGGACAGAGAAAGAAAAATCAGCAGCGGGCTACAAGACAGACAGGGCGGAATTAAAAAATCCCTGCAGGGAGCCGGACGGGGAGAGACTGCAAAAGAAATGAGTGGCAATGCGGCACAGGGCCTAGAAGGACAAACTGGAGAAACAGGGCCTGGGAACTGGAAAATAGAGCCAGGGAAAGAAAAAACTACTGATGGGCTCTAGGACAGAGAGAAAGGAATGACAACACAGAGCCGGGGAGCCATAGAGAGAAAGTAAGTACAAAAGAGGGGACATCGAGGGGCAGAGAAAGAGAGCTTTGAAAGTGACAGGCTGCAGTGCGGAGAGGGAGGAATGTCAAAAATCAGGATCTCGAACCAGACCAAGAGACGCGGAGTCAGTAAAAATGCTGCCAGGTAACAGGGCAGAGAGGGAGGAATTAAAAAACAGAGACAGAGAGACTGAGAAGAAGAAAAAGTCCCAGCAGGCTTTCAGGGAGAGAGAGGGTAGAATTAAGATTTGGAAGCAAGGAGCTGGACAGAGAGACAGACAAAGAAAAAAGCTGCATCCAGCTACCAGAGACAGACGGAGAGGGACGGAGGGAGGGAGGGGGAGGGAGAGAGGGAGGAAGGGAGGGAGGAAAGATGCGACAGGTGACACAGAGAGGGAAGAATGAAGGAGACTGGGAGCCAGACAAACCGAGACGGGTGTGTTGGGTTTGCTTGTGTGTGTGGCCGGGGGTTTTGGCAGCGGGGGAAGGGGCTACAGCACTGGCCCCCGTGAGGACATCCACCAAGCTCTGCCGGCTCCAAGCGGGACCCACCTCCGGTCAAGTCCACGCCGAGTAGCCACGGTGGCTGCGCCTCCGAGCTAACATTTAAGAAGGAGAACCTGGGAGGATGAGTGGGAGTTGTGAGGGAGACAGCTGTGCAAAAACAAGGTCAGTGGAAGAAGGGGGAGGAGGAGGAGGAGGGTGAGGACGGGTGCAATGGAGCAGAGCGTCCCTTGCCGCCCGTGGTGAGATGGCAGGCTGTCCCCCTGCAGCCCGTGGAAGTCGCTGGCAGAGCAGATGCCCACCTGCAGCCCGTGGAGGAATCCCGCCGGCCAGAGCGGGCGGCTGCTCCCAAAGACGAATGCCGGGACTCTGCGGGAAGCCCCCGCCGCCGTTGTACTTTGTTGCCAAGAGGACTGTGAGGCGCAGCAGGGACCCACGCTGGAGCCGTTCAGGAAGAGCCGCAGCCTGCAGGAAGGACTCGTGTGGGAGAAAGTTCAGGGAGGACCATCTCCTGGGAGAGGGATGCCACGCTGGAGCAGGGGAACAGCATGAGGAGTCCTCCCCCTGAGGAGAAAGGAGCAGTAGAAACAACGTGTGGCCAACCGACTGCAACAGCCGTTCTCCGCCCCGCTGCGGGGCAGGAGGTGGAGAAATCGGGAGCAAAGCTGAGCCTGGAAGGAAGGGAAGGGCGGGGGGGAAGGTGTTTTTAAGATGTGGTTACACTTCTCATCGTCCTGCTCCGTTTGCTACGTGTTGCTGTCATTTGAATTAAATTGACGTTCCTTTCCTTCTCCTAACAAGTCTGTCTTTTGCCCATGACCACAGCCAATGAGTCATCCCTCCCAGTCCTTACCTCAATCCCCGAGCCTTTTGCTTTATTTTCTCCTTTCCATCCTGAGGGGGAAGAGGCGAGTGAGCAGCCGTGTGGCAGTCCGTCGCCCTCTGGGCTCAAACCACAACAACAGGGAAAGAAAATTAGAGTGACACGCTAGTGGGGGGAGAGGGAAGACTTAGAAAAAAGGGGACAGGAAGCAAGACAGAGTGAGATGGAGAAAGAAAAAAAAAATGGCAAAAGGCGATGGGTGACAGGACAGAGAAGAAAGATCTTGAAATGACGGGCGGGAAGCAGGGTAAAGAGAGGCGGGAGAAAGAAATAGACTCTTGACATGCTCCAGAGCTGAGAGGGAAGACTGAACACCAGGGATAGCGAACAGGACAGAGAATTCCAGACACAGCAAAAATACTGACGGGCTACAGGACAGAGAGGGAGGAATGCAAAAATAGTGGCTGGGAGCCAGACAGAGAAATACGGAGAAGGGAAAAATAGCCACAGGCTACAGGGCAGAGAGAGGGAGGACCTAAAAGATGGGGACAGGGGGCCACTCAGAGTGAAGTGGAGAAAGGAGGTGCAGGGCAGAAAGGAAAAAAAAAATAGCAGCTGTGTGGGAAAGCGAGGGGGCTAGGGGAGGGACAGGGAGGGACCGGGACGCACAAGCGGAGGAATAAGGCCCCAAGGGCCCAGGACTCACTGCAGCTCTCACTCTCGGCGCTGCCCGGAGAACGAGACAGTTGGGATGCTTCTTCCTCGTTCTTCCTTCCTCTTCTGTAACTCCAGACACTTGGCTGTCCCCCACCTACAAGGATACCTCTGAGTCTTACAGCTCTTACGAGACAAAGCTTCCTGAACACGCAGTCCCACTCACTCGCGTGCTAAGTGCAGGAGAGTAGGACAGAGGGAAAGAGAGAGGAAATGACGAGTGGAGAGCAGAACAGCTGGACAGAGGTATGTGGCAAGAAACAATGGGACAGGCAGCAGCATGGCATATACAGACAAAAAGTTGAGGGGATGACAGAGGAGAGAAGAAGAGAGAAGGGACAGGGAACAGGGCGGAGATGGACAACGGAACACTAGAGACAGCAAGAAGACGAGTATCACCATAACAAGGCAAAGACATAGAGAGGAAAAAAAGAAAAAAAAGACAGCAATGGGCAGCAGGCCAGAGGGATGAGGAAAGACAGGGGGAAGGACAGAGTGGTATAAAAACCAGGTGAGGAACAGAGAGCCAGAAAGCACGATCCTGCAAAAGAGAGTGGGACAGGGAGCAGGACGCTGGGATAGAGAGCCAGTGAGAGCAGAGACAGACTGGAGGAAGAACAAAGGGAAAGACTGACAAGGACAAGAAAGCAGGACAAAGGGATGGAAAGGGAAAAAATAGCAATGGGAAGCAGAATAGCCGGAGAGAGAGAAAAAGAGCAAGAGCAGCAAGAGGAGGAGAATGACAGGAGTATCTAGAGAGAAAGACCGGCACTTGGAAAAGGCGGGGACTGGGGGAAACACACATCAGAAAGGTAAAAAGAAAAAGCGGCACTGCCACTTTTCTCCTCTCTTCTAGTGTCCTGCAAGAGAGGGATGGTGAGCAGGACAGCGTTACAGAGAGGGCGGGAGGGAGGGAGTAGGATGCAAGGAGAGAGAAAAGCAGAGGTCGAGGGAAGAGAAAAGAATGACAGAGAGAGAAAGGGGGAGGATGGGGAGCAGGAGAGATGGAGAATTAAAAAATAGCAATGGGCGGAATAACAGAAACACTGAGAATTAAAAAACAAAACAAAACAAAACAAAATCTATCTAGGGAGCAGGACAGAGGAATAGAGTGAGAGGGAAAAAAAACAACAGGGAGAAGGACGGGTAACCCACAGCAGGACACTACGGGAGCGAGGGGGCGGAAACACAAAGCAGGGCAGAGGGATGAGGAGCGAAAGAAAAGAGGAAGAACCAAGAGAGGAGAAAAACCAGAAAAAGACCTGGACAGAGATGGCCAGTGGGACAGAGAGATGGAAGGAGAAAGAAAAGAGGGACAAGGACAGCGACAGCGATGCAAAGAGAGGCACAGGGAGCGGGCCAGTGGGATGTAGCCAGAGAGGGACAGGCAGCGGGACACGAGCTTTCAGACAGAGGTGTAGAGAGGGGGAAAGAAGGGCAGAGTGGAAAAGAGGGGGGCGGGGAGCAGGTCAGAGAGCTGGAGAATGAAAATACACTGCTGCAGAGCAGGACAGGAAAACTGAAAGAGATGAATGGGAAACAGCGCAGTGGGGTGCAGACAGCAAAAGTCACGCTAGGCAACGGGACAGAGGGATTGACAAAGAAGGAAGGGACAGCGAGCAGGACAGAGAAACAGAAGGAAAAAAGAGAGATGAGCGACAGGACAACGGGACGCAGAGGAAAAGGAAGGATGGAGAGAGAGGGAAAGGTGGGGAGAGAGCGCGGGCTGCGGAAAGACAAGAAGCAGGACAAGGAACGTGACAGAGGGACTGGGGGCAGCAGAAGGGGGTGAAACAGATGCAAATGAATACAAACAGGTGAAGGAGGGATAAAAATACGGAGATGGGCTGCTGGGCAGAGAGAGAGGAAGGAAAAGTAGGGCCAGAGTAGGGCAGAGAAAAAGGGAAAAAGGGACAGACGGCCGGACAAGGGGAGATAACTAGAAAGAGTGAGACGGGCAGGGGGATAAAAGCAGAATAACCCAAGGGAAGATGCGGGACAGATGGACAGTGAGAGGTAGAAAGGGGCAGAGATCAGGAGTGAGAGACAAAGAAAGAAGCATTAGGGGCAGAGGGACAGAGAGAGGAAGATACAGGTTGCACGAAGGAGAGAGGGACCGAGAGAGGGAGAGACAGAGCCCAGACAGAGAGAGGGAAAAAGGTAAACCAGGGACCAGCAGCAGGCCAGAGGCAGAGGGACAGGGGGGAAGGAGAGAGGGGTACAGAAAAGAAGTGAGGGATGGGAAGCAAGAAGATGGAAATGCAAGAAAAAGGGAGGAGTGGGAAGCAGAACACTGGGATAGAGAGCAAGCCAGAGCAACGGGAAGAATGACAGGAAGCAGAGCCAGGGGAAAACCAGAGACCAAAAGCAGGTACAGGGAAACGGAAGTGGAAAATGAGAGATAGGAAGCGGGACAGAGGGGTGGAGAGACAACGAGGAGCGCGGGGGTAACGTCAGAGAAAGAGGGAGGGAGAAAGGGAAGGACAGACAGCAGAGAGCAGGAGCGAGAGCTGGAAAAAGAAGCTCTGGGGCAGAAGGACAGAAAGAGAAAAAAGACAGACAGGAAGAAGGATGGAGGATGATAAGGAGGGGGAAAAAGAAGGCCAAGGAGAAGGACAGAGATTGTCCGACCAAGACAAAGGAGCAAGACAAGGTGATACAGAGAGAGGAAAAAGGGACAGGAAAGCAGGACAAAGTGAAAGACAGGCAAGAATAAGAGAGAGGGAGCAGAAGAGACAAGGAGGGGGAAAAGCCTAGGACGGGTAGCAGGACAGACAGCTGGAGAGCAGAAAAACACCAGTGGGTTGCAGGACAAGAGACAGAGGATAAAAAAAAAGAAGAGGGAGCACGACAAAAGCGCAGAGAGAAAAAGAAAAGGGAGTGGCAGAACAAGAGAGAGGAAGAGGGAGCAGGACAGAACAACAGACAGGTAAAGGGAAACGAAGAAAATCACAGCAGCGTGGGAAAGAGAAAAGGCCAGGGGAGGGCCCGGGACACGCAAGAGGGGCGACAGGGCCCCATGGGCCTGGGACTCACTGCAGCAGCTCTCGCTCTCGGCGCTGCCGGGATAAGCTGCCGGTTCAGACGCTTCTTTCTCCTTCCCTCCCCACTTCCTCTTCTCTAGCTCCAGGAGCTCGGCTGTCCTCCACCTAAGAGAACACGGGGGTGTCTCAGCTCTTACGGGACGAGGCCTCCTACGCACATAGCCCCACTCGCCCGTGCATTACGTGGCTGTACCACACTTTCAGTGAGACATACAGACCCTGGGGTGCACGTTGGTGGTCTGAGCTGCTGCAGACTGCGAAGCGGGATCCTTCCTCACCCGGAGAGGCTGGCTCTCTCTTCCTGCAGCGGGAGGCAGCTGCCGGCCAGATGACCACCGGTTTAGTCCTCTTTGCCTTTCTCTGGCCCCTCCAGCGTCAGCCATGGCAACTCCTGCCCACCGCCAGCCACCGCTCCGCCTGTTCCTTTTTGCCGCCACGCCGCAAGGTGCACGAGGCCAGGCAGAGACAGCCCACGCAAGCCTGAGGCGGGTGCAGTCAGCAGCATCCCCAGGGGAGGAACGGACAGCCGCATCCTCAGCGCAGCCTCTGCAAGACGGAAAGAAGAAACAGATTGTCAGCACCAGAGCCCACCCCTGGCCACGGCCCCTCCTGCAGGGGCTGCTGGAGATGCAGTTGCGGGCCAGCTCGCTGCCCTCACGACAGGGCTTGGGGGGGGCCTGGGGCTACGGGACAGGCTCCAGGGGAGGGGCTGGAGCTGAGGGCAGCGGCACGGGGCGAGCGGGGCGGGGGCGGCTCAAGGGGATCTCTGGCGAGTCGGGGACGCCCGCCTCCTTCCCCCCTTCCCGCTCTCAGGGAACTCCCCGGGGCTGCGCTGGCGAGGCTCGCCTGCCGCAGCGGAGGGGGTGCAGCTTCCCGCCCCCAGGAGACACCCCCCCCCGCCCAAGGGGCTCGCTCGCCTCACCGACAGCCTCGACCCACCGCCACCACCGCCACCGCCGCGCTCCCCTCTCTCCTGGGCACCGCGCCTGCGCCGGAGGGGCCGCCGACGGCGCGCCGGAGGGGCCAGAGCCGGCGCGCGAACGCCGGGCTGCAGTACCGCGCTTCGCCCACCGGGTGGCGGCAGCAGCGGGGAGCGCCCGGCGGGCGGCGCGTGCCCGGGGGCGGCACCGGGCCTGCAGTTCCGCGCTCGGGCAGCGGCGGGCGCGGCGGCGCCGCTCCGCGGGCACCGCAGTATTGTTTTGCCGTTACCGGCGCCGCTCCGCGGGCACCGCAGTATTGTTTTGCCGTTACCGGCGCCGCTCCGCGGGCACCGCAGTATTGTTTTGCCGTTACCGGCGCCCTGTATGCAGTACTGCATTTCGTTCGCCAGGCGACAGCCGTGGGCGCGGGCTCGCGGTGCCTCACGGCGCATGTGCAGCGCCCCACCTGCAGCGCCCGGTTTCCTCAGAAAGGCGGCAGCAACGAGCGCGAAGGCGGCGCCCCTTTCCCCATGGCTTCCACCGGCCCCTCCACGGCCCCCCGGGGCAGGGCAGCACCAGCCCCACAGCCCGCGGGTACGCTGCTCACAAGGTCCCTTTACAGGGAGGGGCCGCGACATCAGCCTCATTGCGCTCACCTGGGGCTTCTCCCGCTCCGGCCACAGCTGGAGCCCTGCAGGGACGGGGGGCCACCTCCTGCCCACCCCCCCGAGCTCCCTCACAAAAGAACAGGGGCAGGGAGCTGCACCGGGAGAGAGGGAGAAAGTCAAAGAGGCAACCAACAACAGGGCAGAAAGGGAGGAACGAAGCAACAGGGACAGGGATGTGGGACAGCCAATGATAGGGGAACACCACAAAACAAACAGGGACGGGAAGCCAGAAAAAAAGAGAACTGAAGAGCAAAAAGAATAGCAATGTGTACAGAAAGAAGGGAGTAAGTCTAAAATAGGGTCATCGAGGAGCCAGAAACAGTGAGCTGGAGAAAGGACAAAAGCAAGAGGTGGAAAGGCAGGAATAAATAGGGACAAAGAGCTGACCAGAGAGAGACAGTGAAAGGCAAAAGATCGCAGGGGCAATGGGGCTGAGAGGGAGGAATTAAAAAACGGGTCAGACAGGTGGAGAAAGAAAGTTTCAGAAACACTAGGCTCCAGACGGGTAAGGAGTGTGGAACTGCTACCCCTCTTAGGCCTCTTCTGCACATGCTTCCTTAGGACTAAAATCAGTAAAATGGGCTGACTTCCCTTCAAGTTGCTGGCCCTCAAAATGTTATCCTGCAAATTAATTGAACTACCAAAGTCTCTTTGGGTTATTTTAATTTTGGAGCGTTTTTCCAAAGCTTTAACTATGGTTCCCTGGTAGGTTATGTGATAAAAACCTCATCCACATAAACCTGAGCAGAGGTGCTAACAGATGAGGAAACACCAGTGAAAGGAGTCCCTGCATTGGCTGCTCGTAGGGATGTCCTGGGACACAGTCCAGGGCGACAGCTATCACAGGCAGTAGAAGAGGTTCTCCAGGTCATGTTACAGTGAAGGGCTACACGACCCAAATATGGGATGCGAGGGAAGAGCATTTAGGGATTGCACATAACTCATTATGGTATGTTTACTAGAGGAACTAAAGATGGGGAAAACACAGGGTAAGCATGGCTGGAGGAGGAACAAGCCTTGAAAAATAAAAGGATAAGGGCATAAAAGGCTCCATTCACACATGAACACGTTGCTGGTGAGAGGGTTGTCTGGCCATGCCATGTCCCTGATCAAGGGCCAATAAGGGGGGGGGAGGGCACACGTGTGTCTGTGTCTCTGAGGACAAGTTGACAGGGGGGGTTGGTTACCAGAAAGTCAACCATATTCTGGGCTGTGTCAAAAGAAGCGTGGCCAGAAGGTCAAGGGACGGGATTTTCCCCCTCTACGCCACTCCTGTGAGACCCCATCTGCAGTGCTGTGTCCAGCTCTGGAGTCCCCAGTACAAGACAGACAGGGACTGTTGGAACAGGCCGAGGAGGCCCTAAAACTGATGAGAGGGATGGAACACATTGGGGATGCAGCCTGTAGAAGAGAAGACTCTGGGGAGACCTTATCACAGCCTTTCAGTAATTAAAGGGGTCTTATAAGAAAGATGGGGACAGACTTTTTAATAGGGCTTGTTGCAATAGGACAAGGGGTAATGGTTTTAAACTAAGAGAGGGTAGATTCAGACTAGATATAAGGAAGACATTTTTTATGATAAGGGCAGTGAAGCACTGGCACATGCTGCCCAGAGAGGTGGTGGATGCCCCCATCCCTGGAAATATTCACGGTCAGGTTGGTCAGGGCTCTGAGCAACCTGATCTAGTTGAAGATGTCTCTGCTCATTGTGGAAGGGTTGGACTAGATGGCCTTTAAAGGTCCCTTCCAACCCAAACTATTTTATTATCAACAAATGTATTATTTTAACCTTACCAATATGCTATGAAATCTTTGTTATAGCTTTGCTTCTGATACTACTTCTCACTATGATCAGTCTAGTTTACCTAAATTTGAAATGGTCATACTCTTTGAAAGCCCTACATTCATAAAACAGTAAGCGTATCAGAGCTGCCAGGTAACAGTTGGCTGTCAATTTCCCTTCCCTTCCAGCTAGACTTAAAATTCACAAAACTGTTTTTTCACAAACCTGTAGAATTTGTCCTATAAAACCCTGCTGACAGATTCCCACCGAGAAGTATCTCTACTGAGGCCACAGCATTGTGCGAAGGGAAAGAAAACAAAGATTCCAGAGTTCAGAATGGTGAACAGCAAGTGAACACCCATGCCTGTGGTGCCCATCAGGAAAATAAGTATTAGCCAGTCTCCAAGTCCTTGTCTATATTCCAAGTAAGCACTCATCCGCAGACACGCCTTTGTTGTATGTTACCTAGCCAGTACAGTCGTGCATACTTCAGTTCTCAGCCAAATCAAGCCAGTTTCTTTTTATTACTTTCCCTCCTACTAACCTTCTTTACTCATGACTTTCCTAGGAGGCATCTGTATTGTGTCTGTGTAATATAATTAAGATGCATTTGCTCTGCATACATACAGGTGGGTGGGCTGTAAGCACAGAAAAAAAGTCTCACGTTAGAACGGTGAAATGAAGTCTCCTGCTATTAACCATCACACATTTGTTAGTATATAAAATATATTTCATTAAAACCGAAACATCAAACACTTGACCGATGAAGTTTTACGCAGCGGAGATTTCACTTGTGTCCTGGCTGCAGCAGACACTTGTCTGCACAAGGTGAACAGAATACACTTTTGGAGACCAGTAAGTACTCTAGTTGCTAATGCTCTCAGAGCTCAAAATCTAAGCTCTCAACAGGCACATCTGAAGAATTTGGAGCAAAAGAAAGTGCTATCTGGGTTCCTTCAGCTTTGGGAAGTCAGTGGCACGTGGCCAAACATACAGTCAGTTGGATACAAGACCTTCAACTCATATGACCACCAGTTACTGCAGGAAGGAAGATATAAATATCAGAAGAAGTTGCTGACAGATAGAAGACTTGATGCATGAATCTGTGCAAGTTTCTTTATGCTGTTCCTTTACTTTTAACTCCACTACAATGGATTCCAAACCTTCTGTTTCTGAAGGTCTCATTCATTTGAGTTGCTTCTTCTCTGGTATTTCATCCGCGTCTCTTGCATAAAGTTTCTGAAGGCTGGTTCTTCATGACTCTCCTCAGTAACTGGGGAAAAAAGCCACAGTTCAGCACTATTTCAGCACTTGGCGTTACTGAAGAAAGCTAGAGTCAGGCTAGTCAGAGCAATACAAAAAGCCGACTTGATATTCAACTTCATTACATAGCAAAAGAAATAAGTGATCCTAAAAATCAGTGTAACAGGGAAAGAATGAAGATTAGGTCTGTGAGCTATATAAGAGAAAAATCACACACTGCAAGAACTTAGGAGATTGCTCCAAGACCAGCAGTCACAGGAAAAGGGGAGAGAGCCAGGGACAGAAATCGTAAGGCCAAAAAGCTGATGAAACATACTGTGCATTAATTAGGTTCAGAGGTCACTGCATGCTCCAAGCATAACAAGTTGTCTGGTTTATGCATGTTATACACCTATTAAAAATAATTACTTGAATAGAAAATTTACAATTCAACTTTTACAAAGGTTAGAGAGTGATATCACTGGACTAAGCATTGTAGCTGGGCTTCTGCTACAGATTCAGACACCTATGTTTAGGTAACTGAACGTTTGCTTGTTTTCTAGGCTCTCATTACAGTCAATCCTGTTAATGAGATACATAGGGTATTTCCTGACTACACAGGCAGCTTTTAGACCAGATCAGATCCCTCATTCCCTTACCTTCATGGTCAATGTCATCAGTATCACTCTCCCTCTCTTCTTCTTCATCAAGAGTTCCTCGAGTTAGGATCAGCTCAGAGGGACCCATTGCAGAAGCAACATCAGACCCTTGAAGGGAACAGAAATGGCTACACACAAAACAGCATGCTAACAAGTAAGTTAGTTTGTGCCCTGACAAGTTCTATTTGCACATAAACATAGCAATTAATACCTAAAGGGACAGAAAGCTGCTTCTGGATTCCAAGGATATGGGACAGACTGCATCAGCACCATACTCAACCTCATATAAGGCAACAGCTCAACCAGCAGCAGAGCTTTCTCATATTCTAATCTGACTGTTTTCACTTTTTCTAAAGTACTTCATTTCTTCTAATTTGTCCACTGCTTTATACACAGCGGGATTTCTTCTCACGTCTGTGACTGACACATAGAAGAGCTACTTCTGACCCATCCCGCAGGAACTAAAGCCCCACTCCTCTTTACTAACATGAAACTGCTTTCATGTTTTTGCTGTGAAGACAGAAAAGCACTGAATGACTTCTCAAGGCAGACTCTTGACAACTTCTGCAGTAAACTTCCTAGTAAGGTACCTGCAAGTGTGTTGCCCTGCATACACACGCTGCCCATGTCCTTCCACAAGTGTTCCAGCTGCTCTCTCTTTTCTTTATTTTGAGCTTTCTCCTGTAGGTACAAAGTTACATGTGGATTCTGAGTACATTTAAAACATCAGTAGAAGAGTAATCTCACTCACTACTAGCAGTCGTCTCCCAGCCAGAAAGCAGAAGTCAATAATCAGGTCTTACGTTGCAACTAAGGTTACAAAGAACTTTTGGCTAAACATAGGAAGCAACCTCCAGCACAACAGACTTCAAGAACATTTTCAGCAGCATCAGGAAGTCAAACTCAGTGAAGTTGTGCCTGCAGAGAACTGTCCTTTGGACAGCTGCAACTCAAGGTGAACAGAACTACTGATCTTGGTACTGCAATTTGGTCTTCGTTATTATTTGTCTAAATCAAAACAGTACACTTCACTGGTGCGGAAAGATACAGCGATATTCTCAAGAAATCACTTTGGAAAGTTATTTTTAATAAAGTCTCTATCCTTCTGACGGGAAGATATAAGAATCTTTCCCAATTATTTTCTCACAATTTACTCAAATAAATAATTAGCACTAGAACATTGAGCAACATCTGTTTTACATAACATCTTTATTTTTGTGAAAAACATGTTTTATAAAACATCTTTATTTTGTGAAATATATTTTGCTCCACCAAATCTAGGCAAAAAAAGGCACATGGTGAGCTTCAGGATTGGAGTTTTTCCATAATGAGTATAACTAGTAAATGAAATGTTAGACCCTCCAAGCAATTGTGTGCATAAAAGTGACCCCAAGATATACTGCCCAGGCATACAATAGTTAAAAATACTTACCAGTGTTTTTCTCAGGCGCTCATATTCTGGACGATATTCTCTGAAAAGATAAAGAGAATGCATTCAGTCTGAACTAATACATGATTTACATTAAATAAAGATCATATTGGAGGCTTGTTTCTACCCAAAAAAGTTTTCACAGAATCACAGAATGGTTTGGGTTGGAAGGGACCTTAAAGATTACGTAGTTTCAACCCCGCTGCCACGGGCATGGACCCCTTCCCCCAGCCCAGGGGGCTCCCAACCCCGTCCAACCTGGCCTTGAACCCTTCCAGGGAGGGGGCAGCCACAGCTTCCCTGGGCACCCTGTGCCAGCGCCTCAACACCCACACAGGGAAGAATTTCTTCGTTATAGCTAATCTAAATCTCCCCTCTTTCAGTTTAAAACTGTTACCCCTCATCCTATCACTACCACTCCTGATAAAAAGTCTTTCCCCATCTTTCCTGTAGCTCCCTTTAGGTACTGGAAGGCCGCTGTAAAGTCTCTCTGGAGCCTTCTCTTCTTTAGCCTTCCACGTTTGAGAGACATTTCAGAAAGACTAACTGTACTTTTTACCCAGATTTGAGTTCCAAAACAAATGGATACAAAATAAGTGAACATACTTCATTAAAATACCAAACTTTTCTCACACTCTCTTCTTGGGTAAGAAATTAAACCAGCTCAACTGAGATAGTCATTTCACTGATATACCTAATCAGCAGACCTATCACATTCCTCTAATCACAGACATGACTTTCCCAGCCAGTACTTGTGCCTCCTAAGACAGTTCAGTGATATCTCGTACACAAAAACTGTTCACAGACTTCCAAAATACTGTACCACTATGTGACCTTTGAAATATTTCTTTAATGAAGTAAGAATAAAGTGGATATGGATACTCTCTTCTAAGAATCAAGGAATGGTTTGGGTTGGAAGGGACCTTCAAAGATCATCTGGTCTAACTTCCCTTTCCACAGGAAGGGACATTTTTCACTAGATAAGGTTGCTCAAAGCCTGGTCCAACCTTACCTTGAGCGTTTCCAATGATGGGGCATCCCAAGCTTCTCTGGGCAACCTGCTCCAGTGTCTCACCACCCTCATCATAGAGAATTTCTTCTTTATGTCTAATCTAAACCTACCCTTTTCCAGTTTAAAACCATTGTCCCTTGTTCTGTCACTACAGGCCTCGGTAAAAAGTCTGTCCCCATCTTTCTTATAAGACCCCTTTAAATACCGAAAGGCTGCAATAAGGTGTCTCTGAAGCCTTCTCTCCTCCTGGCTGAACACCACCAACTCTCTCAGCCTTTCTTCAAAGGAGAGGCGTTCCAGCGCGCTGATAGTTTTTGTGGCCCTCCTCTGGACCTGCTCCAACAGGTCTATGTGTGTCTTGTACCATGGGCCCCAGAGCTGGATGCAGTGCTCCAGGCAGGGTACCGTGAGAGTGGAGTAGAAAGGGAAGAATCACCTCCCTTGACTTGCTGGCCTGGCTTCTTTTGATGTGGCCCAGGATATGATCACCTTTCTGGGCTGCAAGTGCTCGCTGGCAGCTTAGGTGAAACGCTTAACTAAGGTTTCATTATGTAGCTAGTGTATCCCAGAATAACTGTTAGGTTATATGGTAATACTCCTCAGCACCTCCAAACATTTGAGGGGAAGGGGGAGAAGAGTACACATAATACCCTGCCCAGGTACTCCCAGGCGAGCCATCAAACCATCAAAGACCCATCTCAACAAGCCCAGAGGAACACAGGGGCACTGTGGCAGGCAGGTAATCCAAATTAAGGACTCAGAGGAAGGGATACCTTATCCCGGCTGTCCCAGGAGAAACATGAGCCCCACGGTCCAGGCGTGAAACCCGTCACCGTGCCTCACCGGGTGGTCTCTCGATCACCTTGTGAGCACAGGAGGGTGGCTGCCTAGGGGTGCAGGACACATTATAGGATGCAGGGAAAGAGCATTTGGGGATAACACAGGATTTAACATGGGACGTTTAGAGGAGGAACCAAAGGTGGGAATAAGGAGGGACTTAGAAGATTTGTGAAGGAACAAGTGTGGGAAACAGATAAGGGAATAAATGGGTCTATTTGCATGCAAGCAGAGACCAGGCAGTATGCAGACCAAGGGGCATGACCAGGCCAGGCTAATCAGACCTGGGAGCATGAAGCTGTAGCAGTTTCTCTCTTGCTGTCCAATCCAGCATGATATATTTTCCTTGAACAACAATTTATGGCCTGATTTAGGTTTTTCCAAGTAAACCAAGTCACTGGATGTGCTTTCTAATGTTATAGAGCATCCTGGCAGTATTTCATGGGGAGGAATCTAGTAAGGAGCAAATTCTTAAAGAATTTTTGAATTTCAACTTGCTCATCTATTCAGTCTGCCCAACTCATGCTAGCTTCCTGAGGACAATCCAAACCTTGATCAGTGTATGGAATCTGAGGGAAAAAAATTACTTTACAGATTTGTTGGCACAGATAGCTTTTACTGTTTCACTGAACAGTTGGCACAAAAAATCACCACTGAATAGCTCCTTTTGACTACTGTTTTTTATGCTGACTCTTGCACTTAAGTTTATTAGAAACTCTAGACTACCTTGGCTGTGAAAAATGAATAGTCCTTCAAATCAAAGGCGTGAACTCATGGATCAGTAACTTCAGCAAGTATTCACTAGGTCAGGGACCAAAGGTTATCACCTTACCTCTCATACTCATCCACAGCTTTAGAAAGCTGAACAAAAAAATCATCCAGTCCTGTGCCAAGCACAGCAGAAACACCGACCACCTGTAAAAGAAAACCATGTACCAGAACTGAAGAATAACAGAACCAAGTTTTTAGCTAACTGATAGATGATCAGAGCTGAAAAGACTAATCAGTATCTTAAAAAAACCCAACACCCAGAAACCCCCTAAAATAAAAATAATAAAAAAAAAAAAATAGGAGACTAAAGATACTCATTTAATCATCACAGTGGCATAAGACTATGTAGTGATACTTCCACTTCTGTCATTCCCACTTTCAACTTCTTTCTCCACCTGCTGTTAATGTTTAATACCTCTGATTTGAGTGGGTTTTTGGTTTTGTTTTTAATTTCTCCTTTCTCCTATTCAGCTCAGGAACCTGGGTTTTCCCGTCTGTTTTACAAATTTTACCATGGGGTGAAGCGGGGAGCAACAGTAAGAAAAAAAAATGAAATCTGACTCTGCACCCATACTTGTACCTCCAATCTCAATACCCCACAAAAAAACATAGTTAAGACAATACAATGCCTAAACATAATGAACAAGATAGGGCTATTCAAAAGAAAGATCAAGTCTTTCTTCTGTTTACTTGGTTATTGTTAACAATCCAAGTTCTCATTCTGAACCTAGCATTTTATGTGGTTAGTATAACTGCTGCAGTATCAGTGTACTAGAATTAAAGTGCAAAATAGACCACGAGAACTGACCTTTTGCCCCTGAGGTCCCTATACTTTGTATTTAGCTGAAGCACATTTTAAAAGGTACCCAATCCAACCCCCAGAACAGCAAGAGATGGAGAATTAAATCCGTTACTATGGCAGTACATTCAAAATGCACATCTGCTTTCTAATTTGAACTCGTCTGTCATTATAATTCCGGCTATTTGTTCTGCTTTCATTAAATCAGTTCTCTAAAAATACCTTTAATTAAGATGATTACTAGCCAGTACTTGGTGACCCTTATGAATCTTACATCCTCTAATGAAAATGCTTCCTCTTTTTCATAAGCAGGACAGTCTTAACTACTCGCTTTCAAAAATAAGACTTTTTCCAACACAGCCTTGCATTTTATCAATAGTACAGTAAATATGCAGACAATCAAATATTCCAAAGGATTTTAAAGCAGTAGCCTAGGCACTGTGCCAATATATATTCATACTTATACTTTCTTTGTACTTAAATACAAGCTGACTTCTACCTCTATAATCCTCTGCATATGTCCTGCTCTCCAGTCTACTATTCTAATAGATGTGACATGCATATAAACAGCTAATTAGCAAATAAGGGCTAGGAAGTACTTTAGTCCTGTACTACAACCCATTCTAAAATAATGTTCCACATAGGGCACTTATTTTTGTTCTGGCTAAATTATTATTGTCCATACAAATGGAATAATTTATTTTCATTGCCTCTCTTGCAATATCCATAAAGCCATTTGCTTCCTTTTTCTTAAGTAAAAGCTCATGAAAAACATAATTAGCTGAACCGTTTTAGCACACACCATGGGATCATTAATATCCTTCAATGTGCAGTGTTTTCAGAGAAACTGAATAGATTTGTCCTCTCAACATCTGGTAAGTGGAAAAAAACCCACTTTTTCTCGCATCAGCAAATATACAGGATTTTTTTGTTTGTTCCTGAGATTCTTTCCTTTCTTCCTACACAGTAAATTGCCCAACTGTACTTGATACTTTCAGAACAATGAAAATTATCTCAGATGGGAGACAGTGAAACACAGAAAATTACTTCTTACCAGCCTATTTTAGCTTTCTTCTGATGATTAATCACAATTCAGTATTAAACGATTCAGGCTGCCACTCAGTGTGACAAGCAACTAGATACTTTATGTTTAAACCAGCAAATCCTCAAACTCAATGCAAGGCTCATCAACAGATTTCAGTTGAAAAGGACGGTCCAAAGCTCTTTTACAGAACAGAATGGTTGAAGTTTGAAGACCCCTCTGGAGATCATCTAGTTCAATTCTCCTGCTCAAAAAGCAGGATTAACTAGAACAGGTTGCTCAATATCTTGTCGGAGCATATTTTGAGTATCTCCAAAGATGGAGACTCCAGAATTTCTCTGGACCTTCTGTTTCAGTGTTCAATCAGTAAAATTACAATCATTCTTTTTTCCTCTTCTGTTTAAACAGTTTCCTGCATTTCACTTCGTGTCTGTTGCCTTTTGTCCTTTCACTGGGCACCACGGAAAAGAGCCTGCCTCTGTCTTCCTTACATCTGCCCATGAGGTAGTTATACACATCAATAATATCCTCCTTGAACTTTCTCTTCTCCAGGCTTTTCTAAGAGGTAGTAAAAAAAGGAAGATTCTTACCTTCAGTGAACTGTAAAATTCATCCAACACTAAACTCATAGAACGAGTCAGGTTACTGACATAGGATGTCTCCTGATTCAGGGCGTCGTGAAAAGTTTCAAAGTCCTGCATCCATTCTACTGCAAAACTGTGATCAATTATGTCAGTCTGGAAAGAGAAGAGAAAATTTTCAGGAGAGGTAATGATGAATTCTTAGCCTTAGACTGATAAATGGACAGATAAAAAACTTCCATTTTAAACTTTACTTTTTACCAAAGGCTAAGCATCAGATCAAAATTAAGTTTAAAGTTATGAATCCTAAGCCTTGGGCCTACCTTTCCTTACATATACTGAGATGAAGTCCTATTTCTTTAAGTCTTTCAAAAAAATGTATTTTCTTAAGAGAGAATTATTTTAAGAGAGAATTATTTTACTACGTCATGCCTTTTTCTTACAGAAAAAGCTTAACAGCTTCTAAAATGACTGTCTTGAGTTAGAAAGAAAACTGTGTACAAAAACTTGGTAAGTAAGCAGGCAGATATCAAAGATATGCATGGTTTGGGTTATTAGGAAGATGTATGCAGTTGGAGTGCATCAGACAGTAATCCTACTTGGCTGGTGTGAGGTAAAATTTCACATTCAAAGCATGGATTTTCTGGAGGAAGCGTATGGCATATATATGTGTGTGCAAACACACAAAGCTCGATATTTTGGGGAGCAATTCCTTGAATACAAAGGATGTCTGTGGGGAAAAAGAAGAGTACTTGCACCAAAAATCTAACTGGATTCTTTTAATGTGAAATTGTTACGTTTGAAGAGGTGGATAGCTGTTTTGTTCAGAAACATTCCTTTAAGGCTACAAATACCTTGCACAACCCTGGAAGTATATACTTAGGCTAGGAAGTACCAGCTCTCTGGCAAATACTGGCATATTTTTACTGTCACTGATCAGGACCAAACACCTTATTGTTAAGTTTTGCCTACTAAAATATATGGGACTCCCTCCTCAAAACAGGCAGGTGTAACACAATTCCCACCGTGAGTCATCAGCCTGCTGCTGAGTAGAAATAATTAATAAGAGAATTGTTGTCCTGGGTTTGACTGAGTGGTGGGTTTTTTTGGTAGCAGGGGAGGGGGCTATAGGGATGACCCCCTGTGAGAAGCTTCTCGAAGCTCTGCCAGCTCCACGTCAGCTCCACCTCTGCACCAAGGCTGAGCCAATCAGCTGCGCCTCTGCGATAACGTATTTAAGAAGAGATGTGGTGAGGAGGAGTCAGACTTGTGAGGACGAGTTGCGGCAGCTGCGTGAACACCAAGGTCAGTGGAGGAACGGAGGGAGAAAGGAGGGGGGAGGTGTGCCAGAGCAGAGACCCCCCTGTATCCTGTGGGGAGACGGCAGGGTGGCCACCCCCCGCCACCCATGAAGCTCTGCGGTGGAGCAGACACTGTTTTATGGCCTGTGAGGTGTTTCACATGGTTGACCAAGGTGACTGCCTGAAGAAGGCCAGGATCTTGTGGGAAGAAGCAGCCCTCCCTGCTGTAGTTTGGCACCGGGAGGATTGCAGCATGTGGGGGTGTCCCATGCCGGAGCAGCTCGGGAAGGGCTGCAGCCCATGGGAGGGACTCCAGTTGGAGAAAGTTGGTGTACCACGCCGGAGCAGTGTAAGGAAATGCTGCGGCCCGTGGGAGGGACTCATGTTGGAGAAAGTTTGTGGAGGACTGTCTCCTGTGAGAGGGGGACCACTCTGGAGCAGGGGGAATAAGTTCCAGAAGCTCCCCCCACCAAAGGCAGCACTGACTGCACCCCCACCATTCCCCATTCCCTGCCCCTGCGCCACTGGGGGAGGAGGTAGAGCTATCGGGAGCAGAGCTGAGCCCGGGAAGAAGGGAGGGGTGGGGGGAAGGTGTTCTCAAGATGTGGCAATGCTTCTCACTGTTCTACTCTGTTAAGTGTTGTTAGTGTCTGTAAAAAATGTATGTTCTTTTTTTAATTCCCCTAATGAGTCTGCCTTTAGGCCATGACCATAATGGATGATTCGCCCCTCCTGGTCCTATGTCAAATCCCAAGCCTGGCTCATCTGTCCCTTCTCATTGCCGAAAGAGAAGGAGAAGAGTGTGGCTGTGTGGTGTTTGGCTGCCGACCAGGCTCAAACCATGACAATTGTTTTGAGGAAGCAGGTGACTGTAAGAGTGCATTCAGTAATAAACTTACCTTTATGTTACAAAGTTAAGTTTCCTTGCAGCCTAGGGTTAAGATGCAAAACATTTTTCAAATTGTTAGTAGCATCTCTAACTTGAATGTTTGGGTGTAACTGCCCATCCCTAATTCTCCTTGTGCATCTGTATACCAGATTAAAGACCCCTTTTAGATTCAGTTTTCAGCCTGCATCTCCCTCCCAGCCTCTCTTCTCTAGAAAATCTGTTATTGTTGTAAAACAAATACTCTACAGCAAAGCAAACTAAACAGAATAATGTTCCACTAGGACACAGAAACCATAGCTTTAACTTACTTTGTTCATGACAACAATGAAAGGTAGCTTTGTCTTGTACAGGATACTGGGGGGCAGGGGGGAGAGAGGGAAACAAAAAAAAACAACCCACAAGAAAAGCATTAAAAATTAATTTAAATCTCACTAGCACAGAAAACAAATTAAGTGTAAGGCAGACAAGACTTGTGCAAGACTGAATACAGCTGACTTCAAAAGGTAATTATCTTCTTCTGCATCAATTGGAACATAATTTTCATCCAAATCCTGCTTAGCATATTTGAACAAAACATTCCCTCCCTCCGCCCTCCCTCCAGGTGTAAACACACATCTGTAAGATATCAAATCTCCTTCTACACACCCAGTTAATTTTGATAGCTCCAAAAAAATCTTGGAAGAATCACTGAAAGTATCATAATATTTAAAAAATAGAATAAAATATTATGTGTTTACAAGAAGTAACTTAAACTAGGCTACGTTGATACATCTCAGATAAAGGATTTTATAAGCAACAGGCAAGATGTTAGATCTGATGTAACTCGCCTTCATCACACTAAGGTCTCATGGATTATTTAATGCTTTCAGTGTGTTTCGGCCCAATGACCTCCACGTGTCCATAGGCACCTAAATTACTTTGCTTATCCAAAGGGAAAACCACCAAGACAGAGAATAACCAAAATAGCAGATATGAGTGGATATGAGGCAGCAATGTGCACTTGCAGCCCAGAAAGCCAATCGTATCCTGGGCAGCATCAAAAGAAGCCAAGCTTGCAGGTTGAGGGAGGGAATTCTCCCCCTTTACTCTGCTCTCACGGTACCCTGCCTGGAGCACTGCATCCAGCTCTGGGGCCCATGGTACAAGACACACATGGACCTGTTGGAGCAGGTCCAGAGGAGGGCCACAAAAACTATCAGCGCGCTGGAACGCCTCTCCTTTGAAGAAAGGCTGAGAGAGTTGGTGGTGTTCAGCCAGGAGGAGAGAAGGCTTCAGAGACACCTTACTGCAGCCTTTCAGTATGTAAAGGGGCTTATAAGAAAGATGGGGACAGACTTTTTACCGAGACCTGTAGTGACAGGACAAGGAACTTTAGAATTAGTGTCCGTGTCCTTTAAAACAAGAAGTTTTAAACTGGAAGAGGGTAGGTTTAGATTAGACATAAAGAAGAAATTTTTTACGATGGATACTGGAGTAGGTTGCTCAGAGAAGCTGTGGATACCCCATCATTGGAAGTGTTCAAGGTCAGGCTGGCCCAGGCTTTGAACCACCTCATCTAGTGAAAAACATCTTTGACCATGAAGGAGAGGTAGACTAGGTGGTCTTTAAAGGTCCCTTCTAACCCAAACCATTCTATGATTACCTTCCAAAGTAAGTATCAAAGAGACATAGCAATCAAAGCAGATGGACTGCATTTTCAGCTTTTCTTACCTGCAGGCATACAACATGTTGGACATAAAAGTGATAGGGTTAGTACTGCGAGAGGTGTCCATCACATAAACAACAACTGAAGGAAAAGAGGAAGCCTGGAAACACAAAGTAAAATATATTTTAATTAGAAGCACATGCTGTTCAACAGCCACTTCTTTCATACAGCCTAATGGTCAAGTCATGTAGAAAATACTTACTAAGGCTTCAGTTATGATGGTTCCTGATGCTGACCAGGTGAATACCTCAATTTGCCCTGGTGTGTCAATAATAACATACCTGGTAAAATGTCACCCCCCACAAACAGTAAAGGAAAATTAGTTAAGCACAGGGTCCTGTTCTGACTAGATTACTACAAGCACATAATGGCAAATCACATAATCATTCTGTTACAGATCAGAAAAGCTTTCCCTAAACAGTGACAAGATTTATGGGCATGCCTGAAAATTTCCTCTGTGAATTTAGTAACTAAGTAATATATACTCTCTTCAGATTCTACTGAAGTTGAAGACATCAATTTGACACACACTTAGTACTGCACACTCTTCAGAAGAATTAATTGTTGCCTATCTGAACAGTGCATGAGGAAAAATGACGGTCTAATGGAAGACAAGAAAAGCAGAACTGGAATCAGCAGACATTTCTTCGATGTATCCAAAGAAACTATGCCCACTTCTACATGAACTTTATATCGATGTTGAAAAACAACTAGAAAACATGCAGAGAACCTTTTTAGGATTTCACATGGTTTTCCCACATTGATCCCACAAAAGTAGAACTTGGTAGAATGTACTCACTTAGATGCATTTTGTCTTTTTTCAATAAACTTCATCACCTGATGGAAAAAGGAGTATACTTTGCATTTAGGCTCACAACAGAAAACTTTCATAATCATTCCATAACAGCAGCTATATTATCTTGCACAGCTGCATGTATGTATCAGAAGAAAATTGAATACTCAAAGCTTGTCAGTGTGTGAAAATGCCCTAACTAAGGAAGGATGGAACATGCTCAGACACTACATAGGTCAAAGACAACCTTGCTTTTGTACAGAGAACATAGTGCAACAGAACAATTATATACAAAGACTAAAGAATGTTCTGTACACGTGGCTTCTAAATTTCACTCTTAAAAAAGCTGAAAAACTGAAATCTCTCAAATGAAAGCTAATGAACTTTGGCTGCTTTGTAAAATACATGGTTCTGTATGGAGAATACTCTTAACTCCAAAGAAATATCAGAAGGCTAACCAAACACAGTGTTCTCTGAGACTCCAAATACACAACCACCCACACACACAGTCTCCCACAGAAGCAACCTCATACCTGATCAAATCTTGTAGCAAAGAGATTGAGAGAGGTCACTATTCCACCATTTGGGCCCAGCCCATATCTAGACGCTTCATTTAGGAAAGCAGATGATTATGCAGACCTCAGAGGGCTTATTTTTCATTTCCAATAATAGTTCATCATGTGCAATGCACACTGGACACGTTGCAGCAAAAGACAATACCCCTAATACACAATTAAGTCTTCTAAGTGATTAAGTAATTAAGTGATGCAGTAGCATAACAAATACGAAGCGGTCTCTCTCTTGCCCAAACACGTATGATTGACTTCTGTGCAATATGCTGTGGCTTCTCCTTGCAGTTATTTGAGCATTACCATTCTGGACGAAAAGAAAATATACGTATGTGTATACATCAAAGCCATCTTTGTTTTTCCAAAAATACTTACAACACAGCCAGTAACTCAAAATTTAACAATGCCCTGAATGCACTTAATGTTAAACATTTATACTTCAAAAGATAATTAAAAGATTTGTTGCACAAATACACTTTCGCAGAATTTAAATGAGAACGGGAATTAACGTTGTAAAGATACTTGAAGTGTCAGCTTAAAGATTTCAAAATCCTTTTTCATGCGTGCAGATCTGTATACAAATTATGTTCAAAGAAACAAAGAATTTTTTTTTAACTGCATAAGAACCAGCACTGATTCATCACTACATACTGTCTTATAGGGCCACTACTCTCAATATCCCAAACATGAGGCCAGACACCCTCCTCAAGCGCTATTTAATGAGATGCTTACGCTCCAGTAATGGCTAAAAGACACGGTAAAGCAAATAATGCACCTATATACCAAACTGAAACTTATACCTGAATGTTTTGCTGATAACTCCATATCAAACAACAGCCAAAATCAAGTATCCTATCCCCCACCGTCTTTATTCTTATCTAAAATACTAAGAGTTGCTCTAGCAAGTCAAACCCAAACACTGGATATTATCTCTATCTGCACAAGCTATTTCTTAGGAGACAAAGGGCCTCCGCACCCCTCTGGAACTGCAGTTGTTTTAGTGTAATGCTACTGAACTACAGGCATCAAAATACTGTGCAGCAAGAGCCAACAGTCCAATGTCTTTGAGATTCAGAAAGACAACAGTGGTTTGATTATCGTCAAACAATGTGGAGACAGTTTCCTCTGCCTACTACAGGCAAACAGAAAATTGCAAATTTGTTTTAACAAATAAAATTTGTTATATATTTTTATTAAATTATTTATATCATTTTTAAATATACATAAAAATACTTTTTAAAACATGGGGAAAAGGCAGCTGGCTTCCACAAAAAAATATACAAGCTCTTTGAAAGAACAACAGGAAAAAAAAAATGTGGGCAGAGTGCCTATTATTTGTAAAAATGTTACTATTAGGCAGAATCCTTTCTAGCACAGAAGAAAATGACCTAGTGTTTTGCCAATTGACGGGGTTAACACAAAGGACACAGACACCAAGCTAAAGAAATAGGCTTATTTTACTTTGGTTTAAAGCAGCAGAAAGAATAAGCGAGGTAACGCATCTAGTCATTACTACATAAAGCCAGCTCTAGGGATTAAGAAACATACATCACCAATTGCCTTCGTACTTTACCATCATCCAGACCCGTGCATCAGCTGGGGAGCCCCGTCACAGCGAAGGGTCGGAGAGCCTTTCCCGGCAATTGGGAAGTCCCACGCAGTGCGTCCACTCGTAGGTAAGGTCTCCGTCTTTGCTGCGAGAGGGTCCGGCTTTTATACAGTTTAACAAACAAGTCTATACAAAATGCACGGGAGATATCTGGTAGGTTGATATGCCTCACTCAGGCGTGTCCGGATCTGACCAGGATCCAGGCATGTCTGAGGAGTTTCTGTTTTTCTTTACATTTGGGATTTATAGTTACTTCCTGTTGTTTACTTATAGTTTCCAGGGATTGTTCCCAGGGTTGCATTTCATGCCGATAAGATACTGGTTGCTTCATGCTGCTGCTAAGATGCTGGTTGCTGGTCGGGGAATTCACTCAGAAGTCAACTTTGGTTTGAGGCCTATTGTTTGGGCCTTTTTTGTTTCACCTAGGGAGTATCAAATCTTGTAGAACATAAGTTTCTAACCTCACATGCAAGAAATACATAGCCAAAAACTTCTGATCTTCTCAACATTCTGCATTACTGCAATCCCCAACACTTCCTGCCCCCTTCGTCATACTGGGCAGAAGTGACAGACTATTTTCACAAAATCTGAGATTCCAAATATCATTATTTAGACAAAAAAGGATACTGTTTCATGACTTCTTTGTATTTCACAGTGTCCCTGATATCTAGGGGAGGAAGACATATAAATAGTTTTAGGACATGACTTTTAAAATATCCTCCTTCGATTTGCTGGTAGGTGAAAGCCCTTCTTTTTCTAGAAAGTGTCCCTTTTGTCTCAGTAATAGATCTAGCATCAACATGAAAAATCTCCCAAGTAGAATAAACAAAGTCTAACAGATTAGCTATGCCCTGAACATACACATGAAACCCAATGTGAAAGACCACCAGTTTAGGTATTTAGCAGTAACTGCTTCAGTTAACAAAGTATACATATCTAACTGTATTATTAAAGATCCAGCACCGGAACAGATGCTCTAATTATTCATCTGACATCAATAAAACAACTCTGGTATCCACACTGCCTTTCTTATCCTCTGGAGAGGCAGGCTGACAAACTTTAAAAAGTTTAAGAGACAGGACCCTCACAGACATGATTGGTAAGCCCTTTAGAATGACTAAACATAAGGTCTTTTTTTATTGTTACGGTATTTTCTCTAAAATTCATGTCTTTTAAAGTGCTTTAAATAAGTTATTTGGTAGCATATATGGCCACCGCTGTTCTGGACCTAAGGAACCAGACTGAATCTGCTAATATGGTCACTGCTGGTGACAAAAAACCCAACAAGAACCCAAACGTATAAAATCACACCAGATGATGTAAAAAATGTACAAACGTAGTGGAAGAATGTCTTTGGTCCTAAAAATTCACATGTTAAAGACTGGTAGAAGAAAGGAGTTAAATTTCATTTTTAAAAGATAATAATCTTAAAGTCCTTCTTGCATTGGGACTTGGGATCTCTTAAAGAGAATGTAAACAACCTAGACAGATACCTCACATAACCCGTCCCACCCCGCCTCTTCCACCAAACATGTGAAAAGCAGTATAGCAAAACCGGCTCTATTTACGGCAAAACGTACTTGATTACTACTGGCGGACTCGGCAAACATGCCACACCTCTGGTTCGGGGCCACCCCCTCCCTCACGCTGCCCGTGACCGGCCACAGCCCGGGGCTAAGCCGCGGCGGCGGGACTCACCGATGTTGGCGGGGAAGGGCAGGTCATGCACGGCGGGGTCCAGGTTGATCACGTACGGGGGGCAGCGCTGTCCATGCAAGTGGGCCGCGAGTCGCTAAGGGGACATGAGGAGCCGTCAAGGCGCCGCTGGACACGGGGGTAGCGCTGGGGGAAAAACCAGCCTAGCCCCACAGCCCCCCAGCCGCCCCTCACCTGTACAAAGGTAGTTTTCCCGGAGCCGGCCATACCCAGCACCAGCACGCACACCGGAGCCGCTGCCGCCCCCGCCGCCGCCGCCGCCATTTTCCCGGCTCCCACTTGTCCTTCCGGGGCACGGAGAGGCCGGCAGGCGGGGGCGGCTCCGCAGCGCCCGGCCATGACGCGCGCGGGACCCGGCTGCCGCCCTGCCGCCGCTGGCCGGGTACGTACCGCGGCTTCGCGAGGCCTCCCCGCGCCGGACGGCCCAGTCGGGGCCCAGGAGCAGCCGCTGACACCAGCCGCGGGGCCCGGGACCGGCCGCCGCCCGTGAGGAGGCGGCCGGAAGTGGGGGGGCGGGACGGCGCGGGCGGGCGCGGGCGGGCGGGGCGCGCGCTGACGTGGCGGCGGCGGCACCATGCGGGGCGGCGGCGGCGGCGGCTGCTCGGTGAGTGTCCGGGGCTCGTGCTGTCGGTGGTGACGGCTGCCGCCCCGCGGGCGCACGGCCGGGCTGCGGCCTGGGAGTCGCCGCGAGATGGGCTCTGCCGCCGGGATGGCGGGAGCGGGCCAGCGCCGCCGGAGCAGCCGCGGGGGGACTTGTGCTTCGTCCTGAGGGTCTCGCCGGGATTAGGACTGGCCGGAGAGGGGGCTCGGCCCGGCGCTGATAAGCGGGCGGTGCGGCCTTGGCTCCGTGAGCAGCCCCGCTCCATTTGTCGCCGCGCGTCTCCTGGGCCTTGTCCCCGACCGGGCGGGCGGCGAGCGGGACCCGCTCCGGGCTGCCTGGAGAGGCGGCGGCGGAAACGCCGGCTTTCCGTTTGAAGGCCTGCTCGCCCACTGACGCTGAAGCTGGGGAACTGCGGGGCGACCCGCTGGAGCGGCGGGCCCAGCTCTGCTCGGCGAGGGGCCGGGGAGGGATCCGGAGCGGGGTGCTGCTGGCTCCTGCTGCCGGTCGTGCGATTTGTCCGAAAGGGCTTCGTTGCAGGAGACGGTAGTCTATGAAGTAGGGGTGGTGAGGCACTGGAAGAGGTTGCTGAGAGAGGTTGTGGGTGCCCCATCCCTGGAAGAACTCAAGGCCAGGTCGAATGGGGCTTTGAGCAACCTGGTCTAGTGGTAAGTGGGTCGGAACTAGATGATCTTTAAGGCCCTTTCCAACCCAAACCATTCCATGGTAAGTATGCAGGTAGAAAGGGAAACATGGGACTGACATAGGGAGTTCCCCAAAGGGTGCTGAGCCATTGTACCAGGCCCAGGCCCTGGGATTTTTCCCCGGGGGAAGGGACAGTCAGGGCTGTGCGGGACACTTGGTGCTTCCACTGATGCTTTTCCTTTGTAGCTGTAGGACTGACTCACTAGCAGTTACTACATCAATCTCTTGACTGCAGTGGGAGTTTGTGCGGCACTTAAAATACCATCTTTCCAGATATGTTGCTGTGGTGCATCCTGTCTCCAGCAGCAGGCCATGTTCCAGGTCACAGAAATGTCCCAAAGTCCATAGGGAGGCAGAAATGACCCACTCACAAATGAAGTATCTTAATCTTTTCAGGCTTTAGGCCGCTGTTGCTCTTTTTCTAACATCTGCAAGGAAGTTGGCATTTTTGTTTTCTGTATGTCCAGCTCCTGAGCATTCCTGCATACGTTAGGTCTCTGTTTTCTAAGTGGGAAGTACACTGTATAAATAAAAAAATATTCAAAATTTGAACACCAGTTTCTCTATGTTTCCTTCATAATTGCTGCTATCAGCTCCTCACAAAGGAAGGCTAGGTAGATCCTTTACTGTGACCTAAATTCTTCATACTAATATTCACTTTTATGCAAAATATTTCTAAAAAAAAAATAATTCTTAAAACATGCACCATGTCTGTCAATCATCTAGGTATTTCTAATGGTAGATTAGGCCATCTTATTGCAGCAGAGTATGCCTGCCTGTTTGTTAATTTTTATCCTTACAACTTCGCAGGCCTAGTTTTTTCTAGCTGCTCCTCAGTGAGGTTTCTCCACATTTCTGATGTAGGGGTTTCCCAAACACTGCTATTTGTGTTACTAGATGTGTTTAAGCTGTATCAAAGTGATACAAACATTCAGTTGCCTTTTCTTCCAAAGAAGACGAGATACGATTGTGAAGTCATTGATCAAGAAGTTGTGGATTTCTCTCCTGCTGCTTCCTTAACCTTTCCATGAGAGGAGACTATGGGACTGGAAGCCCAAGGAGCGTCTGACATTCCATAATCACAGTTTTAAGAATTCATCTAGCTGATGTCAGTGCCTTCTACTGAATTTCTTACCTCACTGACCATGGTCCTGAGAAGAGTGGGCTACTTCTTGTTCCTATGCGTAAACTAGAAGGCAAGACTATAAAAGACAGATTAAAGTTACTTTTTTCTTCACTGCATGTTTTTTTTGGTGGTGAATTTCATTTGCCTTGAAGCTGCCTATTCCCTAGTTTTGATACAGCACCTGAAGTTTCTCAGCATTTCCTTCTGACAAGCCATCATATTTTTATGACTTCTTCAAATTCTGTCATATCCCTGTTTGCTGTTTTCCCCAGATAATGTGCAGCATTTATTTCTAACAACTAAAACACTTCACGGCATGATCCAGTTGATAATGTGCATTACATTTTTCTATGAAGAAGATATGGAATTTATCCATATTCTTTTTTTTTTTTTTTTTTTCCAAGTTTCTTACCCGGTTCCTGTACTATCTCTGTTCCTAGGTTATAGTTTTGGTATTGCATATACTTTTCCTGGGCAATGATTTTTGTTTTCTAGTCTGTATAGCCAAGATATTTGTCTCGCATTTCCTAATGAAGAACGATATGGAGTCTTTATTAGTATTTGGAAGAAGGTGATAAATGATTATCCACATGTCAGGAACAATGTGCAGCAAATGAGTTGTTCATACTGATTTGGGAATGTCAATGGTATCTGTTAAATTACATGTCTGCATAGGAGCATAAGAAGCAACAAACAGTAAGTGACATAAAATCTTTGGTACATAAGAATTCTGTGATGTGGATAAAGTGAACATCTGGGCAGCTGATGGAGTATGACAAAATAATTGAGATAAATGAAAAGAGGATGTAAAAGAGACTAGAGACAGTATTCTTGGCATGATAACTGCAAGAATTATTTCATTAAGGAAAAAATAAGTACTATTTAAAAACTAGTAAGTTAGGATCTAAAACAGTTACGTGATAAAGTCTAGGCAGAAAGCACTGAATGAATTGGAGACAGCACTCCACCATGCTCCAGTGCAAGGGGAATGATTGACTCTTACACGGGGAGTGTAGAGAGGCTCACCCCTATCTAAATTCCGGGTCTAATTCAGCCAGAGTTGAAAAGATTAAACACTTCCTTGTTGCAGAAAACAGTGGTTTCTTTTTCAAATGATGGTATGCATATCCTCAAAGCACAGGTGACTGTTTAACTGAAAAGTGAAGCATGGAAAAGAAGAAAATTTATGTTGGTAATGTGACTTGTTCTGCTTTGTTAGGACACCAGGCCTGGACACCACAGACAACAGAAGGTGAAGAGGTCTCTGGGAAACAAAAAGTATGTGAATGTTTCTTGTCTAGTTTGACTGAGGGCAAGAAAAAAAGCTGAGATTCCTATTGGAAAACCATATCTGGCCTTTACATAATATTCTGAATTTTAAGAGCTGCAGTGATTTTGGTTTGTGTGATGAGAGTCTCAACTGACTTTGCTTATTTGTTTGTAGCAAAAGTGCTTTTCTGATACTTCAAGGAGTATTAGCTTTCCTTTATTGTTTTTAAAAGGATTATAACACTGGGAATATAAATAGTTTATGTTCAAGACCGAATGGTATTCCAAAACATATGTATTTTGGGTGTGATTGCAATTGAAAGGCTTTAATTTGAGAATTCTTCTCCCCATCTTTCTGCAGTACCTTCTTAAACATAGTATATACTGATCTGACCTGGTACTATCAGTGTCCTCCACTTACTAGTTTCTGGACTGATGTGTTAAAACATCTGAGATCCACAGCTCAGGGTGTGGGAGAGTATTGCTGGGATGGCCATCACAGTCATCGTTCAAGCGATCTACTTATTTCAGTTTCTGAATTGTGGTAGCAATGGGATATGTTGTGAAAAGCATTTCTGTTTTCTGTTCTTTTATATTAATGGTGTTTGCCCAGAGAATAGATACTCTGCGTTTCTTTGACACCTAATAATTTTGCTGTCATGTACTGTAGTATAAATGTCCATGCGTTTCAAGGCTGTGAGAAATATTTGAGAGTAGTGAAGCAAAGTTCCTTCTGATCTCTAGGAAGAAAAATCAGTGCTGCTGGCTAGTCTAAATCAGTCTTAATGTAGTGTGATTTGTAGGAAATACTGTAATGCTGTCTTCATTGCTAAAAGCCTTGCTGGTTAAAATTCTTACTAGCGTTAGGGCTTTTAATTGTGTATTGTTGGCTCTGACTCTGAATAAATACTGAAGGTCTTGCCCTTTGTGGGATAGAAAAGGTCTCTTTTGTAATGATAGGCTGCAGAAGAATTCTTATATTCCACACTGGTTGCTTAAGGATAAATGTATATTTTTAAACTGAGATTGACTGTGCCTACTTCTGAAGTTGAAGGTTTGAGGTAGGTTGAATACTTTTTTCTGTTCTTCTTGAGTAACTTTCTAATGTCATTCTCTAAAAGATGTACTGAAAGATAACATTTAAGATGTTATGCTGTTCACAAGTGCACAAAAGTCAGGATATTCAATGAACTGTGAGTTTAATTTTTAGCATATTTGGGAAGATGAAAGGGATGTTGTCTGTCATGTTATTGTGGTTGTGTGTGTACGTATGCATATATATACATAGGATTTCAACTTGGTGTTTTCTAGGTCTAAGCAATTTGAAGAGGTGGAAACTACTGTCCTAGGACTGAACAGTAACTATGATGAGACAGTCAGCAACATTTCTTCTGCCTCACCAAAAGGTCGAGTGAACGGAACTGCAGAGTCCAGAAGCAAGCGGACCATTCGCAGGCCTGCTTACTGGTTGGAAATGAGGGGAATAAAAAAGAGTATTAACAAATCTTCAGGAAAAAAAGGTACTCATCTCTCTTGGCTTGATGAAAAACTCTGGGTTTCTCTGGTTCTTTTATGAGAGATTAGGTGACTTCTGAAAGACTTGCTGCAGGTTAGCCACAAATTACAAGCTTGGTAATGCTGTTCATGTATTAGGAGAAATAAAATTCCTGCACTGCAGAAACATAGGTAAAATTCTCTGATGTTATGTGGTTCCTTTTGAATGTCTTGTCTATTAAAAGTAATGATTCTGTGACTGAACTCAGTTGTATCTGTAGGAGAAATATGTGTAAGGGTTCTGCCGATCATATCAGGAATATGTTTTGAGAGACTTAAAAATAGAACAAACAACGCTAAAGATGTAGAAAAGGGAGCTATTCAGCAGTACTCTGGATTAGACATGACTTTTGTGGTTGGTAGTTGGTTTGGGGTTTTTTAAGGATGTTTTAATTTCTTTTATTTTGTCACTCTTGTCACTTACAGTTTTCTGATTTAGAGTAGTTTGAGTCTTGTGTTGTTGTAAGAACATCCAGATTTCCTGGCCTAGGAGGTGTTTTCCAAACTTCTTATCTGATGGAAAGCCAAAACCTCTCTCTTCCTTAATGTACATTCTTTTTATTTATAATCAGAATCTGTATTCCATCCTGTTCTGGGGAGAACCAAACATGATAGCTTGATAGAAGCACAGTGGCTGCAGCTCCACACCTCCAGATCCAACCAGTAGTGAGACTAAGCGTGTATTCCTGTAGGTATAAACACACCCATAAAACATATATACACAGCCAGCCACACAGTTCAGCATGAAGTGGTGTGCTCAGCACTCACACAAACAGCACCAACAGCCTCTATCCTGTTTCCCTCTCTGGCTGATCAGGATGAAGATGTGTGAGTGAGAAAAAAAAGTATATAGAAAAGAAGTACATATGTATATGTACATGTATGTTTGTGTTTGCACATGTATGTGCAATGTGGGTCTCTCCTGTAGCTGAACTTAAACTCTCAGCCTACTTGATACCTGGCCTTTGGATCCCAGTCTCCTCAATTGCTGGTACACGGATGTACTAGCCCCTTAGGCCCACAGAGCCGTGCCAGTTGCTGGTGTACACCTTATAGACAGGCTCACACTCACAGACACTACTCTTCCCTGGTCCCTTTGATTTGGTGTCAGGCATGACCAGACGTGTATACTGACCAACCACCTGTTTACAAGCAAGTGACCCTTTTTATCCTCTATTTTCCTACACTTGATCCTTCTCAAATTACTTAATTCTCTCCTTTTCCCTTCCTTTGATACCACTTCTAAACATCCCAGTCTTGTGTAATCCTGCATCCCACGTGTCACATAACACTAGGCATTAACACCACACTCTCCCTTCTCACTGCTCCCCCACCTTCCCCCTTCCAAAGGGTGCTCCTGAGAGCGATTCCCACTGACTCATCCTGGTGGGTCTTCTCAGACAGACCTGGGAGAAAGGTGTCTGTTTCTTTGAGTCCATAATTTGTGTTCCCTCATCTGCCATTGTGCTTCTGTACTTCTCTGTGTTCATGGAGATAAGCCTTTGATAAGCCTGGAAATAGTGAGGGGAGGCAGAATATTATTTAGGTTTCCCCACCTACAGTTGTTTCTCTATGCTTCTTTTTGTGTGTGTGTGAAGATGAGCTTTTTATGACATAACCTAGCACCTTCTGGCTCTCTTCCTGAGTCTTACTATTTTTCCAGACCATTCTGTGGCACTGTTTCTTCCATATCTTCCATGTTGGAGGATTGCAGGCTGTGGAGTGCCTAAATGTTACTGAGTCAAAAGGCTGTGTCTAGCTCGCCAGTATCCAGGGTGCCTTACAAAAACTACTTTTTTTTTTAAGTATTGAATATGAGGATAAGCTGAGGCAGCAACAGACTCAAAGCTGTTATCCGGACTGCATAACAAGACTGAAGCATTTCTGTTCTTACTCATTAGCAGGAGAAGTGCTATTGAAAGGCAAGAGGAAATCTGAGCAAGGGGAAGGTGAAGATCTTAAAGACTCTCCAAAGAAGAAGCAGAAGATTTCAGGTAATACTAATAACTTGTAATTCCTAATTACAAGCCTCCAAGTACTTCAGACTTCCTCTCTGCCTAAATGCTATCCTCTGCTGCCTTCCAACTCTATTTCTGATTCTGGATATTGTGCTGTATGAGACTGTTGACTAGTTTCTGTTTTACAGTGGGAGATGATTGTTTTAATTTCAGTCTCTCATAATGAAGTCCAACGAAGGGAAGGGAGGAAAGGAAGTAGAAGTATAGGCTGTTCTGCTTTATTTCAGTTTCCCAAAAGATTCTGGACTAAATAATCAGACAAATTACTTGTAAACATCTGGAGATTAATGAGTAGATAATAACAGCAATATGGGTTTGTTAAGGAAAAATCAAACCCAACCACTTTAATTTTCTTTTACCACAGAGATGGAAAGGGGAAATGCTTGGCATCATGTCTTTAACGCCTTCAAAGGGTTGTGAATCAATGGTTAGGTGCAAGAGGAAGTGTACAAGTGGTGTGAGTAGGAGCAGGTGACACAGGAAGAGTATACATTTGCTGTCCAGTCTTACAAGGATGTTAGGAGAGCCAAGGCCAACCTGGAGTTGAATCTGGGAAGGGATGTGAAAGGCAGCAAAAAAGGATTCTAAACAGCAAAGGGAAGACTGGCGTAAGCATTGAATGCACTACTGAACGGGCAGGGTAACTGGTGACAAATGACATAGAAAAGGCTGAGGTACTCAGTGCTTCCTGTGCCTCAGTCTTTATAAGTTAAAGGAATCCCAGGTGCCTGAGACCAGAGGGAAAGTCTGGAGCGAGGAAGGCTTACACTCAGTGAAGGAGGACGTGGCTAGAGCACTTAAACACACTGGACGTACCTAATCAGAAACCTTTATCAGCGGTCCTGGCTAACCGGGAAGGTCCCAGTTGACTGGAGGTTAGTAAATGTGGTGCCCATCTGCAAGAAAAGCTGGAAGGAGGATCTGGAGAAGTACAGGCCTCTCAGTCTGACCTCGGTGCTGGGGAAGGTTATGGAGCAGATCATCCTGAGTGCCATCACGTGGCATGTATAGGGCAACCAGTTGATCGGGCCCAGTCAGCATGGGTTTATGAAAGGCAAGTCCAGCTTGACTAACCTGATTTCCTTCTCTGACAAGTTGACCCACTTAGTGAATGAGGGAAAGGCTGTGGATGTCATCTACCTAGACTTTAGTAAAACCTTTGACAGAGTTTCCCACAGCATTCTCCCAAAGAAACTGGATATGCATGGCTTGGATGGGTGTACTCTTCGCTGGGTAAAAAAACTGGCTGAGTGGGCAGGCCCAAAGAGCAGTGATGAATGGAGTTAAATCCAGTTGGTGGCAAATCACAAGTGGTGTTCTACAGGGCTCAGTATTGGGGCCAGTTCTGTTTAATATCTTTATCAGTGATCTGGACAGGGGATTGAGTGCACCCTCAGTATGTTTGCAGATGACACCGAGCTGGGCGGGAGTGTTGATCTGCTTGAGGGTAAGAAAGTTCTACAGCGGGATCTGGACAGACTGGATCAATGGGTCAAGGCCAATTGTATGAGGATCAAGGCTTAAGGCTGGGTCCTGCTCCTGGGTGACAACAACCCCACACAGTGCTACAGGCTTGGAGAAGGGTGGCTGGAAAGCTGACTGGTGGAAAAGGACCTGGAGGTGTTGGTTGACAGCTGGCTGAATATGAGCCAGTGATGTGCCAAGGTGGCCAAGGCAGCCAGTAGCACTTTGGCTTGTATCAGAAATAGTGTGACCAGCAGAACTAGGGAAGTGATTGTCGTCCTGTATCTGGCACTGGTGAGGCCACACCTCGAATACTGTATATTCAGTTTTGGGCCCCTCACTACAAGAAGGACCTTGAGGTGCTGCAGCGTGTCTTGAGAAGAGCAGTGAAGCTGGTGAAAGGTCTGGAGCACAAGTCTTACTAGGAGCATCTGAGGGAAAAGGGGTTGTTCAGCCTGGAGAAAAGGAGGCTGAGGGGAGACCTTACCTCTCTCTGCAGTTACCTGAAAGGAGGTTGTAGTGAAGTGGGCGTCAGTCTCTTCTTCCAAGCAACAGGACGAGAGGAAATGGCCTCAAGTTGCACTACAGGAGGTTTAGATTGGATATTGGGAAAAATTCCTTCACTGAAAGGGTTGTCAAGCATTGGAACAGGCTGCCCAGGGAAGTGGTTGAGTCACCATCCCTGGAGGTATTTAAAAAGCACGTAGATATGGCACTTTGGGACATGGTTTAGTGGTGGACTTGGCAGTGCTAGGTTAATGGTTGGACTCAATGAATTTAAAGGTCTTTTCCAACCTGACCGATTCTATGATTCTAAGTCCCAAGGGGCCTGACGGATTGCACTGGGTGCTGAGAGAGCTGGCTGATGTCATTCTGAGGCTGCTCTTTATTATCTTTGAAAGATCATGGTGACTGGAAGAGAGCAAATATCACTCCTGTCTCCGGGGACAGAAGGAAGGAACATCTAGGGAACTACAGGCTGGTCAGCCTCACCTCAGTCCCTGGGAAGGTGATGGGAAGAATCCTCCTGGAAAGCATTTCCAAACATATGAAGGACAAGATGATGATTGGTAGTAGTCAGCATGGATTCATGAAGGGCAAATCATGCTTAATCAACCTGATAGCCTTCTACAATGAGGTCACTAGCTTGGTGGACAAGGGGAGAACAGTGGATGTTGTTTGCTTCAACTTTAGTAAGGCTTTTGGTGCTGTTTTCCACAACATCTTCACAGACAAACTGACAAAGGTTAGATAATTGAATAGTGCAGTGGACTGAAAACAGCTGAACATCCAGGCCCAGAGGGTTGTATTCAGTAGTACAAAGGCTAGTTGGAGGCACATTAGTAGTGGTGTACCCCAAGAGTAAATACTGGGGCCAGTACTGTCTAACATTTTCATTAATGACCTGGAAATGGGACAGTGTGCACCCTCAGCAAGTACACAGATGATACAAAACTGGGAGGAGTGGTGGTACACCAGATGGGTGTGCTGCCATTCACAAGGACCCGGACAGGCTGGAGAATTAAGCAGAGAAGAATGTCTTGAGGCTCATCAAGAAGAAATGTAGAATCCTGCAGCTAGGCAAGAATAAGCTCATATACTGGCATATTCTGGGGGCTAACTTTCTGGAAATCAGCTCTGCCGACAGGGACCTTGGGGTTATGGAGGACAGCAAGCTGACCATGAGCTAGTAACACACTCTTATGGCAAGGGCATCCAACAACACTCTGTGTTACCTTAGGAAGAGCATTGCCAGAAGGTCGAAGGAGGTGATCCTTCCTTTCTGCTCAGCACTGGTGAGACCACATCTGGAGTACATGGACATACTAGAGAGAATCTAGTGCAGGGCTGCAAACATGACTGAGGGACTGGAATATCTTTCCTACCAGGACAGGCTGAGAGAGCTGCAACTCCTCAGTCTGGAAAAGAGAAGGCTTAGGGGGAGTTTTACCAGTGTGTATAAATATTTGATGGAAGGGAATGAAGTAAAGGGAGCCAGATTCTTCTCCATACTACTCACTGACAGGACAAGAGGCAATGGTCACAAATTAAAACACAAAATTCTATCTAAAGACAAGAATACACTGTTTTACTGTGAGAGTGGCCAAACCCTGGCACAGGTTGCCCAGAGAGGTTGTGGAGTCGCCATCAGTGGAGATACTCAAAATTTGACTGGACACCTTTGGCAGCCTACTCTAGCTGATGACTACTCGAGCTTTTACACAGAGGTCGGGCTAGATGATCTCAGGAGGATCCTTCCAACCTTAATGTTTCTATGATTTCTGTGAAATAGAAAAAAAGTATAGAATGATGATTCATGATCTGTCCTAGATTCAATTCTAACTATTGTTTTTGTCACCAAGGACTTGCAAGTATGTACACAGCACAAAGCTGAAAGAGATGGCAAGTGTGTTGGAGAAAAGGCTAAAATTGAAAGTGGTCTTGATGTTAGAGAAACAGTTTAAAAAATAGAATGGAATATAGTGTGTAAAATTAAAGATACTGTAGTTAGGAAGAAATACTAGCACAGCTGAAAGACAAAGAACAACCTTCTAGGTGTCAGTTCTTCAGACTAGGATTTGAGACTATAACCGGTCAAAAGCTGAATAGGAACCAACAGTGTCATACTTGTTTTTAAAAAGGTGGGTGTTATACTGAGGTATTTGAGCAGGAATGTAGACTTTCAGATATGTGAAGTAATTCTTTTGCTCTAATGCAAGGTCATGGTTGGATTGCTGCTTCCAGCAGTGGGCACTGCAGTTCAGGAAATGTGTCAACTGACTAAAGAGAACAGGAAGAAGAGAGCAAAAAGCATTACCCGTGAGAAAATACTGAAACAATAAGAGTTGTTTAGTCTAAAGAAAACAGGAATGAGTAGAGAAATGGAACTGTCCATTTGGTTGTCAACAAAATCATTAGATTGGCTCAGCCTCTGTGAACAGAAGGTGTTTCAGTGTAAAGAATTTCCATCCCTGAGCTTTATATATGAACAACCTTACAGATTACAAATATCTGGATGGGACTAATGCCTGCAGCTGTAAATAGCTATGGATTTTGAAAGGGAGTAGGGAACATAATCTTGACATTCCTTTTTTAAAAAAAAAAAACAAAAACAAAACAAAAAAAAAACATTAAACATTTCTGAATGAGTAGCTTTGAGACAGCAGACTAAATAGCAGCCTCCTAGCAAAAACTCTGATTTTTGTAAAAAGGCTCGCAGAAGAAGTCTTCTGGTCTTTCTTGTTTCTCTTATAACAGGAAAAAAACAGCAAGCTGGAACACAACAAAACTCCAAAACGAAAGACCACTGTGTCCAGAAAGAACCGGAAACCTATGGCACAGGTAAGAAGAAGAGGCAGCTGCTCAGAATTTTTAATAAAGCAGCTAGAAGATAAATGTGATTCTAGGATTTGTATCTGAGCAACAGCTGTGTTTCTGGTGTTTCTGTTTTCTTGTTCACTTTACGGTTGACAAGGAAGAACTGACTGATGTCCTTTTGGCACTGTGTCAGTACTGCAGAGCAAGACTGGAGGGACTGCATACTGCCTAATAGTGTAGTTCCATGTGGTTTTACCACTGCATAATGGAGCAGTGAAGACATAATCACTTTTTGAACGGGGCAAAAGCCTGTTAAAATAGGGTCACTATAGGACTCAAAAATATTTTTACTCTTTTACTCAGCAAAGTATGTTTGAGGGAAAAACTCTTTAGCTGTTGCTACCCGATCACCTCTTCTGGTAACCTGAGAAGCCAGAGACCCAAGCAGTCCATCCTGGAAGGATAGCATTAGCCTTCACTCAGCAAGTGGAATGGCTTGGTATGTGTAGCTCACAGCATTCATTAAATACTCCAGTTTTCTTCCAATTGCTGTTTGATTCACAGACTTTTCCCTCAGCCACCTGGGGAGGGACAACCTCTGCCTGTTATTACCGAGCAAAGAGGAAAACCTTTAGATCTTTTTATGATAAAAATTCAGGCAGGTGTCTGCTAAGACACTTTCTTCCCAGAACCCATTTCAATAATTTATAATCCTTGTGGATTATGCCAATCTTTTGATTGGCATTTCAATAAGAGGCCAGGAACTGGAAACCATGCCACACAAGGTACTTTTCACTGGCTGTTGAATCACTTGGCCTGGTGGTGCAGCTCTGTTCACTTCCAGTGCCAAAGCTGCTGGCTAACATAAGTGGAGTTCTAAAGGTTTGGTTCATAGAACTGAACTGTGGACTTTGTCTGAAACTGTTCTGTCACATCTGTGACTATTTTTACTGTGAAAACTCCTTTGCCAAAAGAAAAGTTTACTCAGCATGCTAAAGCAATTGTGTAATAAAAATGAATGAAGGAAAAATCTCTACTTGAACAAGTGGAAGAACGCTTCTTGGAAGGAGATGGTAGGATTAAAGAGTTTTTATAAAATGATCTCCCAAACGGAGTAATGTATGCCTTGTCACGTGACACATTTAAAGCTTTCAATGAGCTGAACCTATTGAAGCGTAGCTGGGCGTGAGTTTGGTAGCATGTGACCTGTTTCCTTCTAGGATTCATTGCGCAAGTCAAAGGTAAAAAAAAAATATACTGTGTTTGCAGTTCTATTCCAAACCTTTTGTTTTGACAGGTAGTATGGAAGAGCGATGGTCTTTGGAAATTCAGGACAAAGGCCGAGTTACTTGTCCAACGTGCCGAGCTGTGGTGAGAAAGACTGTAGAAGGACTGAAGAAACATATGGTAAATTGCAGGCAGGTAAGAACATGAGAAGTGAACAATGTTTTTTTTACTCCTCTTCAGCTTACTGATAGAAATGCCAGCAAACTGTTTTGCATTGCATTTAAAACCGGTTTCATCTCATCATCATGTCTCTAAGCAAGAGTGCTTTATATCTCTGTAAGAGGCTGCGCTTAGTGTTTCTTGCTTAGCCTTTTGCTGGAGGTTTGGGGTAATGAACAAATGTGTAGCTACTTCATTGTTCCCCTAAATTTTAGGCTCCATAAAATCTCTTCTGTTCTTAATGGGCAGTTACCAGGCCCAAATAAAATGTTCTGCTTTCCTGCTCCTTTCCACCAAAGAGTTTCCCACTGCTTTGGTTAATTTACAGTTTCACACACCGTGTCCATGTTTATTTCTAGGAAATGTTCACATGTCATCACTGCGGGAAGCAGCTGAAGTCTTTAGGAGGGATGAAATACCATGTCATGGCAGACCATAACAATCAGGTAACACAACTGAAAATCTAAAAAAATCTAAATGTCCTACAGGCAAAACAGTCTTTTCTTCCTTCCCCGATGCACACAGAAACAGAACACGATGTGTTTTTTCAAATGTTGTAGCTGTTCAAATCTTATCTGTTATTTTTCCTGTGAGATTTGACATATAAAAAAACAGCAGAATGTTACCAGAGGTGGTAGGCATGCTACGTCTTAGAAAGAGGGGATGAATTTCTGTTTAGGCTGGTTATATGTAACACATAAAAGGCATTCTCAATCAGAAAAAAAAAAAAAAAAAAAAAAAAAAAAAAAGATTGCTCATTAGACTGCAATTTTCAATCCTACTTTTCTAGAAAGTAGAAGTTTTTCTACATCCAGAGCAGACTACTTTTCAGTTCTTTACATGTTCAAAGGTAGAAAAGCAGAAGTGGCAGTTAGTTCTCAGCTCTATTTACTGTAAAGATACTAATGCTACAATCTGCTGTTCCTCTTTGCTATTACTTTAAAGAAGACCACATCTCGTGTTGTAGTTGTGAAGAATTAGAACTTCTGAAAAGGTAATTCGGAAGTTTGGGTAAGGTTTAGATAGTTCATTACTGTTATTTTTTACATAGTTCCCAGTACTGTGGGTTCTGAACCTACAGCTGTACTAGTAAATGAAGTAGGCTAGGGATTATGTACTGGCCCTGAGGAATAGGTCTGTCACTTGGCTCTAACTTTTTATTCAGTCCAGGTGTAAAATTATTGTAACGTAGTGTAGGAAATAATATACAATAGCCATCAGGGAGAGAATAGAGAAGAACTTGAGCTGTAGTTTAGCATAGATGAATAACTGTTACAGGCAGTTAGTCTGCTTAGCTTTAGTTAGGCTAAGTGGAAGTAGTAGGACCAGTAAATGTTAAAGATGCACGACAGAGAGGAGTAAGTACTTTCCAAAGGCAGAAGGCAGAAAAGTAATTACGGAAATACATACCCTTGTCCATCCCAGCTGCTGTAGTTCAGGACCATTTCTTACCAAGGTGTTGTTCATACATAGCTGTCTAAATGTTAAGACTTCTACCTGCAAAGTGCTTTTCAGGCAGTTTACTCCTTTTAAAGATAATATACTTGTTCTGGGATATAGACAGTGATCACTGTATTAGATATACTTCTGTAAAATCATAAGTTGCAGAGATTTAGTGATTTTAGAAGCTTTCCTTCAGTACTGTGTTGAGCAGTGAATTCCCTATGAGAAGAACTTTAAATGCTGAGTATCCTGTGTTTTTCTTTCATCTTTCTGCTGTGCTTTAGCCAGTTGTGAAGGAGGGAGGAGAATTGGATGAGCAACTTGAGCGAGACCGCCTTCGGAAGGTTTTGAAGCGTATGGGAAAACTAAAGTGTACAAGGGAGGTAAGCTACATCATCCTAAGTGTCCTGAATTAAACATCAGTGGATGCATGAACATAAAATATTATGAGAGTTCTGCTGGGTGTGCTTTGGTGCTGGCCAAAGCTGGATTTATTTCAAGATCCTAGCAATGCTTTTAAGACAAGAGTATCATGGAATCATAGAATGATTTGTGTCGGAAGGGACCTTTACAGGTCATCTAGTCCAACCCTCCTGCAATGACCAATGGCATCTTCAAATAGATCAGGTTGCTTAGAGCCCTGTCCAACCTGACATCGAATGTTTCTAGGGATGGGGCGTCTACAACCTCTCTGGGCAACCTGTGCCAATGTTTTACCACCCTCATCGTAAAAAAATGTCTTCCTTATATCTAGTCTGAGTCTGCCTTCTTTTAGTTTAAAACCATTACCCCTTGTCCTATTGCAACAGGCCCTATTAAAAAGTCTGTCCCCATCTTTCTTGTAAGCCCCCTTTAAGTATTGAAAAGCTGCAATAAGTTATCCCCAGAGCCTTCTCTTCTCTAGGCTGAACAACCCCAACTCTCAGCCTGTCCTCACAGGAGAGGTGCTCCATCCCTCTGATGATTTCTGTGGCCCTCCTCTGGACCCGCTCTGACAGGTTCATGTCTTTTCTGTACTGAGGACCCCAGAGCTGGATGCGGTGCTCCAGGTGGGGTCTCACCAGACTGCAGTAGAAACGGAGAATCACCTCCTTTGGCCTGCTGGCCACGCTGATTTTGATGCAGCCTAGGATATGCTTGGCTTTTGGGGCTGCAAGTGCACGTTTCCAGGTCATGTCCAATTTTTCATCTACCAGTACCTCCAAGTCCTTTTCCACAGGACTGCTCTCAATCCCTTCATCCCTCAGCCTGCATTGATACTGGGGATTGCCCTGACTCATGTGCAGGACCTTGCACTTGGCCTTGTTGAACCTCATGAGGTGCACGCTGTCCCACTTCTCAAGCTTGTACAGGTCCCTCTGAATGGCATCCTGTCCCTCGGGCATGTCAACTGCACCACTCAGCTTGGTGTTACCTGCAGATTTGCTGAGGGTGCACTTAATCCCAGTGTCTATGTTCTTGATGAAGATATTAAACAGTACTGGTCCCAATATGGACACCTAAGTGACACCACTCATCACTGATCTCCATCTGGACATTGAGCCGTTGACCGCTACTCTCTGGATGTGACCATCCAGCCAATTTCTTATCCACCAAATAGTCCATCCATCAAAACCATATCTCTCCAATTTAGAGAGAAGGGTATTGTCAGGGACTGTGTCAAACGCCTTACTGAAGTCCAGGTAGATGACATCCATAGCACTTTCCTTGTCCACTGGTGTAGTCACTCCATCATAGAAGGCCACTAGGTTGGTCAGGCATGACTTGCCCTTGATGAAGTCATGCTGGCTGTATTGAATCACCTCCCTGTCCTCCATGTGCCTTAGCATAGCTTCTAGGAGGGTCTGTTCCATGATCTTCCCAGGCACAGAGGTGAGGCTGACAGGTCAGTAGGTCCTGGGATCCTCCTTTCTATCCTTTTTAAAAACGGGTGCAATGTTTCCCTTTTTCCAGACACTGGGGACTTCAGTTGACTGCCATGATTTTTCAAATGTCAGGTAGAGTGGCTGGGCAACTACATCAGCAAATTCCCTCAGGAACCTAGGATGCATCTTGTCAGGTCCCATAGACTTATGTACATTTGGGTTCCTCAGGTGGTCTCGAACCTCACCTTCTCTTACAGCGGGAGTGACCCCAATCCTCACCTTGAGGTCTATCCACTCGAGAAGTGTGGGAAGAGAGATTACCAATGAAGATTGAGACAAAAAATTTGTCAAATACCTCAGCCTTCTCCTTTGTCTGTTATCAATTTGCCAGTCATGTTCATCAGGGAGGTACGCTTTCTCTGACCTTTCTTTTCTGGCTGACATAGCTATAGTAGCCTTTCTTATTACTCTTTGCATCCCTTTCCAAGTTCAGCTCCAGCAGTGCCTTGGCCTTCCTCAGCCCCTCCCTACACAACTGGGCAGCATCCCTACACTCTTCCCAGGGTACCTGCTTTCACTGCCTGTGCATTTCCTTTTTGACTGTTAGTTTGACCAGCAGGTCTCAACTCAGCCATGCTGCTCTCCTGCCTTCCTTTCTTGATTTCTTAAACCTGAGGATCAAGTGCTCTTGCACTCTGTGGAAAGCATCCTTAAAGACCTGTTAGCCCTGTTCTGCTCCCTTATACCTCAGGGCAGTCTCCCAGAGGAGTTCCTATTTGAACAGCTAGAAGTTTGCTTTCCTAAAATTCAGGGACCCGACTACTCTTTGCTTGTCCCATATCCCTCAGGACTTCAAGCTCCACAAGTGCATGATCACTGCAGCCCAGGCTGCCTCCAGCTGTGATGTCTCTGATAAGCTCACTTGTATTGGTGACCAACAGGTCCATTATTGCATCCCCTCTGGTAGGGCTGTCTATTATCTTGCTTAAGAAGTTATCCTTAATGCACTCCAAGAGTCCCCTGGATTGCCTACAGCTCGCCATGCTACTTTTGCAGCGGATGTCGAGGTGGTTGTAGTGCCCCAGAAGGATGAGAACCTGCAAGCACGATGCCTCCTGTATTGGGAGTAAGAAGGCTTCGTCAATAGACTCCCCTTGATTGGGCAGCCTGTAGTCAACGCCGACCACAGTGTTTCCTTTGTTGCCTCAGTTTCTAATTCTTAACAATAAGCTTTCAACCTGCTCATGGCTATTCATCAGAGACAGCTCTTCACAATCTATCCATTTCTTGACATAGAGGGCAACCCCTCCACCCCTCCTGCTTCTCCTGTCCCTTCTGAACAGCCTGTGGCCATCCACAGGAGCACTCCAGTCATGGGATTCATCCTACCAAGTTTCAGTAATGGCAACTAGGTCGTAGCTTTCTAGTAGCATGGTGTCTTCCAACTCCTCCTGTTTGTTACCTATGCTGCATGCATTGGTGTAGAGGCACTTCAGCTGCGCTATCAGCCATGTCACCTTTTTAGAGGAACACACCTTAATTCCTTTGAGGTATTTCACTAGTGTTTCCCTGTTGGCTCCTATTACGTTATGATCCCCTGGCTTATTTCTGTAAGATTTCAAATGTGCTCCAGTGTACCCAGCACAACTCAGAGCAACAGGTTGAGAGCCCTTGCTAGCGCCCCATCCCTCAGACCTTAGCATGTTGTCCCATGGCTTGTCACAAGCGAGGCTGATGTCATCCCCTTCTCCCTCCAATTCTAGTAGTCTCTTGAGGGACTTTGGTGGGATGCCGTGTTACTTGGAAAGCATCAGGATGCCTGGAGAATTTCCTCTAAACACTTGTGAAGCACTGAGCATAGAGAATGAATTCTGGAATGACTGATACTTGGTTAGAACACCAAGACTAAACAGTAGGAGTCTGGTGGACACTAACTTGCTCAACCAGAAGTTTTAGGACTTCACACAGGACTTGTTAAGTGACATTCTTTTCCTTACACTAGAAAGGAGTTCATGTTCAGTTACTGTCTGATCCCCATTTGAACTCTTTTAGAGAGGATAACTAGGGTGATTAAGGTGGAATTTTTATTGTTGATTACATGTTTTTTTAATGGCTTCTTTAAACTAGATGTGTAAATGTAGATTCAGCAAAGGTGTGACTTTATAGGTGCATTCAGTGGAAAACATTAAGGAAGAAGTTAAAGGATGACCATTTTACCTTGCAACAGTATTATAAACTGTTCATAGAATTACACAACTGTTAAGGCTGAAAGGGAACTTTTGAGGTCATCTAGTTCAACCCCTGTGCTCAAGCAAGGTCAGCTAAAGCTCTTTGAGTATTTGATGTGTTGGTGTCTTCAAGGGGGATCGAGAGGACATGATATTGTTTCTTGTATGCATCAAAAGTATTTTATTAATTTGTACTTCTGCTTTTTCCTTAGTTTGTTGTGGTATCTGAGAAGATGTTTTTGTGCATAGTTAACTGTGTGAGTTTGTCTGTGGTTTTTGAAAATACTGAGATTGGCCACAGCTAGAGATGGGGATGGAGAGCAGATGGGTACATTAAAAACTTGCTGATACATGTTTGACTTGTCCTTTTTCCAAGCTCATTGTCAAGTTGATCACTGGATTTGGGGTTAGGAGATACTCTAGTAAGTGACATCCAGAGGAACCACTGTAGTGTTTGTTGTCCTCCCCTGCAGCATGAGACAATAGCTGTATCCTAAGAATATCTGAAAGGTTTTTTTACCATCACCCTAATATCGCTGCATTCTAGGCAGTTTGACCAGCCAACCAAGTATAAAACCTTCTTTTTCTACCCAACTCCTCCATTTGTATCTGAATATCTTTCTTTTTTGTGCATACTCATCTAACACCTTGCTTCTTCATTCCATATATTGAAATTTTCTGTTGCCCACTACCTACAAAGAAGTTCTAAGGAAGAGTTTCTTCTGGTTGCAGCCAATTCTTTGTCCCAGATTTTGTCTACCTGAATAGACTAACGTTAAAATTTACTACCTAACTGTCTGTGGTCTAGCAGGAAAACTGGTAGTACTTTGGTCAGCAAGCAGTGGATTCTATACACAGTGGTGTCGTGATCACTTGGAGAGCATTTTTGTCCCACGCTTTTTTCTTCTGCCTTGACAGGGCTGCACAGGCAGCTTCACTAGCATAATGGGATACCTATATCATGTTAAAAAATGTGGGAAAGCTGCTTCTGAGCTGGAGAAAATGGCTATGAAGTGCCATCACTGTGGAAAAGCATACAAATCAAAGGCAGGACTTGTATACCACCTCCGATCTAAGCATGGGCCGGTAAGTGCAAATTGCCATAGTTACCAGGATAGTGTGGTGGGACTTCAGCCATTCAGACTTGAGACACATGTAGGCTTTTGTCTGCTACTTAGGTGGGTAATTAGAGATAGGAAATCTGCATTTTTCTGTCTCTCTGGAGTATTCTGTCCTTGATACTTTTCTTCTAGCAGCAGCTGTTGCTGTTCTGTGACCAGGATGAAGTTTTTTAATAGTAAATCACCATGGCAGCAGGAGACTTACCCCAGCCTGACTGTTGCTCCATGGAAGAAAGATGCTTTTCTTTGCTCTGAAAAGACCCAACGTTGGAACAGGCAGTACTATGCTTGTTTTCCATGAGGGTTTTACAGCAAGTGGTGTGATGTCCTTTCAAGACCAGTGGCTGCATGAAACTCTGCTTGAGCCTTACTGCTGTGATCCCCCTGAGGAGATCTGGGGCTCTGTCTCACTAGTGGGATGCACTTCTGTCCTGTGTCTGTGAGAGTGAACCACAGCTGCATCAGCATTTCTGTGAGAGATTTGGCAGCATGTTTATTCACAGTATTTAGTGTAACCGAAGCAGGAACTAGTGAAGGAGGCTCGCCTTTTTTTGGCCTTCATTGCAGGTCACTTTCCTCCATGAGGAGAGAAGAACAGAGAGCCTGAAGGAAATAAAACGGGAGCCAAACAACACAGGCAGAGTTCAAAGGAGATCTGCAAAGGTGGCAATCTACTATCTCCATGAGCTAGCAGGAGAAGAGCTGGCCAAAGAGTGGCCCAAGAGAAAAGTTCTGCAGGACTTGATTCCAGATGACCGAAAGGTACAAGGCCTTAATGCTCTATAGGGTTTGAGTCTTCACATCGGATGGGTCTTGTGCTGGCATCTACCCAGTGTTGCCAGTGTTTAGTGGCCCATGGAAAGCAGTATTGAAGAAGTAATATCTTGTGGGAGGGATCAGATTTTGCTCTCTCTGGTCATAGATTACAATATTGCTACAGTAGCAATTGCCGTGGTGTAAGTATTTTATCCAGGCAGGCTATAATGACTTTTGAGTCCTACTGCTGTAATTTTCAGTGGGCACAAATAGTAAAGGCAGCTATAGGCAGCATGTTGCTTACAAGTCATAGGCTGGGGATCACTGCTGCCATGCAGTGATACTTCATAGATTTTCATGCTTCAGAGTTTCCAAGAACATCTTTTAGGCTGCAGTGGAAACCCAAGGGACAAGGATGATTTATGGGGTAAATATATATTTTAATGGAGTAAGTACATTTAGAGGAATTGTTGTAGTCAAAGTTATGGGAAATTTTGGATTCTGGTTTTCTGAAGGTTCCCCAGATTCAGTTATATTTGTAGAGAGTCAGTGAGACAGGAAAATATTGGTTATTGAGAGTTTGGCTGTTAGAGCAGGAGAAGAAATAGCACCTCTGTCTCACAACCTGGGAGAGAAAAGGACATACTTGGCACTACGTGTAGACAACATTGCTTCCAGGTTTCAATTATGTCTCTCTATCTCAGCTAAAATATACTCGTCCTGGACTGCCTACGTTTAGTCAGGATGTGCTGTGCAAATGGAAAACGGAGATAAAGATGTACCGAAGAGTCCACTGCCCAAATCAGGTAATCTTTAAATGTTTCTGAAACTCAGAGGGGACAGACTTCAGGTCTGCATGAGCCAACAGCTTTCCACAACCTTGAAACTGCGGTTTGTGTCTCTGTGGGAGACAAATTCTGCTCCATCTTAGTATAGTTGGTTAGTATAACCTGTTTGAAGTTTTGCTGATGTGCACTTTTTTTTACTGTTTCAGGGTTGTGAATCTGTATATGGCAGTGTCTCAGGACTCAAATCTCACCTCGGCACATGTACCTTGGTTGGTAGTCTTCCTGTACTCACTTTTATACCAGTAGGCTGTCCCTCAGATATCTCCTTGTTCAAGCTGTTGTACCTACCATCTGCTAATCTGAGTTCCTCACATTTTGAGTGCTTCCCCATGTGCTAATGGGGTTGCCATTGCAAACAATGCTTGAGGCAAGGAGGAAGAATCTTAACGGCATGCTTTTTAGTGAAACTGCAGTCCTACCTATAGCTTCACAGCTACAAGAGCGTTTTTTCCAGGTACAGTGCTGGCAACTTCATAACATCTCGCAGAGCAGTCCTGTGCTTTGTGGGCATAACTGGTCAATAATGTCAGCGCTCCTGTAGTTAAGCATTGTCTGGTATGATGAGGTTTCTACTTCTTACTGCTGGATTATATCTGAGCAAGTTTCAGATACAATATGTAGGTGTATCGGCCTTCTAGGAAGCAACTGATGATGGATTTTTTTGTTTTGGTGCCAGGGAGACTTTGTGGCTGGTAAATACAAGTGTCTTCTGTGTGAGAAGGAGTTCATTTCAGAGAGCGGGGTCAAGTATCACATCAACTCTGTGCATGCTGAGGTAAGGCAGGCAGAATGGAAGTCCTCAAACCCCAGGTTTTTGAAGATGGGGAGGGTGTCTTGAGAGAGAAATGCTGGATGCTCGTCCTGTTGTATTTTTTTCCTTGCTCACTGTTGGGAACAGGATTCTAGATTCGAGTGGCCTTTGAGTTGCTTAAACATAACCGGTCTTTATGTGTTGGTCTGAGGAGCAAGCATTGTGTTGTGTCACATGTCGTGTCCCAAGCTGCTGCTGCTCAATTCAGCTCTTCGGCATTTCACCTGCCTTTAGCCAGGCAATTTCAAAATCAGAAATGAATCCTCTGAGACAGTGACACCTGAGGAGAAACATTGAAGAACAGAGTTTTGTTAAGCAGATGCCTTTCCAGATCTCACATTTCAGGAAACCCTTGTCCCACAAGACAGCTTTATTATAGGCCCTGATAGGCTTTATATGGTATTTCCATCATCAGTACCAACCTATTGCCTTCTAAACCCTCCAGGACTGGTTTGATGTGAACACAACTACCACCAAGAGTTTTGAGAAGCTTATGAAAATCCGCCAAAGAGAAGAGCAGAGGAAACAACGGAAGAAACGTCCTTTTACCCGGGGCAAAAAGAAGAGAACTGGGACCCTGGCTGCCAAGAAACTCCCCACTGCTGGAGTTGAAAAAATGAGGAGAAGTAAGAGAGGTCGTCCACAGCGGGTGGACAACGAGAGCGCGAGTAGTGAGGAGGGGGAGCCTCAAGTTGCACAGAGAGCTGAATTTCCAAAAACCAGCCGCAAGCGAGGCCGCAAGTAAATTCCTAGAAGAAAAGGAGTAATCCTAAACCTTTTCAGTTACAAGCCCCACTTCTGTCAGGCTCATAACCCACAGCACTAATATAAGCAACTGAATGTTTTTGGGACTGTGACCCCATTCTACTCGGTGACCTTGATTTTGAAACTTTTGCCTCTGGTCAGTTGTGAGAGACTTCAAACCAAAGCTGTGGTACAGAGCCTGCCTCTCCTGGTGTAGTTTGCTTGGACAGTGGCACTAGCGGTGTACCCAGTGTAGTTGCTGCTCTGGTTACAGTCTCAGTTTGGGTCACATTAGTTGCTTGTTTAGTGGTTTCCAATACAGCAGCTGTCTGTTTCGTCATCTTCCTCTGATGGATGAGGTCAGGGTTCTTTTTTAGCAGCTCTCCCTATCAGGGACTGACTAATACAGTGGTTAGGTCTCTTTAAGAGGGGGGAATCCTTTCTCGCACAGTATTCACACAAACTAAGCAGCGCTGTGCAGAATACAAAGGCTTTAGCTTGCCCTGTAACTGTCCTGTCTGTTGTCAACAAGGCTGTCACAGAAGAACAAATACCTTCCTAGCATGTGCTGCAGTCTGTTGCACAAGGCACTGTCTCCATACACTGATGTTTAGGCTCAGCACCAGACAGTAGCACATGAGCTCTGGTCTGCTTGGAAGTGATGGGACATCATTATTGCCCTCATCAGAAACCCAATATTCCCCTGCAATCTGTCTTCTGTAGCACTGGGCATTGAATGTATGTAGAGGGTCTTCCAGTCCAGTGAGGAATAAATACTCTCCAGCCTTTTGGAGATTCACTGACCTTCCATAGTCCCCCAGTAACTAGTGTAACAAGATGGCCTTCATGGGCCCTCTGAAGACTGCTTGTTTCAGACTCACCTGGGAAACAAACTTACTGCAAAACAGTGCATATCTACAATGGCAGTCTTGCTAATGCTGAAACCCAGGTTTCATTGAGCTGCCTTGCCAGTGTATTGTTCTTTGTCATGCCGGTGCTCACATAGTGTCCTTTTTTTCTGCACTGTAGATAATGACCTTCATTGTCTTGTATCACCTGTTTCTTTTCAATACTGCTTCCTTTGTGTGAATGAGGTATATTAGCAGTGGCTTCCCTGTGTGGAAAAGGTTAAAAGAAGAGGGTTCGTTATTTTTTGTCACATGTTGGCATGAACTCTGCATCATAAGAAATATCTTCCTGTGCTCTAAAGTTCAGCAGATGTCATAGAAGCTAGTAGGAAGCATCAGCACAGGCAGTCCTACTCTGTCTCTCAGAGAATGGATTCGTCAGTATTTCTGTTATCCAAAGACCCACTGTACCAAGAAGTTTCAAAATTTTACCTTTTCCTTGCAGTTTTGCAGGCAAGAAGACAGGCAGCTGGCTCCATATTACCTCCCTGTGAAGTTTCACTGTCTAACAAAGTTGCTGGTGCTGAAATTCACAGGGAAGCTATTGCAGTGCCTGGTGAACAGGCGGGTTTATACATATGTGTTATTACCAGAGTAATCACATTGGCCCTGACATGGGCAAGTGCGGTATGGCCAGGATGTTCTCAAGAACTGCCTCTCCTGTATAGTAAGCAAAGCAGACCCTAGCTGAGCATGGTCTGTCTCATGGGGATTAACACCTGTACAGTAGTGAGACAGCATTCAGTGCTCCTTTGTGATTTACATGCAGTAGTTACACTGCCTTTTGAAACCAGCTGTCAATGTGGTTGTTAGAGTGCTGCACTGAAAGTATTAATATGTGGACTTCTGTGCAGAGTGTATAAGGTTTGCAGTAAGAGGGGCAAGATCAGAAGATGATAAAATAAAACGTCACCAGTGTGAGAACATGGTTTCTTGTCTATTTGGTGCGTAGAGTTCTTGATATCATCCCTACTTGCACAGCACATGCCTGCGTGCCCACTTGGTTGTCCTGCATGCACTGGTGCTGTTCAGTTGTCTGCACCATTTCTCCTCAGCCCTCCACTCTACACAGCTGTACTTTGACCACACATGTTTACTACCTTCCCACCCAGTAGATGGACAATACGATAAACCTATGAATTAAAGGAGGTTTTTCTTAGTGGATTTCAGTCTAGAGTCCTATTTACTGTCATTTATGTGTTACTAACAAGACCTATTTCTACACATGGATACTTTGTGACCACCTGGATTTTGTAGAGGTACATCAAGAAGATATTCCCCCACATAACATGACGTGTGCAAAAAATACCATTATCCAGCAGGCCATTCGTGCTCCATCAGTGTTAGAGCAGATCGTTTGCTGGATTGGCTCAAGCTGGTAAGAGGTGGTGGCACTGCTGTACCAGCACAGCCCGTGGCTTTTGATGAGTGTGATCTGTTCAGGAGCACCTGCATCCTGCTGTAGATGGACTAAGGCAGGCTACCCAATATGACTGCAGCTGTGCTCTACTGCTCCGAGGGCATGGGAAAATTGAGCCTCAAAGAAGGTGTTTTAATTGGGGAATTCACATCATGTATATTGAAGTCTATAAATAACATATAAAACCAGACAATTTGTACTACAGCCTACCATGTTAAGATCTGCTGTTAAAGCACCCATGAGTCTACTGTTCAATCCATTATTAAGAGTTCAGTTAGCCTAACATTTTGCAAATCCAGGTCAAAATTCTACCTTCTAGAATCATACTGAGCTCTTGGGAAACAGCCAAGTGACAAGCAGAGGTGTCTGTGTTGGGGCCCTGAAACCAGGAAGCAGAGGGGCCTCTGGCTTGAGGCGAGAAGATGCAGAACAGGTTGTAAGGAAATGTGGAGGCCAGGCTGTTCCCAGGGAGGATGGAGCACCAGGCAAGGCAGTGCTCCAGGCAGGGTAACATGACAGCAGTGTAGAACGGGAGAATCCCCTCCTTTGACCTGCTGGCCTGGCTTCTTTTGATGCTGCCCAGGATACGATTGGCTTTCTAGGCTGCAAGTGCATGTTTCTGTCTCATGTCCAGTGTTTTGGTATCCTCAAGTCCTTCTCTGCAGGGCTGGTCTCAATCCATTCATCCCTCAGCCTGTATTGATACTGGGGATTGGTCTGACCCACGTGCAGGATCTTGCACTTGGCTTTGTTGAGCTTCAAGAGGTTCACATGTGCCTGTTCCTCAAGCATGTCAAGGTCTCTCTGGATGGCATCCCTTCCCTCAAGCGACCCAACTGCACCACACAGCTTGGTGTCATCTTCATACTTGGCACTCAATCCCCCATCTATCTCATTGATGAAGATATTCAACAGTATCGGTGCCAACACGGACCCTTGAAGGACACTCATTGCCTCAGCAAACTTAACCTTGCTCTTACAAATTCTATTTCAGCAAGTACATATTTAAAAAGAGATCCATTTTGGGGATGGAGGAAGTGAAAAGGAGGCAATCTAGTCACTCAATACTTATTCCAGTGGTTAATTACACTAAAAATTCTGTGTCTTAGCATTTGAACTTTTTTTAATTTTCACCTCTGCATCTCATATTGCTCAGTCCTGTTAACTTAAATAGCTTTATGGTATCAGAAATTTCTTCCTGAATATTTGTAATCGTAATTAACTCCATACATAATGTGCTGCATGAGCTAAAGAGACTTGATAGTCTCAGTCAAAACAGTTTTTACTTTTTCTTCCTTTTTTTTTTTTTTTTTTTTGTGTTGCTCTTTGCTGACGTTTTATATTACGAGCAGTGTATTTTTGGCTTTTTAACCAGGAACCAATTGCAGTAGTCTGTAACAGTCTGTTTTATGTACAATACAATGATAATATTGCTCTGCTCTTAGCTACCTTTTTTCCTCATCAGCTGCTTCGTTACACTGTTACATTCTGTTTGTGATTTACCCGCTTAAGCGCATTTTTCAATTGTTCTGAAAATGTATCTGAGGGCCCATTTCCTTTGTTTCTAGAAATTCAAGTTAACGGGGCTTGAGGCCAGACAACACATGATGAACTCATCTGTCCTTTCTAAAACATTATATTTCACAGAATTACTCTAGCAGAGACCTTAATAACTATTTTTTATTGAGCAACTTTTCCAGAAAACTTTGTTGTATAATCAGTCTTTTCATTGCCTTCATTTGTCATCAGCTTTTTTAATCTGCAGATTTTCTTTGCAATTGTTTTATAATTTCATTAACATTCTTGATAAAGATGACAAATAGCTGCAGACTCTGGGATTCTCTGGGACAAATCCTTATTTACTAACTAGCATTTAAGGTGCTCCACCAATATTTGTATAACATGGGGGGCCAAGAACAATGCCTTACAGAAATTTGCAATGTCAGTAGCTACTTTGACCAACCCAGACTTGTAATCAATTAAAAAATAGTGTTTAGAGAAAACTGTTCTCTGTGAAACCAAGTTGGTTGGTTTTACTTACGATATCCTTTGATGTCAATTGTTCTGCTAGTTTGCCTGGAAGATTTCAGACTGATAAGCTGTGCTTACACTGAGCACACAGATTGTCATTTTTTTAAATACTGGCACAACATCAGAGTTTCATTTCATTTCTGGAAGAGAAGAGAGAATATCTTGTTGGCTTATGGGTTGTTTTTTCTTTTCTTAATCCTCAAGGATTTCCCCATTGTTCCAAGAATTGTTAAAAGTCATTAATAACAATTCAGAGTACTTTTTAGGAGGTTACTTACCATTCTTCCCTGCAAGTTATCCAATGCTGTAGCTTTAAAGATGTTTAAACTGTTCTAATGATGCCAGAATGTCCAAAAAAAATTAAGCTGTTCTGTTGAGGTTTGCAAGAACCGTGTAACAGGGGTTGCATTTTATGCAGAGACAACAGCAACCATTTGTCATTCCTGACTGCTGTCTGTGGCACATGGGAGTGAAATCATTGCAGCATACATCATACACTTAGCTATATCGCTATATGGTATGGAGTACATCCAGCTTGTTTTTCTAAATCTCCATTGGTGAGGACACCACACCTTTGCCAGGCAAGCTCTTCCACTGCTTCATTTTCCTTGCAGCAGTATCATCTGTAACTTGGATGTTTCATTGTGCAGCTGCAGTGTGTTTGGGAGCAGGGCCAGAGCCTGGGACCAGCTCTTGGAGCAGTTTGGTCCTCAGTGCTTGCTCAGTGACCTGCACGGCGAGCGCATGGCTGGAGGGTTGACGTTACGCTGGGATGCTGCTTGATTGTGATGCTACTAATGAAACCAACACTAAGCATGACATTATTTCTCAAAGTGTTCCTTGAAGCTGAAGGCCAGCTGTCTTCAAAATTAAGTAGGTCAATTTCTTAATTAAAATACAACAGGATTAACAGTGAGATGGGGGGCTGGTGGTTATATTGGGCAGCTGCATTGAGACATTAATTGGTGCAGTGTCCCTTTTTATGCATGTTGTATCAGGTCCAAAAATCAGTCTAAATTATGCTCAAAGGTTTTCTAAATCAGAGGCATTTGTTTTTAAAAAGTGCAGTTACATCTCAGAAGCAAGCCTCTTTGCCTTTCCTCAGAAGCAGGTAACAAAAGCCAGCTAGTTATTCAACTAAAGCCTTTATTTAAACATAGACTAACCATAAACAGAGAAACAATCCTAGTGATTGCTGGGTGAGACAGAGTCAAACAAAGGGTTAGGAAAATCACGGTCAATGTTGTCAGCTTTCTCTCCAGCTCCTGCACTTCACGACCAGGGAGGGCTCTTGGCCTCCTGCACTCTGCAGCACGTGCTGGTCCCTCTCTGTGCTGTGGTGGACAGAAAGGCCTGTACTTAACCTGCCCTTGGATGGCCTTGCTCTTTCTGGGGCAGCCACAGCCCAGCCTGCCAGCCCGGGCATCGCATATGGGCAAGCAATGCTCCCTGCTGCCCCAGACAAGGACAGGTGGTAGATGTGGTACCATTTTTGTGGACAGCTGCTTCACCTCAAGGAAACCAGAGACCAGTCCGTGCGGCAATAAGGGTTATATTAAAGAGAAGGACTAATGTGCAAAGGAAGGATGTTGGGTATGAGGGAGGCACCAGGACATCTGTGAAAGGGAGGCAGTCTTCATACATCTGTTTTAAGTATTTTGAAAATAGGTAAACCTCAAAGAAGATTTTTATACATATCGTTGACTATTTCTTGCTGCATCTGCTATTTGAATTTCCAGAATATTTTGGCAAAGTACCTAACCCAGACCTCTTTAAAAAGTGAGACTGCCATGCATTAAACAGGATGGTTGTCGTCCTGGAGGTTAGAGGAAGCATTTGAAAAAGACATTTGGCATTTTCAGGGGATCCCATAGGGATCCACATTAACACTGGGCTGTTTAAAATTTTCCCTCATGATCTAGGAAGTGGGCAGGGACTAAAACCAGGTTTGAGCATTACACAGTGCAGCAAAATTTGAAGGATAACCACAAAGAAATACTGAAATATCTTAGAACACTAAGTGGTTGGGAGATGGAACAGCAGATGAAATTCAGTATTATAAAATGAAAGGTAACCAGTAACCTCTGTATATCACCCTTGCAGCTGACTCTTTCAAAGATGGTTTGACCAGCTGAAAATATTGCTGCATTTGAAATGGGGATATCCTGAAAGCCTACAGGAGTACTTCACAACCTCGTACTGCTGAAGTGAGCTATATATTGATGCTCTTTCCTCTTCAAAACATCTTGCCATGGCTACATCAAATGCCATCTTTCAGGATAGACTCCAACCACCTTCAGTTATTTAACACTGGATATTTTTTTGCACATATGCTACCTCTCCAGATAAAAAATTCTAGGCCTCAGCAGTCTTATGTGTGAGGGTTATTGCAGCTCATTTGTTTGTAAGGGAGAGGGGGTTAAACATCAAATCACCAAATGTTCGCTTCACTACAGGTCTCCCTTCTTTTAATTTGTGCCAGAGAACGATATCTTCTTTAAAAATATCTGTGTTTGCACATGCATACATAACCTTATATTATTGGACCTGTTGCTCACCAGTGCAGAAGAACTTATCAGAGAGGTCAAGACTGGTGGCAGCCTGGGCTGCAGTAATCATGACCTGGTGGAATTCATGATCTTGAGAGATATATGCCAGGCAAAAAGTATAGCCAAGACCATAAACCTTAGGAAAGTGAACTTCCAGTTGTTTAAGGGATGGGTGGATGGCACCCCGTGGGAAACTGATCTCAGGGGTAAAGGGGTACAAGAGAGCTGGCAGCACTTTAAAGACATTTTTCTTAGAGCACAAGAACTATGAATTCCTATGTGCAAGGAATCAGGAAAAGAAGGCAGGAGACCATCATGGCTGAGTATGGACCTCCTGGTCAAACTGAAATGCAAGAAGGAAATACATAGGCAGCAGAAGCAGGGAAACACATCCTAGGAAGAATATAAGGATACTGGCCAAGAGTTTAGGGATGGCGTCAGGAAAGCTAAGGCACAGATGGAGCTAAATTTCTAAGGGATGTGAAGACTAGTAAGGGCTTCTACAGGGATGTTAGTCAGAAAAGAAAGACAAAAGAAATTGTACCCCCTCAATAAATGAGACAGGGGATCTGGTCACAACTTGGATGGAGAAGGCTAAGGTATTCAGCAAGTGTTTTCCCCTTCAGCTTTCACTGGCAATTGCTCTTTCCACATGTCTTGAATATTAAGGCAGGGACTGATGGAAAGAAGTCCCACCCATGGTAGGGGAAGATGAGGTTCAAGACTGTCTGAGGAACCTGAACATACATAAGTCCATGGGACCTGATGAGATGCATCCCAGGGTCCTGGGGGAACTTGCAGATGTAGACCCTAATCTATTCTCCATCATATTTGAAAAGTCATGACACTTAGTCACCCAGTGACTGGAAAAAAGGAAACATCAAACTAATTTTTAAGAAGGGTAAAAAGGAAGACCCTGGGAGCTACTGACCAGCCAGCCTCACCTCTGTGTCCAGTAAGATCATGGAGCAGATGCCCTTGGAAGCTATGTCAAGGCATATGGCTGACAGGGAGGTGACTAGAGACGGCCAACATGGCTTCAAAAAGGGCAACTCATGCCTGTCCAATCTGGTGGACTACAATGGAGTGACTGTGCTGGTGGATAAGGGAAGAGCAACTGATGTCATCTATCTTGACTTCTGTAAGGCTTTTGACACAGCCTCAAACAACATCCTTGTCTCTAAATTGGAGAGATACGGGTTTGATGGATGGGCTATTGTCCTGGGTTTGAGTGAGTAGTGGCCCCCTGTGAGAAGCTTCTCGAAGCTCTGCCAGCTCCAAGTCAGCTCCACCTCTGCACCAAGGCTGAGCCAATCAGCTGCGCCTCTGCGATAACGTATTTAAGAAGAGATGTGGTGAGGAGGAGTCAGACTTGTGAGGACGAGTTGCGGCAGCTGCGTGAACACCAAGGTCAGTGGAGGAACGGAGGGAGAAAGGAGGGGGGAGGTGTGCCAGAGCAGAGACCCCCCTGTATCCTGTGGGGAGACGGCAGGGTGGCCACCCCCCGCCACCCATGAAGCTCTGCGGTGGAGCAGACACTGTTTTATGGCCTGTGAGGTGTTTCACATGGTTGACCAAGGTGACTGCCTGAAGAAGGCCAGGATCTTGTGGGAAGAAGCAGCCCTCCCTGCTGTAGTTTGGCACCGGGAGGATTGCAGCATGTGGGGGTGTCCCACGCCGGAGCAGCTCGGGAAGGGCTGCAGCCCATGGGAGGGACTCCAGTTGGAGAAAGTTGGTGTACCACGCCGGAGCAGTGTAAGGAAATGCTGCGGCCCGTGGGAGGGACTCATGTTGGAGAAAGTTTGTGGAGGACTGTCTCCTGTGAGAGGGGGACCACTCTGGAGCAGGGGGAATAAGTTCCAGAAGCTCCCCCCACCAAAGGCAGCACTGACTGCACCCCCACCATTCCCCATTCCCTGCCCCTGCGCCACTGGGGGAGGAGGTAGAGCTATCGGGAGCAGAGCTGAGCCCGGGAAGAAGGGAGGGGTGGGGGGAAGGTGTTCTCAAGATGTGGCAATGCTTCTCACTGTTCTACTCTGTTAAGTGTTGTTAGTGTCTGTAAAAAATGTATGTTCTTTTTTTAATTCCCCTAATGAGTCTGCCTTTAGGCCATGACCATAATGGATGATTCGCCCCTCCTGGTCCTATGTCAAATCCCAAGCCTGGCTTATTTGTCCCCTCTCATCGCTGGGAGAGAAGGGAGGAGTGAGCAGCTGTGTGGTGCTCAGTTGCCCTCTCATCTCAAACGACAACTGTTAAACGGATGAGGAATTTGCTGGGTGGCCACATCCAAAGAGTTGCAGTCAACGAACAGCGCAATGTCCGAATGGAGATCGGTAACAAGTGATGTTCCTCGGTGGTCCATGTTGGCACCGATACTGTTGAATATCTTCATCAATGAGATAGATGGGGGATTGAGTGCCAAGTATGAAGATGACACCAAGCTGTGTGGTGCAGTTGGGTCGCTTGAGGGAAGGGATGCCATCCAGAGAGACCTTGACATGCTTGAGGAACAGGCACATGTGAACCTCTTGAAGCTCAACAAAGCCAAGTGCAAGATCCTGCACGTGGGTCAGACCAATCCCCAGTATCAATACAGGCTGAGGGATGAATGGATTGAGACCAGCCCTGCAGAGAAGGACTTGAGGATACCAAAACATTGGACATGAGACAGAAACATGCACTTGCAGCCTAGAAAGCCAATCGTATCCTGGGCAGCATCAAAAGAAGCCAGGCCAGCAGGTCAAAGGAGGGGATTCTCCCGTTCTACACTGCTGTCATGTTACCCTGCCTGGAGCACTGCCTTGCCTGGTGCTCCATCCTCCCTGGGAACAGCCTGGCCTCCACATTTCCTTACAACCTGTTCTGCATCTTCTCGCCTCAAGCCAGAGGCCCCTCTGCTTCCTGGTTTCAGGGCCCCAACACAGACACCTCTGCTTGTCACTTGGCTGTTTCCCAAGAGCTCAGTACCTGCAGGATGGATGCAGCCCTCCAGAACAGCTTGGAGTTGCCAAACCGCAGGTCTGGCATACAGTTGTGGAGGATTTTGCCCTTCAATACATGGGCCCCAGTGCTGACTGTGTTGAGTATCCACTTGCTACTAAGTTCTTGATGGAATTTCTGTGCGAAACAGAATAATGATCTAGAGGAACAAGGAGGCTGCCAACAAGGTCTGCAACCACCTCTGCATCCAGTACTCTCTTCGATGACAGCCCCGGGGCCATGAGGCAGCACAGAGTATAGGAACTGTACCAGACAATCAACAGGACAAGCTGGCTGACAGCTGAGGTGCCACAGCATCACTGCCTACATCTACGTCTTTGGCATCCAAGCCTAACTCTTACCCATTGGAAATTGAGGGAAACTGTCACCAAGAGGTAAACGTCCAGGCTGAGAAACAGGCCAGCACTTTGTGCTGGGGGCTCCTCTGCCCAGCACAGGCCTGAGACACTGCAAGGCAGCTATTGTGGTACTTTCGTAGCCTGCACTGGTTCTCAGGGTATATGCCTGCCCTGCTTAGGCAGGAGGGTTGTGTTGGCCCAGTGGCACAACAGGAAGCTCCCCACAGACTTGGACCAGTGGCAATGAGCTAAGCTTGGCTCATGAATGTGGTGTCTCAGAGGGAAGCAGCCTGAGGGTGGTACCTGGATAAAGTTCCCCTTGTACTCCAGGAACAGTGTGGACCACATGGTGATGATAATGGTAGGGAACAGCTTCTCGAGGGAAGCCTAGTGGGAAAAAGGGAAAAAAAGCTGCTTTGTACAGCAAGGACAACCCAGCTCCTCTTCCTGTAGTTCCTCTACCCAGCTGACACATCCAGGAGCCTGGAACACAAGCACTGGAGGCTAGGGGAGCAATGGGGCTCAGTACTGCCTGGTGGGATGCTGGCAGTGGCAGAGTGGGATAGATGCATAAGTGAATGGGATCTCAGTGGGAAGGTGGGGGCGTTTTTCTGCTTTACCGTTGTGTTTTGAGATAGAGAAACTTTTGCGTTTAGAGTTTGGCACTGGTTCCCTGTTATAACTTAGCTTTCAGTGAAGGCATTACATCATACATTTCATCACATACATGATTGAGTTGTTCTCATTTTGAGACTTAATTATTAAAAACTGTATATTTAAAAAGGCACTTGACATTTAAAGATGATATTTTAAAAGGACATTAAAAGTGTTTGGTTATCTGTCTTTGTAGTCTTCAAGAACTTAAAACTGCAATGGAATAATCCTCTCATTTTATAAAAAAAACTTTCTAGAAGCAGGGAAGTGTTTAAGAATGCATTTGACTGCAGATATAATTTTCATGGAAGCACTTATATTTTCATTTTCGTGAAATGTCTTCTATAATTCTGAGACTCTTTTAGTAGAGTATCTTCATGATTTACCTACAGGAGATACTGTTTCATGACACAGTATATAAATTGGCTTTCTGCACATGTGCAGCCAGGTTTCCAGACTTCTACAGTCAAAGGTCAGAGTCAAGAGGGGCCAGGCAAGCCTTGCTGTGACCTAGTCATGCCATGAGACAGGCTAGCTAAAAGATGCTCAGGAGATGCTGCTCAAATGCTTATCTGCACCTCGTGTTGCCAGAGCCACCGAGGCAAACCTCCCCCACAGTGACCATTTCTCTGCTGTGCTGCAGAGATGCAGAATCCACTCAGCCCTGATTACGTATCTTCACTGCCTCCGGAGAGCAAGTCATGGAACAGTTCACTACTGCCATACCAGTCCTCTTGCACACAACAAGGTGAGCTTTGTAGTAAAAACAATCTGAGGGTTTGTTGGTTTGGGTTTGTTTGGTTTTGGCTTTTTTTTTTTTCAGAGTTTGAGTTAAATATCTGACAAGAAGTTACAAGTAAAATTCAATTACTTGACAGGACAGTCTGGTGCATGCCACCTGTGGTACATTGTCTGAAATATGTACATTTGGCCACTGTCAAGACAGGCTTTCTGAAGATGCCTCAGCCCCTGAGGACATCCATGGTGGGAATATCTCTTGGGCTTCACTTCTAGATTATATTCAGCAAGCTTCATTATATGATTCTTGCTAAGAATATGGAATATTTATATGGGAAACTATTATCACTGATATGCTTGTATTAATACCAATGCTGATAATTTCCTGGCTGTGGTCTGAGTCTAGAAATGTGTGGATCTGAGCAGACCATACCATGACGAGCCCAACCCGAACATCCTGCACTGCTCTTCGTGGCCGCAGGGTAATGGGGAAGAGAAGTGCTGGCATGGCCCTGCTCTTGGCACCATTTCCCAGATCTTGTTCTGACGGTGCAGAGGGGCTTGGCACAGACAGGCTCTAGGGGGGCCCTGCAATGGAGCAGTGCCTGCAGCACTGTGGCCTTGAAAGGCACTGCACAAGGCAGACAAGGACAGCAGCAAGAGTAGTGGCTGGGATGAGTGGGGGCACGCATGACTGCCAGCCAGGGACTTCATCTCAGGGTAACAATGTCTGTAAGGGGATGGGACACAGCAGGAGGAGAAAGAGAATGACCTCTACATGAAATCAGACCTTTCCTGCCCACCAAAACTGTATGTGAGCACTGCCTCTCACATAAAGGCTTCAGGGTATGATGTAATGATTCACAGAGGGTATCTGCATTCTGTGAACGGAGGGGACTGATGTGTAGGGACCCCCATGCCTTTGTCTCAGCCTATAGGGATGTTCCCACTGCCTGATATGTATGATGGCTCTGTGATGCTGTGGGGCATAACCAAGGGTGCACCAAGAAGTGAGGGTAGGGCTGTGACTATTCACAGGAAAAGGTTGGCAGTGTAGCCTAGCCGATCTGAGAGTGGTTGGACCAGCACAGGAGCAGGTGAGGACAGGCATGGCCCTGACCCCCGCCTCAGAAACGCTGCTGTGCAGAGCAGGAGCAAAGCAGGGAAGACACTTCCAGCCTATAGGCACTAGCTCTAGGCACTGTGTTGGAGCCCAATCACCTGCTGTAGGGACAGGCAACATCACTGGCACAAGTGGCTGGCACAAGGGTCCCAGGCCAGTCTGCATAGTCTGATTAATCCTGCTCCCTCCAGACAAAGTGACTGGGCCACCTAACAAGACAATCTGGCCACCCCTGGTCACCGTCCACTTCCATGCAAGGACTACCCCAGGGCAGTCCCTGTGCTGGAGAGGAAGGTTGCATGCCACCACACCACTGCCATGCTTGGTGCATGTAATATCCCAATCACACAGGGCTCTCCATCACATGGGCTGCCCAGTTAGTGCCTTGTCTTGCTGTCTCGTCCATGAAAGCTGCCTGCCCCTAAGCCGGTGACATGCAGGATTTGCACAAGTTTTCCCTCCTTGCAATGCCAGCCTGGCTCTTCACCTGGCCTTGTGAAGCACTGCATAACTGGTGCAGGATGATACACCATCCCTTGGGAGATATATCAGCCCTTGGGAGATTGGGGGAGGGCTGGAAACCAGATCAGCATCCCCCAGTCTCACATTGAGAGGAGCAACTAGCCCTCGTCTCCATGCAGGCCAGGCCAACATGGGCTCAAGTCCTAACCCCAGACACAGAACAGATCATTTCCAGCTCTTCAGCAGCCTTGTATATACTTGGCAGCTGTCAGGCATATGAAGAGAAGCTGTCAGCACATCCCCCTCAGTTTCATAGTTTCTAGGCTAAACAACCCAGGCTAACTTAGGCTTTCACCATAAGCTGCTTTGCTCAAAACTCCCTCTTAAGGACTCTGAGGTGAGTTTTCTCCCTCCTTGAAGCCCAATCCCCTCGCTGGACACCAAGCCCCAGCAGAGGTGCCACCACTACCAGGCAGAAGATTAGGCATCTGAACCCAATCAGGCTTCTTGCAGGTTATGTGCCCATTTACACAGGTGCATGACACCTCCGTTTACGTGGCAGCTGGTCACAGTGTTCAACTTGGGATGCACCATTTGCCCAGGGCTCCTCTTTCTTTTTCTCACTGGGGTTAGCTTTCTTGCCCTAGATTCAGTGTTTTGTACATTTCTCTGCTCATCTGCACCCTCATTTGTAGAATGAGCAATAACAAATAAACTTCTTCCCCAAGGGTGCCACTGTGGGCTTTGATAAAGGCTGATTTTAGTTCTCAAGCAAAGAAGCTCAGTAACTTCCATTATTCATGTATTCAATGACCATGATGATACTGAATACTTTTGCTATCAATACACCTGTCAGACCTCTTATTTAGCTTTACTGTGCTCTTGGCTTTGATGCCTTCATGTGGTGTAAATGATGTGGGAAAGGGCTGAGCGGTAACATTATTGTCAATGTATCAATACATAGGACACCCACATCTCAAACACCGTATGTTGTCTAGTTGTCCCATCTTAAAAGGGTAGAAAATAAATTATCAGCTGGGAAAGATAATAAGGATCTGTGGTGTCACAAATGGTGCAGTGCATATAAAGAGCAAACAATTAACTGTTTCTTACAATAGAAACTAGGAAGTGCCAGAATAGATAATTGGGCAGCTGGCCTAAACCCAACAGAATAAATTACTTTTCACATTGTACATAATTACATGGCAGAACTCTTGACTTCACGATGCCCTACGATAATCAGAAGTATAAATGTCTCTTCTTGGGCAGCACTGAATTCCCCAAAGCCAAATATGCGGCAGATGGTAAAAAAACACCATCACCAAATGAACAAAAGGAGAATCGGGAATTACTGTTTAGCAGAGGGGCTTTCTACATTTCATAAAGTTCATAAAGTTTCAAAGGGCGGATATCCACAACCCGGTGACGGATCTGAGGCCATTCCTTGGCTGAAGACAATGGGGGAATTTCCTATAAGCAGCTTTATAGAAAATACCTGTGATTTGCTGTACCTTTGCCATCCATTGTTATTATCACAAGGGATCAATGAGTTAATTTCATCTCTATGGGAGGGAATAAAGATGCAGCAGCCAGCACACAGACATGGCTGAACCGATGTGAATGAACACTCACAACATACCTTGGACATTATCTTCCAGTGAACAAACAGCAAGGTGACAGCCAGTGCGGAACAGCAGCCACGGCCACTTTGGTGAGAGCATGTGGTAGGCAATCATGGGACCTATCGGGGGACAAAGTCTGGGGGTGCAGGGGCAGATCTGGCATTTGCGCCCTCCCCAGCCCTCCTCCAGGCCAGCCTGCAGCTGGTTGAAGGACAATACTCACCCGGAAAAGGCCACCCCAGGTCACAGCAGCAGCTGCTGGCTGTTTCCATGGGCATAATTGAGTCACAGCTGGCCATGGGAGGCTGTACAGCAGGGAGCTGGAGCAGCCGGGATTTCGTCCTGGGCAGCACCATTCTGCCACTCTCTGGAGGCAGACAGGCGCAGAACAGGGCCTGCACAGACTCGCTGTGTCAGAGAGAGGATGGAGGACATGGAGACTTGCACAGGCATTCATAAACTTGGTGTTTCTTGGGGAAACAATTGCATGAGTGTGGTGTCCCAGGAAGGGAACAGTCACAGAGGTCCAGGACCCCCAGGTCAGGACCCAGCTATTGCAGGTCATGGGATGTTAATTCATTTAATAAATCTGTGAATGCCCACCTCACGCTAGTTAAAAGCTGACTGAAGCTTAGATTAGGGACACAAAATCCATGCATCCACTGTGGGTTTCATTTAGTCAATAACAATTATATGCTACGAAGTATGGGCAGTTTATGCACAGACATATAATAAATCTAAAACTTTCACAGCTCCCAAGGGCCATGGACATAGACTCGGAGGTAAATTCTTGATACACTGGGAACCCTTGCTGATGTATTTAGTATTGGGCTGAGAAAGATGACAGCAGGGTGACACGATGTGGGTACAGAAGGCCCCTGCACCGTAGTCAGGGCATTCCCTTGCTGTCATCACCTCTCTCAGCCTCACGTTTGCCTCAGTGACTGCCAAAACTAAAGACGGAGAGTGAGTGTATTTAAAGACTTCCATAGCCAGGGAGTCTCTGGGAAATTCTCTCTTCACTGAAAGAGCCTCCTACAGCCTCTGTGTTGTGTGCAAGTCAGGGTGCATGGGACAGAGGAAGGAGCCAGCGCAGAGGCAGTGGAGCTGTCTGTACCACTGCACCAAGCAGCAGAGCCACACAGCCAGCGCAACACGTTGCAGCCAAGCAGCCGATGCGGCACTTCCACTCCGGGCCCACACACAGCTTTTGCTCGTGGCCAGCTTGTACTAGTGAACAGGAGGTCCAGCACAACAACGCGTGGGATGGTTGGTGGGCAGAGCACCGTGGGAGGATGGCCATGGGTGAGTCGGCTGGCCTGTGGGACTTACAATGCCTCCTCTGATAGGCAGGGAGTGGAACTGAAGGGAACTGAGGCAGGCTGGGGCTGTGGGGCCTGAAGCCCAGGCTGCAGAGGTGAGGATGGGATCTCAAGCCTGCTGCTGGATTTCCCCACTGAATTCCAAGTACAAGGCACTGCAAGGTATCTAATACAATTCAGATGTATTAGTTCCTGATTTGTGATGGCAAATTGAATTTTTCCTGGCCAAAACCCCAAACACTCAAATGATAATAAAATATGTGTGGAGAGTTTGCACTCTCAGTAGTTATTATTTATAGACTGAACGCACAGATGACAAATGCTCTTCTCTGCTCCCAGAGCACACTGTGCTTCTCCCTGTGCACAGTCACAGGGTTCTTCCTCCATGCAGCACGCAAAGGGGTGGTCTGGCACTGGAGAAAGATGGTTGCTAAACTCCCAGGATTGCCCTGAGTGGCACAGCTCATCCTTTCCTTTGTCCAGGACAACTGATCTGGCATGTATGAAGCATGTATGAAGCCTGGCATGTATGAAGCCCAGGAATGCCACTTGGCCAATGGTGATGGCCAAGGGTGGTCAGATATAAACTTCCACTGATCACAGCATGATTCTCCTCCTGTGTGGTCAATAGGGTTGCAGCCTGGAGCATAGGGCAAGGAAACAGAAACCTAATCCCTTGAAAGTGGCTTTGGGGGGATGCAGAATAAACTGTCCCACAGTGCTAATGGACACCTGTTTCTGCTATCAAAGAACTGCATTACCCACTGATACCTAATACCTACAGTGCTGACCTTTCCAAATAACGTCCTTTAAAAGTTGCCATGTCATCTTCATCTGACCACCCCTGTGCAGGCTGGAGTAATGTTGGGCAAGCCAGGGAGTAAACGAGTAACTACTGCAGCTGTGCAATCTGAACTGAAGGGATTCAAACCATTCAACTGATAAGCATCCAGGGCTTGGTCAAGCTGCTATTTAGCTCTGGCTGCGCTGCATAGCCAGGACAACACAGGCTGCAGTGAGGGACATCAGCTGGACAGTGAGGAGCCTCAGGAGTCCTCAGGTATGCCCAAAGTTACAGCTGTGTTGAGCCACCTCAGCAGCCCCTTGAAACCAAGGGACCTCATAGACTCCCACCCGGCTTGACGACTCCTTCCAGTCTCCCTTACCCACAGAAAACAGTAGCTTACTGCCTGTAAGGTGATAGAGGATGATTTGGATTCATTTCCTTACTTCCCTACCACTTCACTAGCCCGGGGCTGCCTTGCCTGGGGATGGGACACAACTCACGCCTGTGCCTTCATGCTCATTGTGGAGCTACACACTCAAGGGCTCAGAGCATCCCCACCTGCAGAGGAGCTGGTGGGACTGTGCTAGGGGCACCAGCTCAAATGTCTGCACCTGTCAGTGCCCCAGCAGTTGTGATACCAGTGAGCCAATGGTGTTCACTGCCACTAGGCATGGCCATGCCCCCACTGCCCAGGACACTTGCCTGCATGTGGAGCCTCCCGCACTGACGGGCCCCCCCTTGGATGCAGGCCCCTCACATCATCCATATGCTCAGGGGCAAACCCTCCAGACCAGTTAGAGCCAGTGGTCAGTGGCCAGAGGCCATACCAGAGAGCAACACAGAGCTTGCCATCGCCTCCTCAGCACACAGAGGTGAGGACCGGTTGGGTCTCCTCACAAGCTGGAGAAGCCATGTTTGCTCCTCTTCCCAGGCCTCCCCTCACCTATACCACCTCTGAGAGGTCTCCCACATCCTGGATTTTCTCCTCAGTGCTGTCCAATTCCTTGTCTGGTACTGCAGCAGAAAGCACCATTACTCTAGCACTGAAGCCTCTGCAATTTCACTAGCCCCAGTCTTCTCTCCAGTCTTCCAGCAGCCCCTATCTATGTCTTGCTCTTGCCTTCTGCTGGGTAGCTCTGTCAGCCTTCCATGCTGTGCTGTGCCCTGTCATGCCATGCCATGCTGCACTGTGCCATTCCTTGCTAGGCTGTGCTGTGCCCTGCCACATGACACTATGCCCTGCCCTGCCACATTGTGCCCCACTACACTGTGATATGACCGGCTGTGCCGTGCCATGCCATGCCCATCACCACCACACTGCTCCCCACCGCACTGTGTCATACCGTGCTGTGCCCTGCTGTAACATACCGTGCCATATCATATCATGCCCTGCCCCGCCATTCCATGCCATGCCATGCTGCGCTGTGCTATGCCATGCCATGCCCTCTCCCACCCTGTTGTGCCCGGCTATGCCATGCTGTACCATGTATGTCAAGCCATGCTGTGCTGTGCTGGGGCCCTATGGCCCCAGCAGCTCTGCATGCCTCTGCTTCTCCAGTTTTTCCCCAGGAGCAGAGTGCTAAAGGGCAGGGAAGGTCCCACAAGTAAAACCTATTATGCCCAACATCCTGCAGCTCCACACACCACCTGTTTGGTCAGACTGAAGACAAGGAGCACCTGAACATAGGCATTCACAGTTAACCACTGCCTGTGGACTGCAATGCAGCGCAGCTGGCCCTGCAGAAAGCACTGTGCCTAAGCCTGAGGGAGCAACAGCCTAGACTATGATGAGGATGGAGTTACCTGCAGGATAGCCAGCATTCCACAAATTAATAAAGATTATTCTCAGCAATACTTCAAAGTATCACTGCCTCCATTCAGACTTCTCTGGCAGGTGAGCAAGAGCCCATGGTTAGACATAGGTCTGCAGCACAATGGGGCAGAAGGGAGGCTGTCCTGGGGTGTCTGTCCAGATTACCAAACATTCGGGTGCCATAATGCAGTAGCAACTCTCTTCCATGCGTGCCTGGCAAGAACCCCACCCCTAGACACAACACCTGGGGACCGAGCAGAGCCCTACCAGGGCCAGCTCTTGCCAGAGGCCCAGACAAAGCCCCTGGAGCGGCCTTGGTCAGATGAACTTTGCAAGGATAAACTTGATGATCGATGACAATCCACATGAGCAGAGACCATCAGAGCTGCACTGAAAGGATCAGACTGGTGGGCAACCACTTTGCATCTGCAGCTTCGTGGGTCAAGGCTTTGGCCAGCACCACCTACGCCTGTGCCAAACGGCTCCATGTCCGCACTGCGGAGCAGTGAACCCCCAGAAGGATGGGACAGGTTTCTCCTACGTGCCTTTCAGGACCCTTCTGCAGCACAGCCCAGGGATGCACCAGAACTGTCTGCAGGACAGGAATGTGACTGAGGGCCCCCTCAGTTTGTCACGGCTGTGTGCAGCACCACGGGCAGGGACTGTGTGGGATGCCCCTGCACACTCCCATGAAGTGTCCCACTGTGGGCACAGCAAGAGGACAGCCACTTCTGGCTGGCCCAGCCTGAGGCTGGCCCTTCAGGTGAGCACTCCAGGCTCCGCGAGACCAGCACCATCCTTTTGCACAGCGCCCAAGCCGCTCTCCACACACATTGATGCCATCGCAGCAGGACAGAGCACGCAGCCAGCTCCTGCGAGACACCGGGACAGCGTTGTGCTGCCGCGGGACTTGCAGCTTCAGCGCGCAGACCCGCAGGGCAGGAGCCGCGGGCTTGTGAACCAGGGCCCGGGTGCGTGGGAAGTGCCACAGCGGACAGTGCAAGCGCGGGGGTGGCGTGGGGGCATCGTGTAACAGGAGGCCCGTGAACACACTGCTTGAGGGAAGGCTGCGTGGGGGGAGTCGGCACTGGCGGTTACTGGGGGGTACGACATTGAGGGGGGGGCACTGGCGGTTACTGGGGGGTACGACATTGGGGGGGGGCACTGGCGGTTACTGGGGGGTACGACATTGAGGGGGGGGCACTGGCGGTTACTGGGGGGTACGACATTGGGGGGGGGCACTGGCGGTTACTGGGGGGTACGACATTGAGGGGGGGGCACTGGCGGTTACTGGGGGGTACGACATTGGGGGGGGGCACTGGCGGTTACTGGGGGGTACGACATTGGGGGGGGGGCACTGGCGGTTACTGGGGGGTACGACATTGAGGGGGGGGCACTGGCGGTTACTGGGGAACGGCACCGGGAGCAGCGCCGGAGGTGACGGGGTGCGGCACGAGATGGGGGGCGGCATTAGAGGCTCGGGGGGGGACGGCGGCGGCTTTTGGGGCCGCGGCTCGGGGAGCCCGGGCACGGCGCCGGCCGTTTCGGGGTTCGGCTGCGGGGCGGCGCCGGAGCCGCTGCGGTGCCGCTCGGGGGGCGGGGGCGGGCGGAGCGGGCCGGGGGAGGGCCGGGCTGCCGTTCCGCCCCCCCCCCCGCGCTGCGGCCGGGGCTCGGCCCCGCTCCGTCCCGCGGCGCAGGCAGCCGGGCCGCTGCCGGGGCCGCCGCCCGGGCCGGGGTCGCAGTCCGGGGCGCCCCTGCGCCGGCCCGCCGCCATGGCCCGCTTCTCGGCGTTTCTCAACCCCGTCCTGGTGCTCTTCAGCTGCGACCTCTGCCTTGTGCGAGCCAGTAAGTGCGGCCGGGCCGGGGTGGGACAGGACGGGCCGGGGACCGCGCGTCGCCACGCTCGCTGCCGCGGGGCCCGGCGAGCCGCCCCGCTCCCCGCGGGCCCGGGCTGCCGCCCGCGGCGGGAGCGCGGAGCCGGCCCTCCCCGGGCGAGGGACCGTGCCGGGCGCCGGGCGCCGGACCCCGCCGCGGGCCGGAGCCCCTCGCCGGACCCTCCTGCCAGCCTCGCCCAGTCCCCGGCACGGCCGCGGCCGCGACCCCGCGGGGCCTGGCCCTGCCTCCGCCCGGCGACCCGCTGCGGCCGCTCCCGGCCCCGAGCCGCCGGGGCCTCCGCGCCAGCCGCGCCTCCGGCAGTGCCGCGTCCCCTCCCCGAGGGACGGGGTGCGATCGTGTGGCCGCGCTGCCCTCCGTGGAGGGCACCAGCCTCTCCGGGGGGGCACCCGGGGTCGCCACCTGCGGCTTTGGCTCCTGAAGCCTCCCGCTTCTGGGCGAGGCAGGGGCAAACACGGGCTCTCCTTGCGCTCTCGAGGTGCCCCCCCCCCCGCTTCCCATCCCTGCCCCTCAGCAGTGAGCAGCGAGTCCTGAGAGAGTTTGTGCCCCTGGGCAGGGATGCTCCAGTGCTGTAGGCTGGGCTGTGAGATGGTCCTGGGCTGATCCTTCGTGCCTTCCTGCCTCTCTTTTGCTGGGCTCGTGTTTGCTAAGACGCCGCGGTCTGTCGGCACCCTTGGCTCCCTGAATGACCCTGTGTCAGCGGCAGCCTTCTGCTATCTAGTTGGCCCATGTCAGGTTACTGACATACTAAGTTGGATGGCAAGTATCAGACGTGCTGCGATGTTCTGCCATGTTGCCAGTCTCCTTGCAAAATATGTACTCTGGGGCCTGACGGATTCAGGAAGAAATGCAGTCAGGGTTTTTTAAAAGGGGCCACTTATTTTTAGATGTGCAGTCTGATGCTTACCTTCCTGCTGCAGGGATAAGTTGGGCAAACATCTGCGTGCCCTTGAGCAGCAGTCCCAAGGGCACGGGCCAAGGGGCAGGTGAGGTCCCCTCTCCAGAGTCACAGCAGGATGGGGGGGGTGCCAGTAGTGCTGTGCTCCATCCCTATGCAGTTCCACATCTGCCAACATAACTCTTGAAGGGCATCTCTCTGGTCCCCTCTCTACAAAACCAGGTTGCATGGCAGATCTAGTCCAATGCTCAGCTGCCCGCAGGTCAGCCCTCGCTGCTGCCCAGCCTCAGGCTGCAGTGCTGCTGACTCCAGCACACAGGACCAACTCTTCCCACCTCTTCAGTAGGCTGGAAAGGAGCTCACTGCCATACTGACAGGACAAAAGGGTGTGCCAGGCCTTAAGTAAGTGATTGCTCTTTCTGTGGTGGTGCCCATTTCTTAATATAGCTTTAATCAAAAGTGAAGCTGGATAACTTATAAATTATGCAGAATCATTAGCTATTAATGCATTGGGCAGGTCTTAACTGGGGAATGCTCTTCCCAGAGAGCCCAGCAGGGTGTTGGAGCATCTTGGCTTTATGTTTTTCATAGTTGGCTTCAGAGAGAACATTTTTTGGAGCCCTTGCACTCAATAATCTTTATGGCAACAGCTCTAGCATGAAACTGACCTCAGCTGCAGAGCCGGATGGAGAATGGCTTACTGTGGGGATCCTATGCAAAGCTTTCTATAGTGAGAGCTGTCCTTTGTGGGTCTTGTCAAACAACTTTCAGTGAGGGCTCATCTTGCATGTCCTTGGGATTAAGCATTGCTCCGTGTGTCTAGGGTGAACTTCTCCAGTTTCAACTTCTGAAAATTCTTGTCCTGTCTCTTCCTGCTGGGTGTGCAGATCCCACATACTCAGAAATTTATTTTCTGCAGTTTGCTGAACTGCAGACTGACCAAGGGACACTCATATTGCCAAAGAATAACTGCCGCCTGGACACATTCAGGTCTGACTGTCACACAGGTTCAGGCCTGCTTGCCTGGAGCCTGCACAAAGTATGCTTATGATGCATGAAGTCTGAATCACAGGCTAGCCATGTGTGCTGTGGCTCCACTGTGCCCCCATGTCTTCCTGCCTCCACTCTCTCCCTTTGGGACATTTGGGGATTGGTGCTGGGTGTAATAGCAGATCATGCTGGCTTTGAGTGTACTGTGTTTGCAGTTTGATACCAGGGTGGTACGCCTCTTGGGATGCCCTTCTGATACCAGTGAGTGAAGGTCCTACACAGGGCCTGTGCAAGCTCTGGCTAAGTACAGTTCAAGTAATGCTGTCAGCCCTGTGTGGATGCAGCAGCTTGGCTTGTGGCTTAGTGCAGTGCCCTTGTTTCTCAAATCATAGAGTGACTCAGCCCCAGGGCCATGTCTCAGCATCCCCAAACAAAAAACCTGGGCTGGGTCAGACTGGGCTCCCTGCAGAGCCTAGAAAATTCTTGTGCAGAGCAGGGAGCCTGCTACAAGCTCCATCCACAGACTTTTGAATTGCAGAGATGTCAGGCCCTGCCTTTAATTTCTTCACACTTAAAGACTGCGAAGTCCAACTGCCCCCTTTGGGCATGTTCAGACCTCTTTTCGTTCTGTTAGATGCAAAAAGCTACCTAATTTATTATTGTAGGTGTATCCTGTGAAGTACCAGGTCCTGTTCTTGTCCTGAGGCCAGCCGGCAGGGTCTGGTCACACCCATACCACTCAGCTCATGAGTTCCAAAGAGGGGAGCACATCAGTGCTACCTACGAGGAATGGTTCATGGCTCGTGCTAACTTCTGAGCCATGGCCGAGAGTGGTTTGGGCACATGCTGGCTGGTTCAGACCAAAGCAGTTCCCAGGACCAGTCTACACCACTGGATTCCTGGGCTGTTCCTGACCTCATTACATTTGCTATCATAGAGGGTAGCCTTGGACAACCGTTCTTATGCCTGAAGGCTAGCAGAGACATTGCAGCCCCCCACCATACTGAAATGCTTCTGCCTGAAACAGTGCAAGGGAGCGGTTATTCGCTAGCTGAGAGAGTGCTGTCTACAGCTCAGCTGTTGGTTGTGCAGCTAACTTACACACTGGCAGTGGCTGGATCAGAAAACCAGACCACAACTGTGCAGACCTCAGCTCTTGTGTGCACAGAATACACATCCCCCAGTCAGCGGCCAGGTCTGGGGGACTGCAGCTTTATTCAGCCTGTTTTGCTGTTGGCTTGTGGGAGACTACGGTGTGCAAATAAGGACATGGCTCAGAGAGTCCCTCTCACAGGTTAGAGTGATGAACCAGATTCCCACTGGCAAAACTCTAAGGAGACACACTCTTCGTGGGATAAAGGATGTTTGAGTGTATCTTTGAATCCTTTCCAGTTTTCCAGCCTTCTGTTCTGAAAGAGAAGGCGCAGTATCCTGCAATGTCCTTGTTCGTGTTGTCTTCGATGACTCTGTCTCCTGCTGATGTGGCAGTCTTCTGTTGGGGACACGCTCAGCCTCAGTGTCTCTCTGAGAATGTTTTCTGGGCTCTGTGGGTGACCCTCCTATCTGTCTTAATTGGCCATGGCAGACTGCAGCCTTGCAGAGGGGGAATCACAGCCTTTTCCTGGTTTGATCTGGAGCTGGGTATATTCAAATGTGACTGAATGCATTTAAATAGCTGACCTGCAGAAATTGCCTTTTCTTGTCACTCTAACTGTGGTTGTTGGTGGTGTTGTCTTTTTTCTGGTTCTCAGGTGCCCTCTGGAGCTCTTTCTCTATCTGTATAAATCACAGCATTGAACTTGTGCTACATAAGCAGCTTGTAGGACACGATCTTATTTACAGGGAGAGAGGATACACAAGCAGTAGGCTCAGTGTCTTTGTTCATGCACTCTTGTGCCTGATTTCCAGACAAAATTTGACTAGCAGGTCTGTGGACCTGTGTCTGTGGCCGTGCTCTTAATGCTGTGAAATCTCAAAATGGTGAAGTTGCAGACCATGGGTCAATCAGGCCAGCTTTCTGAAGGATAGCAACTGCTGAGTGTTGCTGCCAGATTTGCAGCTGATGGCATTGCATTGCTGAGAAAGTCAGCTCTGCCTTCTGCTTTGGGTTTTCCTCCCCACTCTAGAGCAAGGAGTAATGCCAGGCATATGAGATGGCCAGATTGAGTTGCATAGTGTGTTTATTCCAAGCTGCCCCATTTTTCTGTCACAGTTGATATATAAATACTGTGTCTGGGCTGCTTCCTACACAGTTCTGAGTGGTGTGCCAGGCATTCGTGATATGCACATCCACGGGGCAGCCCCAGAGCTTAGAGGAGCCTGATTTTACCATCACAGTCTTGGTTGAAGAATTACATTAATGTAGGATTTGTTTGGACTTTCTGGACCCTACAGAAACATGGGACTTCCCTGCCAAGAACCTACTCTGTGCCCAGGCTGAGCAGGAGCACGTCATGCCAGTCAGCCCTGCTTCTGCTAGTGCTGGAGCTGAATGAAGTAAACTTTCCAGCAGATGAACATCTGAGCAGCAGTGAAGGTACCTCAGATCTGCAAGCAGATGCCCTCGTGAGGAACTGGTGTGAATGTCATTCTCCCCTCTGATAACAGGGTCTCTGCAGTGCTCCGAGACAGGCTGCAGGGACTTTTCATTTCATTTGATTTCTGAGCTGCAGGGAATCGTTAAATTGCCATGACAGTCTCATAAACTCTAATTCTTTTTTGCTTAGGACAGACCTTCATGCATTTCCTATTTTGGTGTCTGCAAGGTGGAAGGAGCCTACTGGGGGCCCTTCGTGTCTTTAGCTGGGTCTGGCAGCCTGGGCATGTGGTCAGCATTGCTAATCCTTTTTACGTGGAACATGTATTATGAGCAATGGGCTATGTCTGCCACTGCAAGCAAGCCCTTTAGAGAAGAGCCAGTCAGATGCCTCGCGAGCTTGTCCTCCTTCCCAGCTGTAGGACACTGCAGAGGGTGAGGTGTGCAGTGAGCACATTCCTCACCAACAGCCAAGCAGGGAGGAGTTCTGGCCAGCGAGCGAAGACTGCCAAAGCCAGCGTGTGGCACAGAGGGGTAGCTGCATAGGCAGGGAGTACTTCTGTGCCTCCACACCTCTCCCCCACAGTGGGCAGCTGCCCGCTGGCCTGGGAAGCACCATGCCGTGCATGTATTGCTGCTGGCAGTGGCTCAGCCTTGTGCACATGCTGTGCCACTCCTCGCCTGGGGACAGATTTGCCTCCTGTGGCCCTGGGCAATGTGCTGCTGTGGGCAGATGTCGGAGAGGCCCTCCATGGTGGTGTGCAGGGGGGAGTGCCTGTTCTGAGACATATTCTTTTGCCTCTTTTCTGTGCCTTGCCTCGGTCCATCCCTGGCTCACCCAGACAGGCCACCGTCCCCTGTCAACGTGACTGTGACACAACTGAAGGCAAACTCTGCCACAGTCTCCTGGGACGTCCCAGAAGGAGACGTGGTCATCGGCTATGCCATCCTACAACAGGTATCCAGGCTTTGTCCCCAGGGGGCTGGGGACCCCTCTGTTTACCAGCATGCTCTTATGTCAGCCCTTTTGCTGCAGCGTGGAGCTCCTCCGGCAGCTGCCTGAGGACACCTCTGCTGTTGAGCAGCCCTTGCCAGTGCACCCTGTCTGGGCCATCCATCCTGGTGGGAGGCAGCAGATCATGGGCTGCGCTGGGGGTAGCTGTCACTCCAGTGGCTTCCATGCGATTTCTCTGGATAAGGATGGTGCTTCAGCCATGACATAAGCCTTCTTTGCTTGCTTTGCTCCACCTCCACAGCCCCAGATGATGGTGGCTTCTCTAGGGAGGTGCCTGGCTCTCATGCCACACAGGGATGATGCATAGCAAAGTGCTGGCCAGCCCGGCCCACCCCAGGGGTGGATGATTGCCTGGGAAGGGAGGAGTTAAGGGCAGTGTGCCCAGCACAGCCCTGCAGACAGGGGCCTGTGCCTGGTAGAGCTGGGAACAGCCTCCTGGGGATGACAGCTCTTCACTCTGGCAGCGGCAAGATGGACAGATGCAGCGCTTCATCCGGGAGGTGAACACCACCAACCGGGCCTGTGTGCTGTGGGACTTGGCAGAGGATGCTGATTACATCATCCAGGTGCAGAGCATCGGCCTGTACGGAGAGAGCCAGGCCAGTAAGCGTGTCCACTTCCGGACCCTGAAGGAGACCGACCGCCTCCCTTCCAACAGCTCCAACCAAGGTGAGGCAGCTCCTTCCAGCTCGCCCAGGTGCTGCTGGTGGGGCCACACCTGGGCATCTTCACAGCACATGGGCAGGGATCCAGCAGCCAGCGAGGAAGGTGCTGCCCTGAGCAGCAGGCTGCTTGGAACACACAGTGTTATAATGGGTAGCAGGATTGTACAGGCTGCTGCTGTGTCCACTATGGCCACAATAATGTCCCCCAAGCCCTGGTTTACAGCCCTCCTATCCCAGGTCTTGGCACCCTATTCAGCTAAGCAGGACGTGGCCAGGACAAGTGCTGTGGCCTGTTCAGCTGCTGCCAGTAGGAAGCAAATATTGAACAGGGTCTCAGACCTCCCAGCCTACAAACTACCAAAGGACAAATCACGGAGCCCCACAGTCTCCTTTCCTACTCATATCCATGTTGTGCCTTCTTGCCTTGGGGTTGCCTATATGCTGGTCCATGAGAGACGATCCAAGAATCTAAGGGAGATGATGCCCAGAGGGAGTCCACTGGTCATGGGAGTCTGTCTCCAGCACTAGCTGTAAGAGGGGGACTTGAGAACGAGTATAACAGGGCAAGCAGATGCCTTACTTTCCTTAGAACTTCTGTGTTCAACTCAGGGCTTGATGCCTATGTAGAAGGTAACCTCAGTGATTACTCCCATGCATTGTGCAGTTCCTGCTTGAACCCAAACAAGCTGTTAGAATCCTTGACTGCCTTTGGTAGCGAGGATGGTTTATCTGACACAGGAAAGCCGCAGGCTGCATGTCCTCTCCCCAGCCAGGATGTCATCCCACACCCATCCTTGTTTGGGGGAGGTGGGCCTCTCTCCTCTGGAGCTCCTTCTCAGATCCTCAAGTGTTGCTGGTCTGGGTATATGCTGCCAGCCCTGCCTGGGTTCTCTTCTCTGCAGGTGACATCACCATGGAAGGGCTGGACAAAGAGAGGCAACTGCAGACAGGAGAGATCATCATCATAGTGGCTGTGCTGCTCATGTGGGCAGGTGAGTGCCACAATCAATGTTCTGGCAAGCTGGGGCAGAGGTGCAGTCCAGCGTTCACAAAGAGGAGGGGGCTCCAGACATTGCAGAGGCAGATTGGTATGGGTCTGGCATCCCTTCCAGTAAGTCGGTTGAGTCTCTGCAGGGGCTCGAGCCAGTGGGATAAAAGGAGCAACCACAGCCACTGCTCAGCAGTGATGGCCTCGAGCATGTGGGCTGGCTGGCCTGACTGCTGTGCTGTAAGAGCAGGAAACAATGTGGGACCCAAGCAGTACAAAATTACATGGTGGGAGCATCCCAGCTGACGTTAATGATTGTGTAACTTGGGCCTTAGTTAGCTTGTCTGACATCTGATAACATTGCTGCACTGGCTGGTAGTGGTTGTGCCTCAATCTGCTAAAACTGTAAGATATGTGATTTGCTCCTGTACAGCACCTGATTAAAAACAGTGCTCTAGCAAACAGCAGGTTGCCCTGGGAGCAAGGAAGCTCCTGACTGGTCACATGCAGCTACTGTGAAGGGAAGTCATTTGTCCGCTACTGTCTTCCCAGTAAATGTGGATTTTCTAGTGGCATCTTGCAGGAATCTCTCCTTGTCCTGGCCTTTAACACTTTTCTAGTGCACTGGAAGAAAATACAAGCTTGTTGCTGCTAGCTTACACCTTGTGCAGGTTGGTGTGTTAGAGTGCCAACAGGGAGAAATCAGGTCTAGTCTGTGGGTGGTTGTGGTAACGCACTGTGGTTTGAGCTGGGTCTAACACGTCTCATGATTACAGTTCAAATCTTTGCTCCAGAGTCCTGTACCCGGGGTCCCAAGGTGTGGGACATACGCTGTGCGAGATGGGTGCTGTGAAACCATGACAGAGCGACTGACCCCAGAGTCAGTTTGCAAGACAGGACAAAGCCAAGGGCTGGCTTTTGTGAGGGTCGCAAGCTCTGGACCAATAATTTTAATGACTTGCTGGAGGCACTCAGAAACCCACTGAGCTGCTCGCTGACTGCAAGGGCTGTTCCTCTCCAAGTGCCTCAACATCTGCTTTTGGCCTCAGAGCCCTGAACCATAGGCACTTCACATGTGCCCTGATGGCTTTAGCTGCACGCATGCCGCGTCTGCCCAAGGAGGCTGCCCTGGCCACACATGCAGAAGTGCCTGGGGTGGTCCAGGCTGACACAGGTGGAGGGTGTGGGTGACCAGCACCCCAGGGTGCCCTGAGCCTGACTGCTTTCCAGCTGGGATGGTGTAGGGAGGGGGGGCAGGGTGAAGGCACTGTGAGAGAGTCCTTCATCCCGTGTCTTTCGGCAGCGGTGATCGCCCTCTTCTGCAGACAGTATGACATCATCAAGGACAACGACTCCAACAACAACAAGGAAAAGACAAAGCCGTCCTCAGAGCACAGCACACCAGAGCGACCGAGTGGAGGGCTGCTGCGGAGCAAGGTGAGTGGGGAGGGCTGGCAGGGGGGATGGCATATGGTGTCTGCTGTGGCTTGCTGCCTGGACGTGTTCTGGCTCTCTCCAGAAAAAAAAAAAAAAAAACAGACCACCCGCTCGTTCTCTCACCCTAAAAACTGAGGGGTTTTAGGGTGCAGTGAACCCTGGTATCTCCCGGGCAGTGTGTGTACCCCATGGGTGATTGCAGGAGAAACACTGGAAGAGATGGAAGGATATATCAGCTGGGATGGCTCCCACATTGCAGGATGGTACCTGTCCTCTCACTGTAGCAGCCCCTTCACCATGCCCCTCCAAGGCTGCACCTCTTCTGCAGCCCATGGAGAGGTCCAGCTCCTGCCTGTTCAGGCAGGAGGCAGACAAGCTGGGCAGCTGCTCTTAGGTTCCTGCACTGGTCTACTGCTCACTTTCTGCCTCCACTTGGGCCTGCTCCAGGCCATCACCACACAAGTCATTCATCGGAAGAACCCCAGAGCCCCTTCCTGACTCTCATGGAGGTATTCTGCTGGGCTGTGGATAGGGAGGGAGCAGAACTTTCATCTGGTGTTCCCTCAGCACCTGACACATCTCCCTTTGTCAAGTAACAAAGACAGTGATTTATAACCCCGATACACATGCTCTATTGGGACCGTGCATTAGGTTTTCCCTTCTGTCTCATCTGCCTCCTCTGGCAACGGTGAGAACTCTTACTGTTTTGCCAAACTGTCCCTCTGCTTCCACATCTTGATTTCCAGCAGTTGTCAGGAGTGGAAATTTCCTGTTTGGACTCTAAGGCCCCAGTTCTCCTCCAGATTTTCCAGCTTCCTGATTACTCCTTGATAAAAAGATCCCTCCTCTTGGATCCCTACTACAAACTAACCCTGCTCATATAGGGCTGCAAAGGCCTGTTCCTGCTGCTTGCAAAGTTCACCTGTACAGGGCTAACGCACCTCAGTTTTCCATTAGTTCTGCATTCACCATACTCGTGTCACCTGCAAGGATGTTAACACTGCAAGTTTATTCTTGCAGTCCTTAATTACAAAGCTGGGAACAAGGTATAAGAAATAAAAAACTCTGCATTCGCTTCCCCTCCTGGCTTCAGGGCCAAGCTGCTGTAAAGCAGCAGCCAAGGGTGCAGCTCTTGACCTCAGCCCTGTTATGAAGTGTAGTCCTGGGGAGACTCACCTCCTGTGCCCTGCTTCAGCATGCAAGGCCCAAGCTACAAAACACATGAGCAGCAGCCATGACCCCTTCCCAGCACCTTCTCTGAATTTGTGCATCTGCTGTGCTCTTTAATAAGCACTTTCTTTTTAGCATAAACAAAAGTGTTTGCTTGTGCAACGGTTTTTGAGAAAATCCACCTTGCCACCTGCAGCCTTTAGTTCCCTTAGCACATGCCAGAGCTGTCATGAGGGGCATGGCAGTGAGATATGCCTGGCACTCAGCAGGCCTTATCTGCCCCTCCATGCTTTGTGGATTCTCTGCGCCATGGAAGATACCTGCCTACTCCCTGACTTACCTTTTCTGCTCTGTTCCTGCACCTACCTCCTGTCCAAGGGCATCAGGTGTAGCATGGCTACCACTCGAAACGAGATAGAAGTCACTAGACATCTGTAAGCCCTAGAAGCTGAAGAGTGTAGGAGAGGGGAGCTGGTTCCAGGAGTACTGGGGCACAGCAGTGGGCAGAAAGTCTTCCTGGGGAGGCAAGTGTGTGGTTGAAGGTACTCACCTGGACAGAGGTACCAAGCGATGCAGCTGAGCTACCTGAATCTTTCTGCCAGAAGAGCACATTAGTGCAAAAGATGGGGGTTTTAGGGTTCACTCCCTTGGTCTCCTGAGCAAGATGCTGAAGCCAGGTCTCTGCTGCAGCTCACCCACGGGGCAGAGAGAGGGCTCAGCTGCAGCTCGCAGCCCTTTTGCAGAGGTCTGCTGCTCTGAGTGCCTACTGTGGGAGGTTGGGGCCTCTGCCATGAGATTTGCATCCCAGGGGCTTTAGCAAAGCAGGGCCTTAAAGCGGATTTTTCTCTCCTAGAAGAAGTCTCCCTCGGTCAATATAATCGAGGTGTAAGTGCAGCACCAGCTCTACGTTTGGGGTCCTGGGCATCCTGCCAGAGCCAAAGCAGGCCTTGAAAGAGGAGGCAGCACCAGGTGCCCAGGCTGGAACTCTGCATGCGAAGATCCGCGTATCAGAACTTACGCTTTCCCGAGGGCACCTGTCCAGGGATGTGCATGGAGCCGGCTCCCGGCCGTGCATGCAGTGCACAGCCCTGCCCACCCCACATGCCTGGCCCCGCTCCCCTGCCACTGCGGAGCACAGAGCTGAGAAAGGGTGGGGGGCCACTCGACCAGCCCAGGGGAGCAGAGGGGCTGGTGCGCTGGCTTGAGGGGAGGCAACTTCCCTGCACCCTGGCTCAGCCACAGGCCTGGGTGCAACCGTGCAGCACTGGGCGCCTGCCCAGCAGGCAGAGTGGAGCAGACCTTAGTCTCAGCTGCTGTGTCTGGGCTCGGAGGGCTGCCTGTGGAGGGTGAGAGCTGCTCCCCTTTTGGCCCCGAGACTGAGGGGATGGGGCAGTGCAGGCATTTGCCCCAGTGCCGCTGTGGCCGGGTGGCAGGCGGGTTTGTCTGTGGGGCTGGGGCCCAGTGAGCACCGCTGAAGAGTGGATCCCTGCTGGAGAACAGGGCTCCACTGCACCCCATCGTTGCCATGCAGGGGCTTCAAGGCCTCTCCCTGCTGCAGGGGACAGAGACACGTGCAAACAAAAGGAGCTGGTGTTGCTGCAGCACCTTGCTGGGCTGCAGAGTGTGCAGCCAGGGTGGGGAGTGCTGACAGGAGCCATTCTGTGGGGTGATGAGCCCCACAGAGCTGTGGGAGCAGGCAGTGCCAGGGCACAGCCGTGGCTTTGCCATTTTCCTGGTAGGGCTCAGTCCTGACGCATTTAGGCTGTTTGTGGGGGAACTGTCGAGCACTCTGTGAGCAGTGCAATGCCTGTGCTGCCAAGAGACACTGCGGTGGGGCCCAGCAAGGTCTCAGTGGGTTTGGCAGGATGTGTGCTGCAGAGCTCATCACCACGCTGGGGGCAACCCTAGCCTCAACACCACCACATCCCACTCGTAGCTCCTTATGTCTTGGGGTATGACCACTGCTGATGCTCCTGCTCCTGAGGCTGGCCTGCACCAGGTTGGCTGATGTGATACAGACCTGTTGGAAAGGGCTGGTCCTGAATGCCCAGAGCTGGCTGACCACTGGCTCGCTGCTACATGCCCAGTCTGCCTGCTTGTGTGAAGACAACATGAGCCATGAACCATCCTGGGGCTGGTGAAGTGGTGATGTCTGGCCTGTGCTTGTTCGCTCCCCAGAGCCTGGGGGCAGAAGTCTCTTGCTGGGTCTCTGCATTGCTCTGTGTCCGAGGTTGAGGCCGGGCCCAGGCATGCCCTCTTGCCAGTGGTGGGATGGAACAGGGTGATATGAGGAGGTGCTCTGCTGCAGAGATGGCAGCTGCTGCCCTGGCTGCTGCTCTCCCTTTGTGCTCTGCTCTGTGGCCTGTCACTGAGCTAGGATGCTGGCTCTGCAGCCCTGGACTCTAGCATCACAGGATCCAGCGTCTTCCAAGAATAACCACCCAGTAAAGCACTTTCAGGACTCTTCCTTCTAGGTGCTGCTCAGCTTCTGCTGCAGGATTAGGTGGGGAAGGGACAGGAAAAGCAACTCCCTGTGGCAAGGTCTTTTCAATAAAAGCATCCTGGCTCAAAGACAGCGTTGTCCCCGTGGAGTTGCAGGTCTGTGTGTGTTTCCAGATGTGTACCAGGACTTCTCGAACATGTGTGTATGGCCCTTAGAAGGAGACCTGTTCTTGCATGCTGTGCAAGACCTGCAGGTCCTCTAAGGTCATCTTGCAGTCCTCCGGCCCTCAAGGGAGTGCCAGTGCTGCATGCATGCTGGGCCATGTCATGCTGCTGGACAGGCTGCAGTTACAGACTGTCCCACTGCGAATGGCCTCACAGCTGCTTTCTCTGCACAAACAAAATGGGCTGCAGAGAGCAGAGACACCCTGGCAGCAGTGCCAGGAAGAAGGATGAGGCCAGATCCCAGCAGACTGCTGACCGAAGGGGGCTGAGCTGCTTCCTGGTCAGGTGAGAGGGGTATCTGAGGAGCAAAAGCACCGTAGTGGTGGGTGCAGGTGTTGCTGTGCTGTAATGTGGGCCTGCAGGGAGCGTGTCATAGCTCCAGAGAGATAAACTGCCTTATTTTGCCAGCTAACTTTTGTTTTTTTAGGGAGATACATGTCAAAAATTAGGGCTGTCAGGGCAATACAAGAGTTTTTAAAAAGTTCTGGTGCCCTGGAAAATGTTTCAAGGTGCTATCCTGGAGGGTCAAAGCAGACACATACCTATTATCATGAGTTCTTTAACCAGACCAGAGGCACACACAAAAAAACAAGGAGGCATGACGATGAGCTGGAAGAGACACCAAAAAAAAAAAAAAAAAAAAAAAAAAAAGTATGGCAAAATGCAGTGGTTGTGGCCAAATAAAAAAAGGAGTACAAAAGCATGCCACATTAAACGTAAAATCAGGGGGTGGTGGTGAGGCAAAAAAGACACTCCCCACCTCCACCAAAAAAAAACTACCCAAGCCACTCCTCCGTTCGCAAACCATGGCAGTGCAGGAAGGCAGGGAACTACAGAGATGAGCACTGCACAAGTAAAGCAGCAGCAACGTTGGACAAAGGTATTTTCTGGTGCACATACAAGCGCATATCCCACAAATGAGTCTTACCAGCACAGGACAGTACAAACGCCTGACACAGTGCCAGGGCAGAGCAGGACGTGCACATGCATAAACACACGCCGCGCCCCCCCAACCCTGCAGCACCAGCACCACAGTGGCACAAGGAAGAGGCTGTGTGGCTCATGCAGAGAAACTCTGGCACACCAATTTAAGAGATGTTGGACAGTGTTAGCACATGTGTGGGTGATGGTGAACCCACTGCTAGCTTATACGGTCACCAAAGCAGAAGAGACTTGGCAAAGGCTCTTGCATACACAAGGCTGAGACGGGGAGTCAGGGAAGCAGTTCCCTCACTGCAGCAACATCTGGTTAAAGTCAGGAATGATGGCAGAACTGGTCCCCTTGAAGTCCTTTAAGAAGCCATACACAGCTGCAGCATTCAGCATACTCACAGCAAAGAGCACACTGCAGCAACCATGAGTCCCAGGGAGAGAGACTGTTAAACTGTTTGGAGCACGTCGGTCTGGAGGTGTGACGGCTACCAGGCAGCAGCATAGAGCCTGCTGCCCTCCCAAGCCGCTGGAGATGGTGAACAGTTATTCACAGGACAAGAGCAAAAGGCGAGTGAAGCAATCAGCATGTGTTGGCATCAGCAGTAGCGCTGTCCATCCCTCAGCACTACCTGCAGTGCTCGGCTGCAGGACAGCATGGATGCCAAGCATCCTGGTTCAGCACACAGCAGGAAGCCACATCAAGGGCTCTTAAACCCACACCAGCAGGTCAGGCATCCCTCAGTGCTGGAAGCTGAGGACCTGACAATGGCCTGCCCACCTTGACAAACAACCCTAGTAACATCAACAGGTTGCTCTGCGCCCTGAGCTGTGTGAGAAAAGGCAGACCATGACTCAACACGCAAAACCACGTGAGAAAAACAGTCCATAGCTCTTGACTGATCTGCAGGGACCCAAGCCTCCCCAGAGTGCAAGCCTTCCCCACAGCTCCTGCCTGTAGCACTTGCTGGGAGACCAGCTCTGCTGCCCCAGGCTGCACACAGTGAGTGCTGCTCAGCTGGGGGGGTCTGTAACACCAGCCTTAGAGGGGAGATGTGCTGCGTTGGGACAGGAACCCACCAGCAAGGTCCTCAGCCAGAAAACACCTGCAAACTGTTACTTGCCAGAGAAGCTAGACAACCTGCTGGCTGCAGCCTCCCCTGCTCTATCTGGGCAAGGAAACCAAGGGCATAGCTTTCCCTAGTCCGTGTGCAACACGGCAAAGGTGCTGCAATGCAGAACAGGCACACAGAAGTCAAGGCCTGCTGGCACAGAGGGCTTGCGTCCTCCCTGGCCTCAGCACAGCCAGGTGCCAGCTCCCGTTGGTGCAGATGACCTTCACAGATCATCAAGACAAACCAGTCCAGCACAGCCTGGACCAGCTACCCTCCACATAACATGGGCCATCCTGGGCCCCAGCAGCCCTCAGCACAGGGGGCACAGCTCCCTCAGGGCCAGCAGCTGAGGAAGATGTGGGAGCTCCAGGGCAGCTGCAGGCTCCATGAGCTCAGGGCATAGCCCAGGCCCTTGTCACAGACAAGGAAGCCTCATTGCAGGCAACACAGCAGACACAGAGTACCTTACACACTTGTGCATGGCACCCCATCCAGCACTCGAACCCAAATGATAACAGTAAAACCCCCTCAGTTTATTTCCCTGTAAAGACAGAGCTTTCCTTTAAAATCAGCTCATTTCACTCATGAGAGGGTGTGGGGCTGAACTGCAGGGGCAAGGCTTCATCACTCACTCAGTCCTCCAGGCCAAGAGCTGTTGCTCCCCGATGGTCACACATGCCGAGCAAGTCCTCCACCATCTCCAGGGGACTGCTCAGCCTCAGCTGTTCCCCAATTGCCACCACGAGGAGCAAGGCGGGAGAAGTAAGTGAGGCAGGTCAGACACAGTGCAATCCAAGCTGCACTGGCTGCGTCCTGCAGGCTCAGAGCACACGGGGTAGCTCTGCATGACCTGGGAGTGGGCAGAGCGAGGAGCACTGGTCCACCAGTCTGAGCTGGGAGCAGGGAGCAGCTGCAGTTTGAGGCGGTTCATGCAGGCAGAGCAGGACGAGGAGCGGGTGTTGCAGTCTGTGCACTGCCTGGCAGCGGTGCCAGCAGCCCCTGTGCCTGGTGGGCAGTGCTGGGGGCAGGGGCAGGCGCTGTCTGGCCCTGGTGCAGGCACAGGGTGAATCCTGAGTGGCTGGTCCATTGTTGCAAAGATTTGGCTTAGCCCAGGGGAGTCTTGGGGCCAGTAGTGGAGAGGTCTCCAACCCCTCCCAGCCCCTTCCAGCTGTCTGGGGGTTGCCCCAAGCGGTAGCACAGTAGTTGTGCAGTAGGTGAGCTCACTCTGGGCACAAGAGGTGCTGACTCTGAAAAGCAAAACGGAGGAAGACAGACCTGGTCCGTGAGGCATGTGGTTGGGAACCCAGCACAGCCTGGGAGGGGAAGTAGACCTTCCCAGGTGAGCCATCAGCCCCCCTTCCCTGCAGAAGACATGCTGTGGGATGTGGCAAAGCAGCACTGCAGGAAGGAACTTACCTGCTGGCCTGTGGGCTCCCCTCCCCAGCTCCTCCATGCTGCTTTGGAAGAGAATAGAATACTCATCATACCCCAAACAAGGCCTGCTGAGAGACACAGCATGCTTGTGACCCTGACAAAGCAGGCAAGGCACAGCAGTAACAGGCACTCAAAAGTGCAGAAGGCCCTAGCTCATTTGCTACCAAACCCTTTCCCCAGACCAGCCTGTCCTGAGATTGCAAAGCCACATCTTCCCGTCAGCAGCACCCTTGTACACAGGGCTGCCACTTCACAAGGCCACATACATAGCTCCAGCCTGTGCACGCACTGGTTCCTGGCTGACACCAGCTCAGACCAGACTCGGCCCCGCGGCACTGGCAGACCCCAGGCGGGTACCAGCTACCAGGCACATGGAGAACAGCCACAGTGGAACAGGCCTCTTGCACCCACCACCACAGGCACTTCTGCGAAGTTGCATGGGCTAATCCTCCACTGCAGGACTGGTGCCATCAGCTCCTCCCAAGCACAGGACAGACACCAGCAAGCTCAGCCCCAGGCACTTGTCTATGCAAAAGTCAGCATGATCAGGCCTCCAGCCTGACCCAAGCCCCAGGGAAATCAGTGGCAGGAGAGGGTCAACACCCGAGAAGCATGCCTGGATAGGCTGGCCTCAGCAAAGAGTGGCAGAAACAGAACAAGTAACATCCTGAGGGTCAGCATCTGTCCCCCACAGCTCCACTGCAAAAGCTGAACTGCAAGATCTGCCCCTCCACAGCTCAGCTCCCTGTTCACTTGGCCTCTCAGCTGACAGAGGCAGAGGAAGCAGCAGGAAGCTCCACCTTGCTCCCATGCAGATCTCCTCCATGCTCCCACCATGCCTGTGGCCCCAGCAGCTTCCCTTGCAGGGGGCACAGAGAAAGAAACAAGACAAGGTTCATCAGAGAGATCCCTGAACACAAGCAGCAGCTCACCACCTACCCAGATAAGGTCTCACAGACGTTATCATCTTCCTCCTCTTCCTCCTCCTGGCACACAAACAAACAAAACAAAACAAAAACACCCCACCAATGGCACCTCACTGCCTGGGCAGGTCTCTGCCAGGAGCGAGGCTGGGCTTCCCAGAGCCTGTTCTGGAGCAGCAGGGCAGTCCCTGGCCCCTTCACAAGACGGTCACCCACCAGGCATGGCACAGACAGAGGGGTGCCTACAGGCAGTAGGGGGGAAAGATGGCAATGGCAGTGCTGGGCTGCTGAAAGCCTCAGGGCTCAGACACACAGCCACACAAGGGAAGAGACAGACCACAGCTCTTCTCACAGCCCCTCCAGCCAGCAGAGCACCACACACAGGCTGTGAGCAGGGAACAAGCTGAGACAGCTGCTGCATATAGCACTCCCTTGCACAGAGGCGGGAGTGGGGTAAGCACATCTTGCAGCTGGTGGGGCAGGCAGAGGACTGACAGGGAGCAGGCTGTAAGTAAGTACGACCCCAAGCACTGCCAGGCTGGGCCAGCTCTGGAAGCATGAGGCAAAGGACCAAGCGTCCAGAGGCTCCTGGGCAGGGACTCAGTGAGACCAGCAACACTGGCAGTGTTCTCACTGGCTCTGCACATGCAGTAAGTGTAGTGCAGTTGGGCAGGGCTGAGCCTTAGCCCAGGCTGGCAAGATGATGATCAAAGGGTCCTCTCCTTTAGAGACAGTGTCTCACCCCTAGCCATGGCACCAAGTGTGCAGAGCAGGTCCCAGATCCCTGTTGGACAGGGCCACCAGAGCAGGGCTGAGGGCTGCAGCAATGCTGGGTCTGACAGGAGAGCTCCTGGAACAAAGACCACCTGAGGAACCATGTCTGCCTTGCAAGCCAGACAGAGCAGTGTCCCTCATGTCAGGCTGCCATATGCGAGGGAGGCTACGCAGATATCAACAAGGTCCTGGAAGGCCAGGAGGAGGGAACTGCGTAAGGGTCACTTTTCCTGCCCTAATGCAAGACAACCCTGGGCATGGGCCAGGCTTGCACATACTGTACCCCAAACTGGTGTCTGAAGGGAGGGCTCCCCGGGGGGGCTGGCTCACTTGGTCTGCCAGGCTCACTGCTCTCCAAGACACATGAAGGGTGAAGGGGCTGTTCCTGCCTGGAGCCTGGGACAGGGCAAAAGCAGCAGAGTTAGTGCTTGTAACCTGGAGAAGGACCAGCAGGGGAAGTACAGGCAGGACTGTGGGCAAGGAACAGATACCCCTGCTGTGCTTGAGGGAAGGTGCAAACAAGGGTGCAGGATCACTACTCAGGGCAGGTACCACAGGGCCCTGAGCTGTGCTACAGCTCAGCAATGCAGAATAGTTCAGCATGGATAGCAGGGACACCCCCCACCCTGCCCTAGCCAGAGATAGGGCAGGCTCCCCATGTGGGACAGTGGCAGAGAACACAACAGCAAGGACAACACTCTCCCTGCTTGCGTTTCACCAGCCAGGCAGTGAGCGATCTCTCCTCCACATAGCCCAAGACAGGGTCCCACACTAGAGACCCCAATCCCAGGGCTAGGCAGAGGGACATGTTTGAAAAATTCCTCCTACCTGCATGTGCTGCTTCCCAGAGATCCAGTGCCATCTGGAACGCCTGGGCCACGGTCAGAGTCACAGCCTGGGCCTGTGTACACGAGAGAGAATGTCTGCTTCCATCTGGGCCCTCAATCCAGGACAACCCCACTGCCATGAAATACGAGATCCCCCAGGCCTCCCTCACTGCCTTTCTCTGCAGAACAGACACAGAAGGACAGAACTCAATGCTATGTCTGCCTACCCACATGGGCCAGCCATCCCCAAGAAGAGATCCCAGAAAAGCTGGGACAGAAGAACCTCCTGTCACTCACCCCCTGCCTCTACAGTTTGTGAGCACACGTGCTCCCTGGTTCCATTTCCAGCTGAGGTGCACAGAGGTAAGTGCCTTCTCAATCTGAAGGGGGAGAAGGAAGGCCCTTGCTCCCACCCTTACCTCATGAAGCCAAGAACAGAAGGGAAGTGCTTACAATCTTCTTCTTGGGTGAGAGGAAGGCATGGCACTCCAGTGCCCCGCTCTCCTGGCTCTGGGCAACATAAGCGAAGACTTTGTTCTGCAGCTTGTCTGTTGTGCAGTAGGAGATCCTGCAGGCAGAGAGGAGCTGCTCAGGGCAATAAGGGACCCCAGCACACCCACAAGAAGTGCTGACAACCTGAGGCTTTCATCTGCCCCAGATGATCAGGCAGCCCAATCCCCCAGCAAGGGTCAGAGGCTGCCTAGCACCTTCAGCTAGTATGGGATCCCTGCACCCACAGGCATTCCCTCCTGCGCTGCCTCAGTGTGCTTGTCGGTCCTCTGATGCCCTGTTCAACCCAGCATATGAACTCAAACACTGAGACAAAAGGAGCACAGAAGGGTGGGTGATTGCCTCCAAGTACACAATTGAAGGTCAGGCAGTAGGATGGTCTGCTTTGACACATCAGCTCTGGTACTGAGACCCAGATTTTACACCAAAGAGATGTCCCGTCTCTGCTTCTCATCTAGCCACCAGTCTGCAGCCATACTCCTCTCACACCTAGTACTCACAGACACACAACCCAGCCAAAGCACAGCTGGCAGCAGTACGAAAACCCCACATCAGGTCACACCGCAACTGCCTTTAGCCAGCCTGAGTAAGCTGCAGTCTACATCACCCTCATGCCATTGCAGCCAGAAGGGCAGCCCTGTGTCAGTGGAGAGTGACAGACATGCAGTCCTGCCCTAACTGTGGGGCTTTGTAACCATCAGCCTCGACATCCTGCTTGAATGCCAGAAGAGACAAGCAGGGCTCGGGGAAAAGACAGATGGACTGACACAAAACTCAAGGCCACCCAGGACCCTGCCTGCATTCAGCCCCAGGCAGTGCTGTGGTGCACAGCAGGGAGAAGGTACAAGGAGAGGCCTCAGGGAGCCAAAGGAAGGCCTAAGCTTGGTTACCACTGACAGAAGACCCAGCCCTCCCTGGCTGCTCAAGATCCCATCAGTCTCCAGCTGGCTGCTGGGGAACACCCAGGCCCTGCACATGCCATGCCCACCTGTAGATGGAGATGTTCTCAACCATCTCCTTTGTGTCTGCATCCTGCAGCGAGATGCCCCTCGGAGACACTGTCAGAATCACCTTCTGGAACTTGCGAGCTCCCACCCGTGCCTGGCATTGGGGAGACACCAGACACCTCTGCAAATCCGGCAAGGGTCTTCACCCCCCCTTGCTGGCAGGAGTCCCCCAGACTCTGTACGGAGTGCCACCCATTTGGACCCTTGCTGCAAAGGCTCCTGCTGTAGGCATGGGAAAGCAGAGTCTGGAGATCAGGCATACCCTGTACCCCTGGGACCCGATCTCACTACTTCCATGCCCATGGGAAAGGACAGACCCTGCCTCCCCCGCTACTTCACCCTCCTCTGCATGCTGTGGCAGGCACAGCTCTGCTCCTAGCTGTGTTCCTGTGGGGGAGCAGGCAGGAGCAGCTGTTCTGCAGGAAGACAGCTTCCCCCACAGCATATGGGCAGAGACCAGCCAGCCTCTTGCACACCACCCTCCTCTGGGGAACAGCACAGTCCCTCACTGGGGTTCGGGGCTGGGACACTTCCCGGCATCCAGGGGCTGGGTTCCAAACTGGCTCTTCTCTACCCTGGCACAGCAGGGCCCCAGGGCCAGCTCTCACCGTGGCCACGATCCTGCGGATGGCAGCAGCAGCCATGTCTTCTCCTTTGGGTTTTTCTACCAGTGTCATTCCTAGATACTTGAGTGTGAAGCACATCCCCTCAAGCAGCGGCTCCTGCATATCAGCCCAGCTCTCAGGAAGCTCTGCAAAGACAAAACGCTGTAGAAGTCATGTGCCAGCTGCCCTATGGCTAGTCCCAGCAGAGCCACCCCACCTTGTTGCAGGTTAACTGCTCCCAGTAGCAGTACTGCTACCTGCACTTAGCAGGGCACTCTCATGGCTCTATGATATTCTTGGATGAGGAACAGAATGAGAGGACAATTCACCCTCAGAGCTTTAGTCCTCCATCCCTGGAGGTACAGGCTCTGTCAGCACAGATAGTAAGCTCCTGCATATCTGCATAGGGCCTCTGATGCTGCAATATTCACTGCTATCTGCAAAAACCTTGCATTCCTGGGTCTCATCTATTTCACTACAAGCAGGATGTTCTCTGTACTGCATTCATCTCACCCACCTAAGCTGCTGGAACACCTTGGGAACAGCAGCATTTCCTGCCAAACTTGGGTAAATCAAAATTCCCCGGTTGCCCCAGTGTGACTAAAGCCAAACCTTCTGGTAGCTATCATTTGCAACAGCAGGTTGCCAGGGAAGGGGTAATTCATCCAGCACTCATGATCCAAGCTGAGGTGACTGGGAAGCAACTGCACCACAAAGATTCTGAGTTAAGAACTCAGACTGGTATTTTGAGGATGCAAACTAGTTTCCAGGAAAACACATTTTATGAATGTACTGTGACGCACGGAGGAAAGAAGGCTCCCATGTGCATTACTTTGCAGGTCACAGAATTAAAGGGGTACTGGCTTCTTTTTCCTGTGTCCTCCCTTTTCAAACCCCATTAAGAAAGAAAAAAAAACAGTCAGTGGGCAGAATGTTCCCTCAAGAAAGATTCCCTAGGGACAGTCCTTAGCATCTCCAACTTCCTTCAGAAGCCAGTCCATTTCACCAGTATGTTCTACCACATGGCAGATGTGCTGGTGGGAGAAGGAGCCCTGGTCCTACAGTCAGTCCCAACACCACTACTGTTGGCAGAGAACACACAAAACAAACACCACAGAAGTATCAATTCCACCTCTTCTCCAACAAGACAAAGCCATTGACTTCAACAGAAAGTCCACTCACTGAAAGCAAAAGCTTTAGTTATCAGACTTGTGTGCCACACACAAAGGAACAATTATCCTGTGCCAAGTACAAGTGACAATTTTCAAGGAGAGCTGAAGCAGATGTTAGCACACATTTACTTTCATCATATCCCAAAGAGCACAAGGACGGTGAGAGAGGAGCTATGCAGAAGGGCTAAGACACAGGGAGTCGCAGTCTCTCTCTTCTTGGAGATTCAGCCCACAGAGGAAGGCAGAGGAACACAGAAGTTACACGCGCTGGTACAAACACCAGGTCTGTACACCTCCCTGGGAATTACGTAGGTATCTACTCTTCATACTGAGTTAATGCTTTTCAGGGTTATTTTTCATCTCTTTCCTGGGATTAGCTCCCTGAACGTTACTGGCACACTTGCAGAAGGCTCTGGCTCATAACTGGAATAGCCTGAACCCACAAGGAAATCAGGAGACCTTATCTGCACAGCGTACTCCTGCACGAATGACAACTACCGGGGAACACACCTGGTACCACACAGGCACCAGGGACCTCTGTCCAGGGTAGAAGAGCACTGTCTCGCGCTGAACCCTGAGAAGAGCTCATGTGTGCCAGGGCTGCCGGAGTGAGCTCTGCTGCTCCAACAAAGCTCCTGCTGGGTCCGTGGGGTCGGTCCCAGGCCTGGCTCAGGACCTGGTGCAGCAGTCTGAGGAGGCCAAGGCCTGCGCAAGCTGGGGAGGGCACCCGTGGGTGAGGCGCAGCGCGTTCCAGCACCTGGCACTGCCTGTCCAAGGCCTTTCAGCCCACCGGTGAGGGTGGCCCCAGTTCAGAAGCGGGGCAGGAGGCCGGCAGCCCGGGGGGCGCGGCAGGCAGGGCCAGGCAAGCAGCCCACAGCACCGCATCAGCCCGCAGTCCCACCGCCGGTCCCCTCGGTACTGCCGCAGCCCGCCCCGGCCCGCGGCCCCGCCACCGCCCTGCCCCTCCCCGCCCAGACCGAGAGGAGGGCTCCCTGCCCGCAGGATGCCCCGGCCCGCCCGCCCCGGCCCGCACTCACTGCGCCGCCGGCGGAGGCCCAGGCTGTGCCGGGCGAGGCGCGGGCTCCGCAGCACGGCGCGTCCCGCCGCCCGCAGCGCTTCCATGGCGGGGCCAGAGCCGAGCCCGAGCCCTGCGCCGGGGGCCGGTCGGCGGGAGTCCCGGTCGGGGGAGGCCGCCCGCAGCGCTGACGTCAGCGGCGGCGCGGGGGTTGCCGAGGCAGCGGCGGGCGGGGCGCCCTAGGCCCGGCGGCGGCGGCGGCGGCGGCGGCGTGGGCCGGTCCCCGGTCCCGGTCCCGCCCCGGTCCCGTTTCCAGCGTTCGGCGCGATGCAGCTGCGGCACGTGCGGACCCTGCTGGCCCCGCAGGTGCGGGTTGGGGCGGGCCGGGCGGGCGCGGGCCGGGGCGCGGCGGGGCTGACGCTGTGTGTGTCCCTCAGGACGGGACCGCGCGGGTGGCCTGCGTGGCCTGGTCGGCCAGCAGCGCCCGCTTCGCCGTGTGCACCGCGGACCGGGTGGTGCTGCTGTACGACGAGCAGGGCGAGAGGCGCGACAAGTTCTCCACTAAGCCTGCCGACGCCAAGGTGAGGGCCCGGGGCCTGGCCTGCGGCCGCCGCGGCCTGCCGCAACAGGTCTGTGGGCCGGGGAAGTGTGCGCGGGGCAGGCCAGCCTGGCCCTGTGGTTCACTGCCGCCCTCTCCACAGTACGGCAGGAAAAGCTACATGGTGAAAGGCATGGCCTTCTCCCCGGACTCCACCAAAATCGCCATCGGCCAAACGGACAACATCGTCTATGTCTACCGGATTGGGGAGGAGTGGTGAGTCTGGCGGCGAGTGTCCAGTGCCCATGAGGAGGGTGTGGCGCTCTCCTTCCCGCTGTACAGTCTGCTTTCTGTGTGTTGATGCAACCGGCATCAGTGGCCTGGCCCGGCCCTCTGCCCGGTACACACTGTGGCCCGCATCACCTAACCCGCGGGGAATCGCTCTGGTGTTTCTCTGCTGAGCAGCAGATAGGATTTCCTTGAACGTAGTCCTGCGGAGCCCAGTGCCAGCGTGCGCCAGCTGAGCTTCTGTGGAGCTGGAGCTGTATGCTGTTGTCATCTGTTTCATAAATGTGGGGCTGTGGCACACACCTGCTTCACTTCAGCCTCATTTGCTGGCGTGTGTTGTGCTAAAAGTGCTCAGAAAGACAGGTTACCAGAATTTTGGAAGCTCAGAATTTGTTTTGTTTTGTTTTTAATTTTCTGCCTAAATTTGGTTTGTGATGGACAACCAGTGTACAAAACTTAAATGGGCTGTGTTTGTCAATACTAAACCAGACTGAATACAACCAGTAAGATAACCAGAATAGGCAGGATGACTAGCTTCACTGTTTGTCATTTTTGTCTACCTTTTTCTGCAGGGGTGACAAGAAGGTGATATGCAACAAGTTCATCCAAACGGTGAGACCCAGACCTCTGTTTAACACCGTTTTCTCCAGCATATGTAGGATAAAGACAATTAGGGGTCTCTGCTCATACTCGCAGATGTAGTTGGCTAAACTGTCAGTGGTACTTGATCTCCAGAAGATGCAGATAGATCCCAAGACAGTCTCTACATTTTGAGACATGTATAACTTGCCAAGCTTCAGAGGCCTCATAATGCCAGGGTACACCATAGCAATTAATTGTTGAATGATCAATGCAGTCAATTAGAAATCTTTGGGGACTACTTTAAGCACCACTGGACAGAATGTTTTAAGGGAGTTGAAAGGGAAAAATAGGAGAGACTCTGGGCCCAACTGTTTTTCACAGGTTGGCAACTCTAAGCCCCAAGATTCTTTATTAACCAAAATGTGACATGTGCAGAATTCAGTCAAACTGCACAGTTTCCACATGTTCAAAGGACTTAGTTTTCTGATTTCAGTCAGGTTATCTCCTTGGTCTTCTTCATGTTCTGCTGCTCTGTCTCTGCCTGCATGTGTCAGAGAGCCGTCTACTCGAGGTCTCTGGCAAAGATTTTCCTGAGGTTGATGTAAATATCTAGAAAAGGCAGAGGTGTTACTAAATTCCTTGCATATAAAGCTATCTGTATGAGAAAATGCAGTGCACTGACTACTTTTACCTTCTGGGGCAAATGTCCAGCAGCTGCCCTAGGCTCTCCAGCCAGTTGCCACACACTGTGACCCCCGCTTTCTCTGTGTCACTAGAGAAATCCTCTGCTAGGTAGGCCCCTGAAAGTAGCCAGAACCAGTTAGGAGGAATCATCCTCCTGAGCCAAATCCCCAGAAGTCATAAGCAGAGCTTCTCCTGATGGAATGGCTGGAGTTTCTGTGTCAGGCTTTCTCAAGCTGCCTCTCAGGTGAAGGCAGCCTCAGCCTCTGGATTGAAAGCTTACATCTCAGGGCTGGGTCATGGCCCGCCACTGTGGCTGCTCTTAGGGTGGCTTAGGAGGGCCCTCTATCCCTTCTGGACACACACAGATGGCTGCAGGCAGGGAACCCATGTAGTTCTGTTGCCCTGACAGTAAATGGAGAAAGCTACTGGTCAGCCTTTTGAGTTTCTCTGTGGTTGAGCTGCTGTGCTGTGTGGTCGTGACACCGGAATAGAGTGTCATGAGGAAAAGAGAGCAAGAGGGGCTTGATGTCCACTTGTCCCTTTCCTGCACATTGTGGCTGTGGGTACCTGTAGCCTCACTGGAGAGTCCTTTTATTGTTTATTGCTTGCTGCCTGCCTGCTGGCAGACTAGCTTCCTGCCCCTTTGGCTCTCCTTTGCTGCAGCACCTAACAGGCTGGTGGGAGGCTGCTTGCCTCTCACAAGCTTAGATGCTGGCACAGCATGCAGTTTTTTGTATTTTTAATGTAGTGGTTCATTTATCTTTTCTCTAATTCTCTCATTTTCCCCATGCCTTTTCTACCATTTCTATCATAAATCCTTTATTTTTTCTAATGCTATATGTGTGGGTTTTTTACCACTGTGTTCATTTTTCTCCTGTAACTAAATAGTTACTTACAAATTTTTGCTGTGTTCAGTCAATATGAAAGATCATTTATTGAGCCCTTTCCCTCTCCTGCCATTTGCAAAGCCAGTTGGGCACTCTTATACATCTTGTGAATACAGTGACACTATTCAGCTCTGCTGGCAATCAAGGCATCCTGCTAGAGGGTCAGGATGAGTATGTGCAAGTTTGACTTTCCACTAATATCTGAGCACATTACCACTTTGTGAGGTTTCTTTCTAAGCTACCACTGGGCTGCTTGTGGTTGTGTTAGACTGAAAATAAGGGTCTGGCAGATAGTAAGGGAAATATATGGATGTCTGAGAAACAGATGTAATAAAAAATGGTTGGACATATAAATTATGAGCAGCTTAGGTATCCAGGCACATTTTGGTATCTGTATCTGTGTTTGCTGATGTGAACGATAAGAGTGGGGAATAGAAGGTGAGGTGTATACATGTCTAGAGCAGGCCCAGATGCTTAAAATTAAACAGATGAGCCAGTGAGGCTAATGCTAGTGGCACAGTGCCAAACGCCAGCCTTCTTATTGACTGAAGTTCATCGGTTTAGATGTGAAGCAGTTTCATTAACTCTCCTGGGCCTCTCTTACAGTTGGGTTTCACAGTCAGCTTTATTCATTCTGACCTCCACCTCAGATTTTGAGAATATCTTTGGCTTGGATTTAATTAACCTGTTTCTTCTACCTGACCTACTTGGTAGCATCTGATAACCATCTTGCTTGTAAATGGAAAAATAAAGACTATTTCTGATTCATCAAATTAAGATCCAGTGTACAAATATTCTCATATCTATTACAGAATTAGGCAGAGTCAAATTATTTTTGTGTTTTATACTTCTTGCAAAAAGTCTTTTAAAATATCCATGATTTTGTACATTCAACAACAGCATTTGGAAAACTACACATCAGATCAATAAGTAATCCTCTCAGAAGAGCACCCATACTGAACACATCTGGTATAACTTTGATGCCTTGCTTTAGCCCTTCTGAGCCTGTTACTTTACCCCAGCTCACTGTTATCTAGTTTAAGATTCAGCGTGGAGGGCTGCAATCCTACTTCAAGGTCTGCCCAAATGCCCCCATCTCTTCTCTTTCTTGGTCTGAGTGGTCTTACTGTTCATGAGCTGCCTTATGTAGCAGTGGGGCAAGAAGCTAAGTAGTGTGGAGCTCTTATCTCTCTTTTTACCTCCTCCTTGGCAGAGTGCTGTGACCTGCTTATCGTGGCCAGCGGAGAACATCATTGTCTTTGGTCTTGCCGAAGGAAAGGTAGAGAAACTTGTTATTTTCCTGATTTACTTATCCCTGCAGGGACTACCAGGGCTTCTGCAAGCACCTGGGCTGCAGGGTAGGAGCCATTACTATGTGGCACTGGGCACGGAATAGCAACAGAGGGATTACACCATTGACTTGAATGTTCTGGTTCCCAGTTAGTCCTTGGAGGTTCTACTGGATCATTTGGTCCTTTTCCAGAGCCTTTCTAGAAATGTGGAAGTATGACTCCAACTTTTTCCCTTCTCCAACCTACTGGAAAGCAATGAGCTTCCTGTGATTCCTGGCACTGGTCATGCATGGACTGGATGACCTCTGGGGATATTACACTGAGGGGAATCCACATTCTTCAGACAGAAGCGACATTGATTCAGATTCTCTTTCTCAGGTTCGTTTAGCAAATACAAAGAACAACAAGTCTTCCACCATCTATGGGACAGATTCCTATGTGGTCTCGCTAACTTCCAAGTGAGTATGGCATCGCTTTAGCCTGCACTGCTTTGGCTGAGTCTCCTACCTGCTGTTGGCCCTGGCATAACTGGCTGCAGTATGGGAGGTTGCCATAGTGACTTTCTGTTGTCAGTTCCTTGTCAAGATAATAAAATACTGTGCTTTCCAGAAAGAATTCTGTACTAAAATCTGATACCTGGCTGTGCCACTCAGGCCCATGCAGTTTGACTGTCCCTCAAACACATTTCAGAATGCAAGTCCCCATGAATTATTTACATACACTGATGTATTTGAATCCATGACTTAATAAAGATTAAATTTGTCAACTTCATCTGGCTAATGACTAACATTAGTCAAGTTTAAGGGCTAAAAAAAAGTACAGATATTCTGCCAGATAAATCTGTGACAAGGCTATAATTAGAAAAATAACCATGAAGTGCAATTTTAAATTATTTTAAGACTTTGTTTTAACTACTTTTGTATCCTTTACCTAAAAAATTTAAGATATGTCATGTTCCTAGCAGTGGGATTTCCACTAAATGGTGTCATTCTGTTTTTTTGAATGCTAAACAAGTTAACCCTAAAACTAATCTAGGACTCTTGACTTCCTACTGCTGAGAAATCCTTCCAAAGTCTGTCTGCTTTTGCCTCTGTTCCAGAAGGTTTCTATTTCCTCTCTCTTTCTTCATGCCCCCACCTTCTTTCCTCACCTCCCTTGCCCATTTTCCCTCCTGTCCCTCTCCCTCAATCCTCCCCCTCGCCTTCTTTTATGTCTAAACACAACTCATGCTGCTATTGCTATGGTATCGGTGACAAATCTGGGATTGCAGTCAAGAGAAGACAGATGCATGACTCCTGGATTGTTAACAGTATTCATGGAATTTGTATTCTGTGTTTGTATCATCATTAAAAAGTGTTCTTTCTGGGTACATTACATTTCTTCCTTGCTCTCTTCTCTCCGCTTTTGTCAAGAAGTACAGAAGACATTAATGCTACAAATAATGGACTTAGGCCCGGAGTGTTTGTCCAGATATTTTTTCTCTAAGTTACGTTGCTTTTTAGGGATTCCTAGGGTCACAATATCCAGCCTCACTTCTGGAGCAGTTCCAATGTAAGGGTTGTTTGATATACCTTGCTATAAGAAATTGTGTGCATAGTCATTATTCCACTTAAGGTTACTTAGCGTCTCTGTGTTTGTAATACAGAAAGTTGATTACTGTGATTTTACATGATGCAGATACTTAACTGGCCACTGTCCTTTCACTCTCCATATTTTTTTCTGCTTTGTTTTTACACACACTTATACAGGTACTAGATATTCTTGTGTTCATCACCCAGCTTGTCTTTGGTGAAGGTTCCTTTGATGAAGAACACCAGCGATAATGCTGGGACGGGCTTCTCTGGACAGGGATATGAAAATAAAGGTGGAAGTCTTAATGCAATATTGCATCATCCTGTCTGTGTTTCTTTGCAGTGTGTCGGGGAAAGGAATCCTGTCTGGCCATGCAGATGGAACCATAGTACGCTTCTTCTTTGATGATGAGGGCTCAGGTGAATCACAGGTATCAAAGATCTTTCTTCACTGAGCAGAATTCCTGTTTGCGCAGCCTATTCCCCAGTTCAAGAGCTCTGGAGAGGTATCAGGCCATGGAGGGAATTCAAGTCCAGAGAGAAGCTGCAGTCTCTGCTTGCTAGCATAGGTTTTATGGAGCATTGATGAAGACAGAACAGTGACTACATGCTTTGAAATGCACTGAGTGCATTGGTAAGAGGGGAAAGTTACATTTTTGTGTATGAGACGTAAGGCTTTTCAGGTGTCTGGAAAGATGTGGTGTTAGAGTGTCCAGGAGAATGATGCTTGAATGGGTAGGATTCCAGGGAACAACTACTGTAATTTTCTCACTAAGCAATGTGTGATTATCCCAGTTAACTCAATCCCAGGTTCACACGCCGTATGCGGACAAGATACTCTAGGCACCCAGTGTTGTTCCCGAGCCTCCTGCTCCTCCCCCAAAGGAGTAATCTCTGTGCTTCAGGCTGTGGTAAAGGGAATGTTATTCTCACTCAGATCTTTTCTCTCCCAACTGAAGCAGTTTGAGCATGTCTGCTGTCTACCCTGATATTATGCTGAAGGCCCATAATATTCTGCTATGTTAAGAGTGCATCCCAGTCAAATTAATGGTACTGGTCTTCTTAATGGCATCAGAAATTTTCTCCCAGTTAGATGAATGGAATAGTTGATACATCTCTCAGTTCTGGTTTCTGTCTACCTTCCTACAGACTGGGGCAGGCAGACAAAGCAACCCCCCTGAACTGGACTTTACAGAAGGGCCTCATACCGGTCTCATTGTGACAGCTGAATACAGAGGCCAGTTGGTGGCTAGAGCCATTCACATTTTCATTATGTTTTTTATTGTCTATTATAGGGTAAGTTGGTGATTCATCCCTGTCCTCCTTATGCCCTTGCCTGGGCTTCCAACAGCATTGTGGCTGCAGGCTGCGATAAGAAGATTGTAGCTTATGGGAAGGAGGGCAATGTGATTCAAACCTTTGACTACAGCCGGGACTTGTCAGAGAAGGAATTCACCACAGCAGCTGCCAGTCCTGGCGGCCAGTCTGTTGTCATTGGCAGCTATGATAGGTATGGTGCCTGATGGTAAAGTCTCCCCTTTGTAGTGCTTTCTTCTTCAACCATACACAGTTCTTCATGTGTCTGCTTTATCACCTGTTCTCACAGGTTAAGGGTTTTTAACTGGAGCCCACGCCGCAGTGCCTGGGAGGAAGGCAAACCCAAAGAAATAGCTCACCTCTACACCATCACAGCTTTAGCATGGAAGAGAGATGGTTCACGGATCTGTGCGGTTTGTATCATCAGTCAGCAAACCTAAACCCATGAGGCACACATCAGGGACAGCCTTGCGCACACTCCTGAGAACAAAGATGCGATACAGGGAGAGATTATGAGTGGTCACACCATCACCTAGGTGTGTAATGCAGGGTGGCTCGGCTGAGACCTTGTGCAAGGGACACTGCTACAGTCAGATGTGCAGTGTGCAGAGTATGAAGCCGTAAAATATGGATGATTGTGTAACGGCTCATTCACAGCAGCAGTCCTCCCTTTTTTCACAGAAGCATAATAAGGTCAGCATAGCTTCTCTAGAGTAGTCTCATGAGCATTGCTTCCTCTGAGCACCTGAGAAACACTATAAAACCTGATCTGTTACTTATATGCTACGGTTATGTGCTATGTTTTCAGTTCAGAGTTGTCTTCTACTTTCAGTCGTTTGGCCTTGATCTGCCTTTCTCTATTAAGTTAAATCCTTTAAAGCTCATTAAAGTAATCTTTCTGCAAATCTTTCTGTATTAGGTTGAATAACTCTTTAAAGAACTTAAATTATGTAGGAAGGTTGCTATTTACAACATTAATAGTTTTTGAATCTTTTTATGTTCAACAATCAAGGATTCTTGAAATATTTTCGGACAAAGAATTAATTGAAAGTGTGAACAAATACTTGCAGAGAAGGGAAAGGGGCTAAGATAGAAGATCGGTGAAAGGAATGAGGATGTTATAAAGAGATAAAGGTGGAAGGATTCTGCTGGAAGGGAGAAGAGATTGGGAGGCTGGGAGTGGGAAAAGTGGGAAACTAAGGATAACGGGGAAGATGAGATGACTTTTAACCCTTCTTCTTCCTCTGCCATGTATTTGCCAGTAGGCTCTGTTCCTCAGAGTTTATCAGTATTTGTGTTCTCTCAAGAAAGTCAAAATAAGGCTGGTCCTCATACATCTGGGGGCTTGAGCCTTGTTCCCTAGAGCAGCCAGGACCTGTGTATTTCTGTCTCACCTCTGTTGCTCTTCATGTAAGTAGGGTCTGGAATATCTCTCCTTAACAGAATTCATTGACCGTGTGCAATGTGTTTATTTCCCCAGGGCACTCTGTGTGGAGGAGTTGAACAATTTGACTGCTGCCTTCGCAGAAGCATTTACAAAAATAAATTTGAAATGACGTATGTGGGACCAAGCCAGGTAAGAGATTATTCAGTGAGGTAATGTCTCTTGATGTAAATAGAATTCTTGCTAAAACTAGACATGTTTGGAGTTCTGCACCTACCATTTGTTCATAGCAACTTGTTGGGTAAGGCATAGGGGATATTCCAGGGACAGAGTCAAGGCTGGGTGGAAATTGGCTAGGAGCAAAGACAATGGAGTTTATTTCCTAGCTTCTGAATTTGTGCGGGGTATCTCTATGTCACATTCAGGCTCTTTAAGTGGTTTAATTTTAGCCAGTTTTACCTCTTTCAAAAACAGGTAGTAAGGGTGAGCTAGCAGTCCAGGCACCCCACTTAGTCAGTGGAAAGAGAGGAAGACTCTTAGAGGGTGGCTCATCCTCGAGGGTCTGAGTAGTCCTCCAATTAAGCTAGAAGCTTATATATGGCACAAGTGAGAATCCCACACTTCCACTACAGTTGTCATCCCATACAAAAGGACTGGTAAGGTTTCTTTCAAAAGCAATGATGTGATGAGGGGACATCTAAGTAGCCAAGTATCATCTGTTGCATAATCTTCCACAGGGCAAGAAGTCAGTTCTTCCTCTGTGCATGGCCTCATATGTTTTTTTCCTGCTTTCGCTAGGTCATTGTGAAGAACCTCTCAACAGGAACTCGAGTTGTGTTGAAATCCCGGTATGGTTATGAGATTGATGAGGTGAAGATCTTAGGGAAAGACAGATATCTGGTGGCCCATACCTCAGACACATTATTGCTGGGTGATATAATCTCCAACAAGCTCAGTGAGGTACTGGAAAATCTGTAGCATTTCTTGAATGTCAAATGCTTAACTTTGTAACTCAAAGGATGTATTTTCTGCTTAGGAACAATACAGCTATTTTCAAAGAATCATAGAATAATTCAGGTTGGAAGGGGCTTTAGGAGGTCTTTTATCAAACTTCTTACCTAAAAGAAGGTCAATATTAAATTCAGATGTTGTTGCTCAGATCTCACAGTTTCTCTGGTCCCCTGTTCCAATGCTTTACTGTCCTTATGGGGGAAAGCTTTCTTCCTAAGTCTCACAGGAATCGCTGTTTTAATTTATGACCATTTCTCACTTTTTCACTGTGCATCTGCCAAAAAAAGCCTGGCACCACGTTATTACAGGTCTCTTAAGCCTTCCCTTCTCCCGGTTGATGAAGCCCAATTCCTTCAGCCTTTCTGCAGTGCAAGTGCTTCAGTCACAACCATCTTGATGGCACTCTGAAGAATTTGCTCCAGTTTATCAATGTCTTTCTTGTACTGGGGGACCCAAAACTTGATGCTGTACATACGTACATTCCAGATGTGAATGTATGAATTTTAGTGCGTTTTAAAACAAAACCCCACATTTATGACTGCAGTACCACAGCTTATGCCAGTATCATTTCTGGTACCAAATAGTTCATACAAAACTGCTCGTACCCTGACTCTCACAGTGCACTGAGTGCTGAGCCTATGTGTCAAGTCTGGAGAATGTGGGCAGTAGGTTAGTGTCTCATAAAAGTATTAAATAGGCTTCAGGATGTATTTGCTGTGTTCACACAGGTATTGTATACTTTTAATCTGTCTAATGGTATGCTAATCAATCTAGCTGGGAGGAGGAGCTCCTGACTACAGATTTGAGTTGGAGGATACTGATACTTGGTAATCCAGCTGAAAATCTGGCCAGACTAAATCTCTCTGGTTTCTCTACATCATACTGCACAGAGGAGTGTTTCTTTCAATTGCACAGCTATACTCACTTCTTATAGAGTTGTGAGCAGTCCGTTTACTATCTTGCTGTCTCACTGGAGTTTTGTTGAAGTAGTGACTTGGAGCTCTTGCTCGAGAAGGGAAGAGGACAGCTGCACACCTTGGCTTTCAGTTTTCTGCCCCTCTGACCACTTGTCTGTTGTCATCACAGTAACTATTGCATTATCCAGTGCTCTTCTCAAATTCCATATTAGTTGGTCCCCCACTGGCACTGTGCTGATCAGTTGTGGCTAACATGACCCCAAAGAAGGAAGGGTTTCAGCTACATGTGGTGTGGAGATTCTTCCCGCACAAACGATAACACTGATTCTGCGGAGAAAATTTACAGAGGCAAAGGGGCTGTTGGGGGTGGTTTTTATAATAAAGTTAGTCTGAGAAAGGTGGAGAAATGCCTGTGAAAAAATGAGCTAGAGGGAGAACATTGGTCAAATAAGGGCCTCTTGTCCAGAAGCCAGTAAGATACCACACAAAGAGAACTGGGGTCTGAAGAAAAGGTTTTAAAAAAGAGAAAGAAGTGAGGAAATTGCAAGCTGGCAATGTCTGAACAGTAGTGTTGACAGCTGGAGTGCTGGAACATGATGGGTTCTGCAGTGTAATTCTTGTTATCTTGTGGGAGTTGGGAGCTAGACAGTGGACTACAATGCCTGCAGCCTGGTACCCTGCAGGATCTGTCAGCCTGGCATTTGCTCACTCCATGCCATTGCTTTGTAGGTAGCCTGGCAAGGATCTGGAGGGAATGAGAAGTTCTTCTTCGACAATGAGAATGTAAGTTGGATGGGACAGGATGCTACCCATGAATGGTGAGTGAATCTGTGTGTGCACCGGCAGGAAAAGTGTCAACTGCACTTCTGGAGAACTCTGTTTCTCTGCAGTTTCCTGGACTTACCCTCTCCATGCAGATCCTGATCTGCTTCCTCCCCATACTTGCCTTTTTCACATGCCAGGTTACAGAACAAACTCAGTATGTGGACCGTCAAGTTATACAAGTCATAACCCTATAGAAGAGAGGGGCAATAAAAGAGCAACAGCCAGAGAAAATGTTAGAGGTACAGAGTACAGCTATCAGGGTGACAGCTTGGCTCCTGCAGGACTGATAGGCTCAGAACTACAATACCCAGTCCTGAGGAAAAGCTGGCAGTCATAACAGGAAGCCAAGGACAATTTCTTACTCATCCCAGAGGGTTTGAATTTAGACTTGTGTATAGCAGTTCTTTTCTGCACACCTCACTGGTAGGTACGCGTGCTTACCTGGCTTTTCTGTAAGAGTGTATTCCCCTGTCACCTTCAGGTCTGCATGATCTTTAATGCTGGAGAGCTCACACTGGTGGAATATGGAAGCAATGACATCCTGGGGTCTGTCCGCACAGAGTTCATGAACCCTCATCTTGTCAGGTAAGTGTTACACCTTCCTGTGTGGCCAGTACAGGCATTTTGTGAGAGTGAGCTCAGATATATACACTTGGAAGTGTCCCACTCTGTAGAACGCAGCCCCCAGACGCTGGGACCTGAGTAGTCTGCTTCTGACAGTGACCGATGGTGGGGTTTGATTGCTCATTTACGCTTAATGGTTGTAAAGTTTTAGAAGCACAAGAGCCCATTTTCCTCTGATACATGTTTATTGAAGCATGAGTTAACTGTTGCCTAAGAGGAACCCCGTGTGCATGTACTCAAGTATCTCTGAATCCAGTTGGTCCTAGTACAGCATTATCAGGGACTCTAGATGCCAGCAGGATTTCCTCTGTCCCTCTGAAATAGCATACTCCATTTTCTCATTTGAGAGAAGGCACGATCATGGGCTGTTCAGAGCTGGAAGAGCTGTAACTAATTTGCTATTGGGGACCCTGATTCCAGAGGGGCAGATTCTGGAGTGAAGCCATGAATCAGAAAGGCTTGTTCTCACTTGAGGCAGCCATGGTACTGTGCAAGAGTCACAGGTCAGAGAACTGCAAAAGGCTCCATGTGCTTGGGGAGACTGCAGGTAGGTCTGAGAGGGACTATGTGATTCAGTCCTATGAATTTAGAGAGTAGTAAAGGTAACGGTCATTATTCCCTTCAAATAATAGTGTCCGTATCAATGAGAGGCGGCAGAGAGGCGTGGAGGAGAACAAGAGACTGGCTTATCTGATAGACATCAAGACTATAGCAACAGGTGAATGTAAACCCTCCCCTGTATTTTGCCAGCCTTCCTGATTCCTTTGCATTTTCTGTGTCAGGCAGCATATCCCTGAAGGTCCTCTTTGCATTCAGTCTACTGAGCAGCAGATCCCTGAAGGCCCCCTTCACATTCACTCTGCCTGGCAGAAGACCACTAGAGACCAGGCTGTCCTGCTTTTGGCAGGTTGGCTGCCTGCTGTGGACACAGCTGTGACTGTGTCCTGGACCTGAGATTCTGTGCAGTTCAGCAGGATGATACTGCTGCCTGTACTGTCTGTGATCTGTGCATGCTCACAGGAGGGTGGAGGGAGTTACTGCTGTTGGTAAGGCATCAAGATAAAATGTCACTGCAGTCTCCTTTCATGTCACAGTGTGTTTGCCAGGGGGTCCTGCCCTAATTGGGTCCCAGGCTCCTGATCCCCATGGGACAGCATTGAATGTTCAGCACTTTGGGGCACATTAGGTACTTAACACTGTTTCCTTGCTTTCCTTCCCAAGTGGACCTTGTCGGTGGCTACAATGCTGGCACTATCAGCCATGACAGCAAGATTGATTGGCTGGAGTTGAATGAAACAGGCCACAAACTACTCTTCAGGGACAAGAAGATGAGGGTGAGGTGGGCACATCTAGGGGAGTGTGGCAAGATGACATGCCTGGGAAGAGGTAAAGACAGATATGTCTGAATGGAGGGAGGGAGGTGAGAAACACATCTGAAGTACTCGTGATTTTTTTTACCACTCCTTTGAGAATGAAAGACCACGTTCAGATTGCATGAGCTGGCAGCATTACATGTTTGGTGTTGAGTCATAGTTAATTCTGAAGTTAGTTACTAGACATTCTGCTCCATCTCATCACATCTAAAAATGGAAATCATAGAGTCTTCTTCTGTGAGATGGAGACAAGTAGGTTAATCTCAGGATGAGGAGCCTAATGTTGCACTTAAACATGTAAATGAAGGAAACGTGTTCTCTGCAACAGCTTGGCTTACATCTGTAAGATTAACTTTCTAATTCTCTAGAACAGCATAGTCACAACCAAGTAGATCATTCGGTATAGTCCTTGGCTTATGCTGATTCCCAGACCATGACTGAATGTTGGCTGGGAGAGTACTAGTAAGCCCAGAACAAAAACATTCCCCAAAATCATAGTAATGGTTCCACTCTGCAGACTGTGATGTGCAGGTAACTCACCTCATGGCCTAGCCATGTTCAGTTTAATTGTACAGATATAGCTGAAGAAGCTCATTGCAGCAGGCAAGAAGATGTATTTATCAACTATATTACAGTTCCACTCAGTTCACTATCAAGCCTTCTTCACTGCTATGAACGTAGGGTTCCTTGACTGCTTGACTTTATTTGCTCCTTTGTCACAAGAGTGTCCTGAGAAGATAACATGATCATCTTGACAATGATGTAATTCACATCCAGAATTTCTATGCAGATGTCCCAGATGCTGTGGCAGACCCCAGCTATAGCACTGCAGCTCAGCACAGGATGGTTTTAATTGCTCCAGAGTTCAGATCCCACTGGAGCTGTTAGTCTGCAGTAGAATATGTCCACATTGACTGTACGTTTTTCCTTAGTCCAAGAATGGATAAAGTATTATGTTCATGCATGCATATGCGTTGAAATCCTTGAGAACTTTCTCAGCCTCATCTCAGAAGAAACTCTGAATTCTCCCCTCACATTTCAGACAGGAACCCCAGGCTTCTTCACTGAGCTGCCCCTCCTTTGTCATTTTTGGCAGCTTGACCCCTAAGATTGCATCACAGATTGCAGGGGGTGCAAAGATACTTTCTTGCCTGGGAATCACAGATCTCCAATTAATTACTTGTCTGCTTGTTATTACTCACACACAGGCTGATGCATTACTGCCAAGCTTATCAGCTAGCAACTAGAGTGCTCATCTTCGTAGCCAAAGATTGCAGTGTGTACATCTGCCACCTCACAATCTCTTTACCACAAACTTCTCTCCCAAGAATGTGCTGGAGGCAGTCTTTCTTGCACAAAGACTAGTTCTGGTTCTGGGCCATCACAAAGCAAGGACTCCTACAAGTATTTTGTGGTTCCAGAGAAGTAGAAGGAGCAGCCCAAGGTGGATTTGCAAAAAATGTAATGCCTTCATCTGCGCTAGAGTGCTTCTCTAATCAAGACCCTCTTAACTCTCTAATCAAGACCCTCTTAACTCTCAGATGAGGATTGTTCCATGTCTACAGCTCTTTAGGACACTACTTCCACATATTAATAAAATTAACAATCAAGGAAGACCTTCACCACAAAGGAGACTGTGTCACTGCCAGTATCAAGGGTTTCTGTTTGGGCTCTGCTGCTCTGATAGTCTTCAGAAAGGTACTAACAGTGATTGCAACTTGCACAAGATGAAACAGTCTTGTATTTGTAAGTGATATGTACATTTCTCCAAAGCTGTATATGTCCTATCATGTGAGGCAAACTTTCCCAGCCATATATCCTTTTATATTTATTTCTGCAGTCTTGTTCAGTTTATATTTGGATCCTCTAATTTACTGTCTCAACAAGAGACAGTGGCATCATCAAGATCGTTCTTGCCTCTTCTTGCTCCTTTTGAGGCCTCTTGAGAGGCTACATAGACAGGTCCTTCATTAAATACTGCCACCAGCCTAAATCAGACAGTACCATGAATCTTCTAAGATTTGTGTCTACATCTTTCTCCAACCAGTTTGGTACAGACTGGAACAGGGATTTTCTTGTTCTCTTTTGACTGGTATGTCATGGCACTAGCACAATTCGCTTTCTCATATTTGCTAGGTGAGGACAATTATGACAAGGAGCAGTGACAGCCTAGGATTTTTGAGTTACAAGGCATCATACATCCTTGTTATGGCATGTGTCAGGTTACACCTCCCATATTGTCACGTTTGTTTTGGGGCAGCTTATTCTACCAACAAACACCCTCTTACCTTATTGGCAACAGTTCTTGCAATAGGACTCTACCTGGGATGGACAGTTCAGCCCAGAAATATAAAGGAAGGCCCTTCTTGGCCCCCCAGTTTGTTTGCATGAAGGACTTAAGAGACCATTCTCCTGTTCCAGTTCTGCAACTGAGAGGGAACTGAAGTAGCACAAGGCATATTCTGCTTTATATACATATGTGCCTAGCAATAAGGAAGGCAGCATCTGAGCATGCTGGTTAAAATACTTCAAGGCTTAGTGTTAGTGCTAAAAAAGGTCTTAAGTCTTGGATAGTAATGTGTGTGAGTTTGGGCTATGTATCTTGAAAAAAGTCTGATTCCTGGTTGGTAATATCTGTTTACAAGATGCTTGCTCCAATGTTCCTGCCGTGTTCATGTGAGCTAGCAGTCCAGACATGAGCCCAGCTGAGCCTTTTTCTTCTCTTCCCCCCCCTCTAGTTGCAGCTCTATGACATTGAAAGCAGCACCAAGACTACCATTTTGAACTATTGCTCCTATGTGCAGTGGGTCCCAGGCAGTGATGTGGTGGTGGCTCAGAACAGAAACAGCCTCTGCATTTGGTATAACATTGATGCTCCAGAGCGAGTCACCATGTTTCCTCTGAAGGTAAACTCTGGAGACTTCGATTACCTCCAGCCATTTCTGTTACTTCTTGCTCACATGTGTGGGAATAGTCAGGTTGGTATTGCAGAAGGGAGACAGAAGGGAACTGCTGTTTTTTTTCTGGTTAAAATATGAGCTCATCTGTCAACTTTGTGGCAGGCATTTCTGGCAGAAGATGGAGGTAATTAATATAGCAAGGAGTTGTTCAGTGGCTTTTTCCTTCCCTCTGGTGAGATAAGGATGGTGTCTGCTCAGTGTGAACTCATTCAGCAGAACTTTAATCACCAGAGCTGTTACAGTGCTGTCCTCATGTCCCTGCTACCTTGCGTACTTTAGGAGAATATGGGAGTGTTGATTGCTGGTACTCTTTCCAGGGAGATATTGTAGACTTGGAACGGAGTGATGGAAAGACTGACGTGATAGTTTCTGAAGGGGTGAACACCGTGTCCTACACCCTGGATGAAGGCCTCATAGAGTTTGGAACTGCTATTGATGATGGGGATTATCACAGGTAAGTGCTAGATACACCACATGGTGATGGCAGGTAGCCCACTTCACATGACAGACATCTGAGGATCAGCAATCCATGAACTACAGCAGCACAGCTTTCCGTACAGAGTTTAAATTTAGGCTCTGAGCATGATTTTGGTGCCAGGTCTGGCTATAATGCACAGCAGAGTCCTTCAGGAGTGAATATTCAGCTTTTTTATCCTCACAGCTCTGTGATTTCAAACATGGGGGCACAAGAGACTGGCCAGTCTGGTCCCATTGACACTGACAGAAATTCACTGAAGGCAGTTTTCACTTAACTAGTGAATAAGTGTGTCTTCTGTAGCAGCCAGATGTGAAGTGGTATTCAAGATGCTTTTGCTGCTGCCCCTCTAGGGATGGTGGCAGTGTCATGGAAACATTCAGGAGCTGTACAGAGTGACAGCTGACTGCGTGAAGAATCATGGTAGCCACCTGGGCACTGCTGACATTGTTACAGGGCTTTAAAACTAACTAGGGAAGAAAATTTCACATGTTCATAGCACTGTTACCACTTGAGAAACTTCCTTGCACCAGGGACTTGCTTCAGACACAACACTGGATTTGCCCCACACTGCTACAGCCTTCTGCTGATATATGCCTCTCAAGTACCTTAGCCCAGATAGGTATCACCTAGATCTCTGAATTTTTCCCTGATATGTCAGGCCCTGTGTTACACAATCCTCTTCAGAACTCGTCACACCCAGCTTGCTTTGTTTTCAGTTCAGCTCTTGTTAGGAAGCTCCTGTGTCAACCTAGGATTTTCTTCACGGAGGTCTTCTATTCTGCCACTGAAAGTCTGCAATCTCTCTGTCTCAAGGGCTACCGCGTTTTTGGAGACACTGGAAATGTCCACAGAGACTGAAGCCATGTGGAAGACTCTAAGCAAACTGGCTTTGGAAGCTAGACAGCTGCACATTGCAGAGAGGTACAGGAAGAAGCTATAACATCTTTCTGGCTTACATATTCTCTTTGCTGAATCCCTCCCAGAAACCAGGATCTAACCGAAGACGTGACTTTTTGTGTGGCCTGGAAAATTCACTGCATTGGAGAATTAAGTGTTGTCTATTCCAGGCAATGACTTTGCCCTTTCATCCTAGACATTAATACTAGAACTGGGGATGGGAAGACATCAGTTTGTCACTGCTGGCAACCCAAAGCAGCGTATAGCAAGGCTTCAGGGAGCTAACAGACACAGACAAGCTCAGCGCATCTCTGAAGCCTAGGGAAGTGAGGCATGAGTACTGGTCATGTCCATGGCTTCTCCCATGGAGCAGGGTTAGAGAGTATATCTGAACGTGGGTCTTGGCAAAATCCTTCTCTTGAAGCAGGGCTGCCCCACCTCTCCAGTTTGCAGAGCTGGGTCTGCTGCCCAGGTTCTGATTTCCTTTGAACAAAAATGGGCAACAAAACCTGGTTACTGACTAACTGCTTTGCTCTTTCCAGGTGCTTTGCAGCTCTGGGCAACACAGCAAGGGCTCGATTTCTGCATGAAACCAATACTATTGCTGACCAGGCAGCTCAAGAGCATGTAAGTCAAACTGTTTCTGCTGTGCAGGGCAGCTGTTTTCCTGTAAATACTTGCATACACATTATCTTCTTTGTCTGTACTCACCAGTATCCTGCTGCAGACCAGTACTTGGTAGAAACAGTGTAGAAACTGCTGACATAATCCTTCATCCACACCTGTGAGGGTCCCTCTTCTGGCTAGCCACTTCATATTGCTTCTGTCTTGTCACTTCTGTGATTCTCATCTGTCTTCTTTAGTTTCTGTAATGACACAGACCCCACCTGCAATCACTTCCCACGTATCATTCCGGAGTTCATTCTTTCACTCAACAAACTGATTGACCTAATTGATGTTGTCTGCAGGGTGGGGATGGTACAGACTATTACCTGGTGCGTGCTCGCTTGGCCATGCTAGACAAGAACTACAAGCTGGCAGAGATGATCTTCCTGGAACAAGTGAGTAACAGAGCAGAAAAGGTCTCATTTGTTTCTGAGCAGAGAGGTTTGTGCCCTGGTGTGAAAGAAAAAAAGGAGGAGGCTGCTTATTCCTGGGAGAACAGCTTTTGCCCTGAAGTAGAAGGATATATTTCTTGTTCTGAGGTGTAGGATTGCCCTAAGGTGCATGAAGAGGGTGAGGAAGGATGATAACCTTGTAAAGGGGACAGTACACTTTTTCAAGTGTTTTCGGCACATCTAACCTGGCCCACTATGAGAGTTCAATGGCAATATGTCTGCTAAATGGAGCCTTCAGGTTGACACTTTGCCCTCTGACACAGAATGCCACAGAGGAGGCCATGGACATGTACCAGGAGCTGCACATGTGGGATGAATGCATTGTGGTTGCCAAGGCCAAGGTACAGTATATAGCTGCACTGGGTTGTGGGCTGGGCTTGCTTGATAAGTCTTCTGTCTGGGAGTCCATTCAAGGTCTGGGTTCTCTTCACCTGCCCTGCCAGGACCTCACTTCTGCTTGGAGGGGCTCCAAGCAGAAGGGAAGGCTGCACAGACCTAGGTGTACAGTGAGGGAGAAAAGCTACTGAAATTGGTTTAGGAGTATCTAGGGCTTTGAAAAAGAGTGCATTATGCAGTAGTACACAGGGCTGGCATTGTGGTTTCTGCTAACTGGGCAGCAAGGGGTCTGGTGCCATGAAGTAGCTGTTCAGAGCCTGCAGGATGAACAGGACAACATCTTCCCTTGCCCAGATCAACCAGTGCTGCATTTCTCAACAGGGACACCCAATGCTGGATAAGTTGCATCAGGGTTACTACCAGTGGCTGCTGGATACGCAGCAGGAAGAGAAGGCTGGGGAGGTCCAAGAGGGACAGGGTGACTACCTAGCAGCCATCACTTTATACCTGCGGGCAGGGCTGCCAGCCAAGGCAGCACGGCTGGTCATGAGCAGGGATGAGCTCCTGACCAATGGGGATGTCATCAATAAGGTCTCCACGGCACTGATCAGAGCAGAACTGTATGAACAGGTGAGTGGCCCACCCCACTGTGCTTTCTTCTTGGTGGCATCAGAGCTCTTACCCTGTCTTCTGGATCTGTGAGATACAGTGAGACTGAGCTGGAAAGTAGCAGATGTAATTCTGTGTCAATACATTTGCAGCTAATGTTTGGAAGGAGATCCCAACTACCTCCATAATACATGGGTGAGCTCTAGGATTACTGTCACTGGTCAGGAAAAAGATCACAACTCATTGGCAACATGTCTCCGGAACAGCAGAATGTTCAGTAATAGTCAGGGAGGGCCTTGGGAAGATAGGAACCAACAGGAAAGGAGTTATGAATCAAACGGAAAACTTGATGCCGCTATGAAAATGTACAGTTCTTCCTCATACTAGAATAAAAAATGATGGTACAGATTCCATATAAGGATAATCTAAATGGAAAAGCTAAGGAAGAAAAACAAAGGAGATTATGAAAACGATCTATAGAACCATGAGTATCATAGAGAAGGGACACAATTATTCTTTGTGTCTAATAACAGAAAAAAATGGTAACTACTTATTATTAAGTGACAATTTTAAAACAAAAGGGTGTTTTTCCCATAGCATATAATCATGTTGATGTAAGAAGGCAGTGCTGTGTCTGACCAGTGTACAGCTTGGTATCCTGGCCAACAGTGGCCTCTTGCAGATGTTTAAGAAAGGACTATAAAGAACAGGGCAGTACCTCACCTAGTGTGCTTTCATGGTTTCCAGCAGTTTTCAGACTATAGTGTACCCGAACAGTTTTATTTTTATATTTAAGAGCCCTTGGTAGATTTTACTTCCATGAGCTTGGCAAATTATTGTCTGAACCATCTGTGCTTTTTGATCTGCAGTGTTGGCTATGAGTTCAGTTACGTGTTGTGTGAAAAAAAAACCCAAACAACCCCAAACCAGTTCTTTTTGCTGACCTATTTTATGTGCCCTGCTTAAATTACATTTCTCCAGTCTCATTTTACCTTTGGCATTTTCTGGTCATTTCATTTTGACCCAAGAGAATGTTGCGCTTTTCCAAACCTGTCACCTTTTCTTAAGCCTTCAGTTGAAGGAGAGCTGTGGAACTCATTGATACCAGATCTTTTGTTACCAAAAGCGTAAATGGTCCAAAAGTGATTAGGCAAATCATGGAATCTGTCAAAAGCCATTAAATATAATGATGTGAGGGCATCATGACACAAACTCAGGAAGCTTCTATAATGCAGATTATCAGAGACGGATTGATATAACGGAGGAAAGGCTGGTGTATACTTGCTCTGTTCTTACAATCTTTCTCTAGACATGTGCTTTCACCACCACCGAAATACTGAAATGAATTAATATTTGGCCTGCCAGGGTGGCCCTTCTTATATTATGTTCTAAGTTCTACAAGCTTTGAGCTTCATCCCACCCTCTTGGCTGCCACACTTTTCGACAGGGTAAAAACCTGCTGCAAGAGACTGAGCTTCCCCCTTCACTATTCATGCCCAGGACTCCCATATGATCATCTGCACAATGGAGCTCCTAGGGACCACGGTCATAGAAAAGGCTGTTGCTGCACCAGCCACTTTGCAGAGAAGGGAGGTTTTCTCAAAAAACTCTTATCTTGTTAGAAGGGGGTACCCCAGAAAAACACTAGAGGTATGTTGATTGGCAGAGAGGACAATGGTGTTAGCATATGCAGTCTTTCTTAGAAGTTACCTTTATCCCCATGTTCTTGGTTAGTGGGGAAGGCATAGCTGACGGAGAACTCTGTGTGGCAGGACTGACAAGCTCTGTACATGAGACTGGTAGTGTACGCGACGGTGTGGGGAGATAGTGGCTCTGGAAACTGGCAGCTTTTATTTATCATTAGGCTGGAGACCTGTTTGAGAAGGTTGGGAACCCACGGAAGGCTCTGGAGTGCTACTGCAAGGGCAGTGCCTTTCTGAAAGGTACTGTGTTAAATATGTTCCTCCCCTCATCGATCCCCAGTAGGAGCCTGGGTACTCTGGCCTGGTGGCAACATGAGCTTTTGCCACAGAGCCCAGAGATACCTAGATGCTCTGAAGCGTCCATGTATCATCTCATTCAATGTATGTATTTCCACATAGTTGTACCTGCACACACAGTCCCAGAACAGCATTCTGTTCCCAAGGCCTTGCTCATGCTGATTGTACCAGCATGGATTTGGTCCAACTCGCCCCAGGGTCCAGATTGCTGGGTAGCCTATTGGAGCTGGAGTGGATTAGACAGTCACCATTCCCCTCCCTCTGTGCCCCATCCAAGGCCCATGTTTGCCTCACAGTTCTGCTTCTTTGCTGGATTCTGTAACAGCTGTCATGTCCTCTTGCAGCAGTGGAGCTGGCTCGCCTGGTATTTCCTGCAGAAGTTGTGCAGCTGGAGGAGGCCTGGGGAGACCATCTGGTGCAGCAGAAACAGCTGGATGCTGCTATTAACCATTATATAGAAGCCAGGTGGGGGCAGGTGATGGCTGTATAACCAGAAGCAGAATAACCTGCCAAGCTATGAAGTTGATACGGTTTGCTTAAATCAGCAGGGGGTTTTGCCTGTATAAACCCTCTCAACCATGCTTTGCCAGTGCCCCTGGTGCTTATGTGCGGTCTCTGCTGGCCCTGACTGTGGATGCCTTCCCACATCTCTCCCAAGGTCTTTCATCCCTGATTACTCTTCCCTGCTGTCCTGGTTCTTCTTTCTTTCCCCTTAGCTTTGCCAGTTATTCAGACCTTTTTTGCTGCTCTAACCGAGGAAGAAGAATCAAGCAGTAGACCACTTGGATCTCCTTGGCTTAGCTCAGCTGGAGGAGATGGCTGCTGGCTGGCTGTAAAGTGTTACGGTTTTGATGCTAGGTGCTCAATTAAGGCCATTGAAGCAGCGTTGGGAGCCCGGCAGTGGAAGAAGGCTATCTACATTTTGGACCTGCAGGACAAACATACAGCAGCCAAGTATTACCTCAAGATTGCCCAGCATTATGCAGCTTTGCAGGAGTATCAGGTGAGGCCACAGACCACAATCACTGCTGCTCTGTGTGTCCCTTGGAACTGCTGAGTACAGTCATTTCCCTACAGGTTGCAGAGGAGCTGTACATCAAAGGAGACCAGACCAAAGATGCCATTGACATGTACACACAGGCTGGGCTTTGGGAACAGGCTCACAAGGTAGAGTCAGAAGCCAAAGCTTTTGGGGCTTCACCCGGCTTGATGAAATGTCTTTCATGAGGAGGTGGTGGCCTTGTGCGCCAATACCCAATCAACAGGCACTCTTCCCAAAGGATGCGTGTAGGGGCATCCAGTAGCCAGCAAGATATCAGTCCCTGGTATTCTCATCATGTCTGTGCTTCTGTACTTCAGCAGCCCCGTGTGGGTGCGCCTGTGACACAGATAGCACTTTCCAAGGGGGTTGATCCTGTGTGCTTTAATTACAGTGACAAATTACTACCCATTCTCTGCAGAGCATATAGCATATACACCTGTTCATAATGGGAAGGAGGCTGGTTTTCCTCTTCTCCTTCACTACCGTGTATCATGAAATTGCAGTGCAGTGTGCTGTAGTTCCTTCCATGCGTTTTCCTTTTGACAGCTGGCAATCAAGTGTATGAGTCAGGAAGATGTGTCCGTGCTCTATATAACCCAGGCCCAAGAGATGGAGAAGCAGGGCAAGTACAAAGAAGCAGAGAGGTGAGCATCTTTCTCGGTGCTAGTCCAAGACAGCCCTGAAAAAATGGCTGTAGTGAGGAGGAGCCCTTCTCTGGGGTGTGAGTAGGGTTTGGCACTAGGGCTTGGAAAGGTCAGAGGTACTCTTTCCACACATGGAGACTTATAGCTGGTATTTCAGAGTTCACAGGAAAAGAAGTCACTGACTGTTAATGTATCTTTGTCCACCGGGACAGAAAGGAGGTCCAGGTGGGGTGCAGTGGTCTCACGTGGCAGAGGGAATATGGCAAGGCTTTTTCCCACTGCAGAGTGCTATAGCTGATCTGTCGTGGTCAGCTGAGAATAAGATATGGGAACTGGAGTGTTTCCCACCCAGGTTACTAATATTGTCTGTTCTAGAATAATAACACTACAACAATAAGGTTAATAGATACAGCGACAAGCACAGCTGTGTTTCTGATGCCATGGTATCTGATCTCAAGGATTCCCAGTACATCAAAGGGAGTGTTACAGCAGGTGAGGTGACATTGGGTTTAATTTTTCTGCTGGCCTATATGAGTAAATTGAGCTGACATTGTCATGTTACCATCCCAACGAGACTGACAGCTTCAGGTCAGAGGCCAAGATGAGAACAGGTCACAAAAGCCCAGAGGCTCCCTCCCAGTCACAACTCAGGTTGACAAGTGAGGGTGGAGGGAATAACTTTACCCTGCTGTAGCTGCTGTTGGCATAACAGAAGTGCTCTGTCTAACCAGTGTTCAGCCTTGCAGCCCACAACAGTCATGCTGCACACCAGCCATGCCTCTTGGCAGTGTGCCTGGGACCTGACTGCAGCTGGGCAGGATGCAGAGGGACTGCAGGGACTAGTCATGTCCTCGGCTGAGCCATTTGAATGTTCTTGTGTTCCCAGGCTGTATGTCACTGTGAATGAACCTGATTTGGCCATCACCATGTATAAGAAGTGTAAAATGTATGATGAGATGGTTTGCTTGGTTGCCAAGTACCACAAGGACTTACTCGGAGATACCCACCTGCACCTGGGCAAGGTGAATGCATCTCATGGCAGGGAATCAACTAGACCAAGCAGGGACAAGAGTGTCACTAACTCATTGCCTCTAATTGCAGGAGCTGGAGGCAGAGGGACGCTTACAGGAGGCAGAGTACCACTACCTAGAAGCCAAGGACTGGAAGGCCACAGTAAACATGTACAGAGTGAATGACATGTGGGAAGAAGCTTACAGGGTAATAATCACTTTGCAGCTACCCCACTGTGCAAGGATCGGACTTTGACTGCAGGATCCTGGTAGAAACTGCTCTGCTTCTAATCACTGCACCATGTTGTACCTTGGAGGTACTGCTCTGCCCACAGCCACTCTGTAGCAGCCCCACCCCAGCACTGCTCCCCTCCAGTGTGGACACAGGTTGCCACGTGTCACTGCTGCTGACCTAACAGCAGTGTGGGCCATGCTGAGGAGGCAGCAGCCTCTTTTCTGCTCCGCTCTATAAGCCTTTATCTCACTCTCCCCAGTCCAGTGGTGGCTACAGAAGGGTTCCTCAGGATAGAACAGTTGTTTCTGGTGTTCCCTCATGACAACAAGCACCATGTGAGAGGGGAGTTCCTGGCTTAGCCTGCTGAAGATGAAATGGATGCATTGGGTTCTTCCTTTTTCTTTGCTTTGGATAGGTGGCCAAGGCACATGGGGGAGCAAACTCCTATAAGCACGTGGCCTATATGTGGGCAAAGGGCCTGGGTGGAGAGGCAGCTGTGAAACTTCTCAGTAAATTCGGACTTCTGGAGATGGCCATTGACCATGCAGCAGACAGCGGGTAAGCAGGTCCATCAGCCCAGCACTTCTGTCTGCCTCGCCTGTGAAAAAAGGGGTGCCCCAAGATAACTGTATGCACACGATAGCTGCAGGTCCAGGTAATGGCATGTCTTCCCATCCCACCTGTGGGTCTTCACACAGGCATTCCAGTCCCTTGACACATCCTGCTTCCTGTCCACTGTTAGTCTCTCAAATGTCAAGTCAGAGGTGGACAGGCAAAAGCAGTTTGCCCCTTAGCCTAGCAGGGAGGCCTCATGAGACCCTCTGAACACAAGAGGAGGTATTCCTTGTGCCACCGTAAGTAGCTGCCTGCTGGAAGAGTTTTGTCCCCACTCTGCACCCGGCCAGCCATCTGACTGCGACACCATTCACTGCTGCTCTCCTCCAGCTCTCCCACATGTCTAGGCTTGGGGAAGTCTTGTGACCGCCCCTGAACGTACCTTAGGGTTGAACCAAGGGCCTCTGACACTAACAGCAAGAGGGAAAACTGAATTTTCATGGTGTGGGCTCTAAAAGCTCCTGTTCTCTGGTCAGGAACAAGAGTGTCCCTCAAGGAACACTTGGGACCTTCTGTATTCCCCTCTCTCCTCTCCCGGTGTCTTGTGCTCTACTTGATACCTTGCTCTTGTTGAAGGCACGCCCTCACAGCACATAGTCCTACTCTCACCCCATTTTCTTTTTCATTCCAGGGTCTTTGAATTTGCTTTTGAACTGGCCCGCCTCTCCATGAAGCAGAAGATGCCAGAGATCCACTTAAAGTATGCCATGTTCCTAGAAGATGAGGTAATTTCACCCTCTGGGATAGGTGGGAGTTCTCTGGTCACTTGGTTAATTGAACAGTTGTCCTTAAGGGCTGCTACAGCAGGCATTTTTATGGCTGCAGTTACTGCTCATCCGAAAGGCTCCACGATTACAGTCCCAAGCTTCCACACACATCTTTTATAAATCCTCTCTGCCTCATGGTAATAGAGGAGGTCATGCGATGGTATCAGGGCAGGAAGACATGCAAGCAAATTCCTTCCTCTCTCCTAGGGCAAATTTGAAGAGGCTGAAGCAGAGTTTATTAAAGCTGGGAAACCTAAGGAGGCAGTGCTGATGTATGTATCCTTCCCCATCCTGACTTGTTGCATCTCCTCTGCCTGTATGGTGCCAGTCTGGTTGCTTCTCCAGCATTGGTCTGCTCCTTATCATCCCTCTTGTTACATCTCATGTTGATGCCCCTAGGTTCGTGCATAACCAGAACTGGGATGCTGCCCAGCGTGTGGCTGAGGCTCACGACCCAGACAGTGTGGCTGACGTGCTTGTGGGACAGGCCCGTTTTGCCTTTGAGCAGAGAGAGTTCCAGAAAGCAGAGGCCTTCCTCCTGCGAGCCCAGAGGCCTGAGCTGGCCATAAAGTACTACAAGGTGAGCGTAGTTTGTAGCAACATCATTGTGTTCCTCACTGGACAAGAACCCAGTTTGGATGGAGGAGTGAAATCCATCTCCCAGCTCTCCCTGTCGTCTTAATTACTGTCATGGTTTAACCCCAGCCAGCAACTAAGCCCCACACAGCTGCTTGCTCACTGCCCCCCAGTGGGATAGGAGAGAGAATCGGAAGAGTAAAAGTGAGAAAAGTCGTGGGTTGAGATAAAGACGGTTTAATAAGTAAAGCAAAAGTGACACACACGAGCAAAGCAAAATTAGGAGTGTATTCACCACGTCCCATCAGCAGGCGGCTGCTCAGCCATCTCCAGGACAGCTGGGCTCCATTGTGCGTAACAGTGACGGGAAGACAAATGCCATCACTCTGAATGTACCCCCTTTTCTTCTTCTTCCTCCAGCTTTATATGCTGAGCATGATGTCGTGGTATGGGATATCCCTTGGGTCATCTGGGGTGAGCTGTCCTGGCTGTGTCCCCTCACAACTCCTTGTGTACCCCCAGCCTGCTCGCTGGTAGGGTGGGCTGAGAAACAAAAGGCCTTGACTCTGTAGAAGCACTGCTTAGCAGCAATTAAAACATCCCCATGTTATCAACACTGTTTTCAGCACAAATCTGAAAAACAACCCCATACTAGCTACTATGAAGAAAGCTAACTCTATCCCAGACAAAACCAGCACAGTAGACACACCATTTACTTACGTGTTTCCTAGTAGAACTTAATTCTGGCCTGACCTTACAAGGCTGAACCGGTAGAGATTCCACAGCATAGCTTAACTCTCTCACAGCTCTGGGAAGAAGTTTCCTGCCAGAATATGGGTGGTCCTCAGGGGTAGCATGAATGGGTGCATTTGGAGACTGTAAGTGCCCATTCCACAGAGGTAGCTGGGATGATGGATGCGCACTGTCCCCTGAGGTAGCTTGGGTGAATGGATAGACAGGTGTCATTCTGGAGGAGGAAAGACTTGGATGGTGCTGCTACAGTTGTCTCTTCCAGTGGGTCCTCTGACAAGATGACATGAGAAGTTACATGTGTCATATGATGCCAAGAGAGTGAGGGATCCTGGTGAACTGGTGAAAATTTCTCCTGCCTGTTGTGCTTGTGCAGGAGGCCGGCATGTGGACCGAGGCCCTGCGGGTCTCCAAGGAATATGTGCCTAGTCGGCTAGAAGAGTTGCAGGAGGAGTGCGGCAGGGAGGCTGCTAAGAAGGGCTGCAGGTAAGGAATGTTGTGATCAAGCTGCAGTGAACAGACAGGTAGCTCTGCCTCTAGGCCATTGTGCTGGTGCCTTACAGAGACAGCGTGATAGGATCCCTTATACCCAGTTGTCTACTTGAGGACCTTGGACTTCTTACTGCATAGGTTTCATAACATCCCTTCTCCATGCTCTGGGAGACTCCAGGCTTATTCTTGCCATCCAAGGTCTCCCAGGTGACTTCTTGCCCCTTACAGATCTCCAAGGTCTGCTGTACTGCCAGTGCATCTCCCCAGGTCCTTAATCAATTCTCTCCTCAGCAATGGCTGTGTGCATTCCTTGTCACATGGTCAGCCCCCTCCAAGGTCCCTGGCTCACCTCTGCTGTGCACCTCCCTGCCCATACCCTACACACTGTGTACAGGATCTCTGGCAACAGCCCAGTCTTGCTCACAGCCTGCATTCTTCCTTACAGAGGAACAGAAGGGCTTCTGGAGCAGGCTCAGGAGTGGGAGCAGGCTGGGGAATATGCCAGGGCAGTGGACTGCTATCTGAAGGTGCAGGATCCCAGCAACAGTGTCTTGATGGAGAAGTCCTTGCTGAAGGTACAGTCAGGGGCTATGATTCCCTTCATCTGCTCTGCTGTCTAGGAGGTCTCCCACAACCTGCAGTGCATCCCAGAGATATACCAGTCACTGCATGGCACAAGAGAGGATCTACAGGCTTCAGTGACTGCAGGGTCTGAAAGCCTTCGTGGCCATTCTGTTGAGCCACGATGGGCTGTGTGCTTATCCTGCACTGCACTGGCATCCTTGCTCTGGCATCACTTCCAGCAGCATGCCGGTGTCTTTGTGCCATTATCTTCCTGCACAGAAGAGCTGGACTTTATGACTTTGGCCTTGATAGATGAATGCCCTTCTTGTGGTCTGTGTTCACCAGCCTTTGGGTTGTGCTTTTGTTCATACTTTTCACTCATACGTGTGCTCTTGTACCAACTTGAACAACAATTCTGTCCTTGTCTGATCTTCTCCCATGTGTGAAAGTAGGTGGGCTTTGCTTCTCTGAATTGCTGAAGTGGGCTATCATTTATTCTCCCCTTCTGCCGTAGTTCAAGTGCTCCTCTGGCTGGGACTGAGCTCTTCCCAGCTTCATCCCTCTCTTGAACAGCTTTTATTACTTGTACTGTTGACAATTTCTCTTCACAGGCTGCTGAGCTGGCCATTAAATTCTTGGGTCAGTCACAGAGCTTGGAGGTGACACGGACTGTGGCTCCTCAGCTGGTGGCCATGAAGAAATACAGTGCGGTGAGGACTGGTTGCTACCCCCAAACTTCTAAAGAAGCAGTGACATAGGAAGGAAGAGCTCTATCCAAGGGGAGCAGGCCAAGTCACATCCTGGGGTGGTGGGTGGGTGGCCTTCTCCAGAGTCAGGCAGTGCAGTCTTCAAAGAGAAGGAGGCAGGGGGAGGGATCAAGTCCTGGAAAAGCATGAGAGAGCCAGGCCTTGGGAGGACGCAGGAAGCAGACAGGGGAGGTTATCTTTTGGGAAGACACTTTGTGTTGTTGCTGTGTGCTGGTCGCTTCCAACAGCACCAGCTCCAGCATGGGCAGTAGGGTGCCGCTGCGGTTTCATCTCCCATGAGACTGTCTCTGGCCCTGCAGGCAGCTGAACTCTACCTCAACTTGGACCTCATCCAAGAAGCTATTGATGCCTTCATTGAAGGGGAGGAATGGAGCAAAGCCAAGCGTGTGGCCAAGGAATTGGACCCCAGGTATGCCCTGGACTTCTCAAATTATACTTTCCCTGCTCCCTCTCCCACCCCTGGATAATCCCTTGTCCTGTTCTGCTGCCCTCAGGTTCCCTGGATTCTTCCCACAGTGGCCTTCCCATGCTCAGCAGGGCACATTCTGCACAGTTGCCCTTCCCAAGCCATTTACCATCCAGACACTTTTCTGTGGCCATACATCCCATCCCCTTTTGTCCCATCCCTATCTCCCTTTCCCCCTGGCATAATCCTGTGCATGCATTTCCTTCTGAAAATCCTGTGACCCCTTTCTCCCCTCACACATTATATTGCAAAGAGCTGCCTAGACCCTTTCTTTCCCCTTCTATTATTCTGCCATCAGTAGGCCAGAAAGACATGGCATAGCTGTAAGACATCTTTTTCTCAAAGTAGGCAAAGTTGAATCCAGCCTCTGCACTGATGAAAGACACTGTTCATTTTGCTGCCTATTAAGATTCTTTCTACCCAGTAGGTCAGAGGAGTATGTGGACCAGCGTTACAAGGAGTATTTAAAGAACCAAGGAAAGGTGGATTCAGTACGTATTTGGGATGTCTCACAGGCTAGGGGGTGATGTCAGGGTCTGTGGGTCTGTGTAGAACCTTGGAGTTTTTGCCTGAATATGCCCACGGTGAGGAGTCTGTGTGTGCCTGTGAGTCATGGTTTCTGCATACCAGATGGGTCACACTGGATCTGTGCTCCCATACCGTAGAAGGGGAGGGAGTGTGTATATGTGAAGAAAAGACCTGGGTGGGCTGATGCCTGCTTTGATGCTGGTAGGAAACCTTGCCTGCACAGTGAATTTATGTTTCCATCCCCAGCTGGTGGGAATAGATGTCATGGCTGCTTTGGATATGTATGCAGAGCAGGAGCAATGGGAGAAGTGCCTGGAGGTTGCAGCTAAGCAGGTGAGTGCCTGTGTGAGCCCTTGGGAGACAGACATGGAGTCCTGGCTCTCTGAAGCAGGGGCAGCAGGAATGAGTGGGCAGGGCAAAGCTGTAATTTCTGTGGAAAGCATGGGCCATCAGCTTGAAAACAACCTCTCCACTGTCCCCACCTTGGCCAGTTAGGCCTAGCAGGGAAGTGTTAGAACCCAGAAGCGTATTGTGTTTAAATTTTGTGATTAATGGAGCATTGGAAAAAGGTAAATGAGTTGTTTGGGCTGGCAGTAATTGTTACCATGGAGACTAAGAGACTTGTAAAATAAAGCCTTCTTTCTATGTGTTCTTTAGAGGCCTGATGTCAGTAGAAATGAGACATCCTTGTCATGAAAGCAAATTTGACATTTTTTTCATTTTTACTGACCTAAAACTAGCAAAATTGCCTCAGCAGGGTAATAAAAATGAAGAAAAGCAAAATGAAACTGTTTTACAGTGCTATTCCATTGCAGTAACAGGAGGAGAAAGCTCTAGATTACCAGGATCTACTTTGAGGGTTTGTTTGTATTTAGTGGTTATTGATTCATTATTGGTTATTGATTGGCTATTGATTTAATAGTTATTGATAAAGGAGCTAAGCTAAGGGAGAGCAGGTGTTGATTCTCCGAAGTGAGGCATTGCTTCAGGTCAAGTAACCAGGCAGCCCATGGCAATGCAGTTAGTGGTGACACGGCAGGTAATCACTCAGGCAAACACTGATAACTTGGAAGAGCCCTGGCAATGTGTTGTACTGTATTTTTATAACCTGAGTTTGGGCTCTACTACAGTAAACTTGATTTCTTTTTGTCTCGGGTTTCTCTGGTGATACAAATGGTCTTCGTTGTAGTAGTTGTTGTCTTGGAGACTTCTGTGCTGATGTTCTAATTATCAGGATATACCAGTGTTGATCTTATTCCGTAAAGAATAGCTTCACACTCAGTTTAATGGTAAAGGCTTAGTCAGTTTTATTGTCAGCCAGACACAACACTACCACATTTAGTGCAAGAAGAAGATGTTAGTCTGTTTATGCCTCTAAGAGTAGAGCGTTAGCACAACCTTGCTCCATGACCAGTGCAGAATTCCATGACTTTTGACTCAGCTGTTCTACAGTGATTATACAGGGAAAAAGTTACACTTATCAAAAGAAGTCACATACCTCATTTAATCTTTATCCCAAAGTGTCCTGTACCTAGTGTTTCACCAGCATCCACATCTGGGTGTTCAAATTCTAGGCATATCATTGGAGCACTGGTCTCTCTTGTGCTTAATAAACTTGTTTCCATTGCTCATTTTTTGACAGGATTGCACATTTCACACCATCTTCTGCATCTAATTACTGTATTTAAGCCTGTGTGAAACAGGTCTTTCCTCAGCTGAATTTCTGTAAGGCTGACGACAGTCAGTCCTCAACAAAGTGTTTATGTGATCAGTACATGTATGAGCAGCACTCCAAGGAGGCCTCCAGTCCCAGAGATCTGACAGCATTTCACTGATGGACTAGAGCAGCCTTGCAAATTATGAAAGGTTTCAGTCTACAGAGTGTTTTGATTCATCTCTTCATTAGGCTAAGGGCTGGTTTCCAGTTGGTACCAGTGGTGCAACATTGTGGAGGTACTGCATCCGTGAGGTTTTTGGCAGTATTCCTTTGGCAAGCGGGGAACAGCTGAAAAATAGCTTTATTTCCATATGTGGAAGGATCAGCACAGCATCTGCCAGCCAGGATTAGAGGTGTCACGTAGTGCCCAAATCAAAAACCAAGTCTGCTGCGTGCAGTCTGTCTGTCTGATTACCTGGTATTGCGCTTTGAGACTCAGGTGTACGAGTGTGTGTACATGCATCTGAAACCATCCCTACCAAATGACAAGTTCATGAATCTCATGCTGCTGCTTTCTGTGTGCCTTCCTCAGAACTATAAAGTCTTGCACAAGTATGTAGCTCTGTATGCCACCCACCTCATCCGGGAGGGCAGCTGGGACAAAGCCCTGAGCCTGTATGTCCACCATGGAGCCCCTGCCAACCCACAGGTAATGAAGACAGCATGGCATCCCGGTGTGAGTTGCCAGACAGTGCTACGATCTGCTACGTGAGTCAGGCTTCCAGTCCAGAACTGGGATTGCCAGGTGTTCAGCATGTCCAAGCCACTTCAACCCTGCTGTGGATTCTTCCAGAGGCTCCTCAGCTAGAGGAGTAGAGGCAATCTCCTGGCATATTCTTCATGGGGAAGGAGCAGTGGGGAGTTGAGCATTTGTGTTTGTTTTGAACACCTTAACCACGGAGACCAGGACAAAAGGAACCATGTTTGCCTCTCTGAGAGAACTGGCTGCAGGATGCATTCTGCCCCATTTCCCTTTCATGTCCTGTAGCAGCCACTGCAACCAGCAATCTGCAGCAGTGCTGCTCCAGGAGCCTCTGTGCAGAGCTGCCATTCTCTCAGCCTGTGCTTGACAGCAGGAGAGCTTCAGACTTTTTCTGACTCCCCTCTGGCTCCCTCAGGATTTCTCTCCTTTTTGTTGCAGAATTTCAACATTTACAAGCGTTTCTTTGTGGAGATGGTGAACGCGTCTGGCTTGAATTGTGCCGAGGCCTACTCCAGCTGGGCTGATCTGCGTGATGTTCTCTTCCATCTGGTGAGTGTGGGCCATGGACACCACTACTTGTTAAACTCCAGCACCCTGGTGGCTCCTAGCAGGGGAGAAAGAAGAACCAGTGTCTAGCCAGGTGACACGAGCAGTATTTGTAGAACACAAGCTGAGGGGAAATGGGGAAACATCCACAAAGTGGACTGTAGAACAACAGGATATTGTGAAGTGGAAATGGCTGGGCAAGAAAAGTCAGGGAAGAAGATGACCCTGCACTCAAGGCCAAATCCTAGAAGTGGGTCTGGACACTGGCACTTGCAGAGCTCACTGTGTCAGTGCTACATGGGAACCTATCACAACATGCCCACTTTTTGTTCTACAACCGTATTAGTCAGCCTGGGTGGGGCAAAGACCTGGGGAAAGCACAGAACTACTGATCCTAGAAAATAAAGAGTCTTCCCCATCTCCCCAGAGATGCTTGGAGCCTTCTGCTCCTTCTTCCCTGACCCAGAATACCTCAGCCAGAGCTCATGATTGCCTCTTCTCTGTTTCTGTCCCACAAATACCCACCTCTAGAACAAATGAAATCTACAAGTCCCACTTTGTCCATCTAAACTCACCCCTGCTTCCAGTGCTGTCTCTTGTTACAGTACTGTTGGCTCTCCCCTTCTCCCACAGCCTTCTCCCTTCAGCACTCTGTAGCACCCAGAGCACCCAAGGCCCAGCCCTTTTCCAGTCCCCAGAGGTACCTGGATATTTCAGATCCTTATCTCTCCCAACTTTTCCCTGGACTCAAGTGGGTGAAGTGTACCCTTGTGCTCTCATGTTCTCAAATACTCTCCTTTTCTTTTCTTCAGTGTGAAAATTTAGTAAAGTCAAGTGAGGCAAATACTCCAGCACATGAAGAGTTTGAAACGATGCTGCTGATCTCTCACTACTATGCCACCCGCTCTGCTGCTCAGGGCGTGAAGCAACTGGTAAGGTTTTTGAAGTTCCTTTGCCAGGTCACCACCCTGAATGCAGAACCCTGATGGGATATGCAGGTTCAGGGCTATCCTTAGTTCACTATTCCACTTCATGGATCACTTACACATCATGGATGCATGAGAATGGCACTGTAGTGACCTGGGAGCCTGCCACTAGCTGGTAGAACTGGAGATAGTCTTCTCTGACTCCTTATAGTGGGACCTGCACCCAGCCACAGTGGCTGAGATGTAAACCAGTGGGAAGCTGATCCATATGCTCAGCATGACTTGTGAGAGCAGAGGCACCACAAGAAATTTAGGGATCACACAAAAGTCTGGTCTTCCCAGGAGAGGCATTGCTTACTCTTCAGCTGTCCTGGGCTGTGAGAGCTCCTGGTCTTCACACATGGTCTTGAGAGCAGATTGGCTTTGCGCAGGGCTTTGGGAGGCCTATGTGCTGTGCCTCCCAGGTGCTTTGGGAGCTTGTGAGCCTGGGTGCTTGGCGTCACGTAGGGCTTTGGCAGATACTGGAGCTGGGTGCTGGGCCTTCTCCGGGGCTGTGGGAGCTTATGGGCCTAGGTACTGGGCATCACAAGGCACTCTGAATATTTTTGAGTCTTATATGCACTGGGATTTGTTCTGGGCCACAATATGTAGCAGAGTCTCTGCTGAAGTCTTGATCCATATGGGATTGTGGAATTGTTATAGAGCTCTGTATGAGTGTGGGACTAGAGCTGTTGACAGATCAGGCTATGAAAAAAGAAGGTGGCCAGAACTTCAACCCCAGTAAAAGTCACAGGGGGGACTGGGGCTTCCCCATGACTGCTTGTGTAGAAGTTGGGGGTCCAGAGACATGTCAGACAGAAAGAAACAAGTCTGATGTCTTGAAAACCTGTATAGACCCACACAGTCATGGGATGTTGAGGTGTTGGGTAGTCTATATAGCTCCATAAAGGAGCAGTGGCCTTCCCAGTTCTGGTGTGATGAGAACCTATATGGCAAGCAGAAGAGTGAAATCTCCCTTGAATTCATTGCTCCCACTCAAAATTTCTTATGTGATCAAATACAAGAAAAAACGTGATGTGAGTGTGGCTAGACACCGGAACAGGTTACTTGGAGAGGTTGGAGAGCCTCCATCCCTTGAGATACTCAAAACATAACCAGAGATGTTCCTGAATAACCTGTAGCTGACTGCTTTGAACAGGGTGGGGGGGGGTGGACTAGGCAATCACTAGAGATCCCTTCCAACCTCAACTATTCTGTGACTCAGATGGTGGGAGTTTGGGTGTGCTTCTGGTGAAGACAGCAAGGTTTATAAAGCAGAACTTTGTCTTCAGGTGACGGTCCTCCTGTGTGTTCACACAGCGACGGTACTTACGGTCAGGACTGAAGTTTTTAACCTTTGTTTGTTACATGTCTGGTCTATGTGGGTGCAGAGTCCCCGCTGTGAATCTGGGGCAGTATGATCTCATAAGATCCCTTCTGACCTGATTTTTTCTGTGCTGATTGTTGCGGCTTTACTGTCCCCTGCATCTGCAGGACACTGTGGCTGCCAAGCTGTCCATTTCCCTGCTGCGCCACACTGAGCTCCTCCCTGCAGACAAGGCTTTCTATGAAGCTGGGATGGCTGCCAAGGTAAGAGCTATCTGCCACCAGTGCAGCGAAGGGGGTAGAGAACCCTGAGCTCAGAGATTCTCAACTTTATATTCCCCTATCCTCCCCTAGGTGCACTGGTACACCAGTAGCCAGACACTGGCATTGGGGCCTTTCCTCAAACAGCTTGCCTGCCTCTGCATTTTGTCACGGAATGGCAGTAGGTAGTGGGAGGACACAGACCTGAGCTAGTGAGGGGACATGAACTGCAGACCCAGGGGGTAGACCAGAGGCCACATTATATTGCATGGCTCTGTTAGTGTAGATGCAAGACTCCTAACTGGTCTGCCTTGCTCTGGGCCACCTAAGTGTTACCTGACTCCTGAGGCTACAGGCTCTGACTGCCTGCCCAGATGCAATGACATATGGCAGGCACAACAGCATGTTCTCACTGTCCAGTGCTGGCTGTGCAATAATGCCTGACTCCATCTTGCTAGTGGGCTGGTTGTCCCAGTGGTTGCTTGTGAAGCAGTCCTCAGGGATGGTGAGCTGGGATGTGCACTCTCTTTCTCCATTACCCATGCTGCAAGCAGGATGTTGTGGCACACACAGAACCACAGCCTTTCTGGCCATCACTCAGGCAGGAGAGTTGTGGCTGTGAAAATTAGCTGCCTGGTCTCACTTGCGGTTCTTCTCTGTACTAGGCGGTCAACTGGGATAACATGGCATTCATCTTCCTGAACCGCTTCCTGGACCTCTCAGATGTGCGTATAGTCTGCTGGAGGGAGGGCTGTCATACTTAAAATGACAGTGGGCTGTAGGGCCAAAACATAACCTGGCCAGGGTACTCCTGAGGATCAAATGTGGCAGCACGTGTTTGAGCTGGTGCCGCTGCTCGGTGTGTGTGCATGCACAGCACTGAGTACCCCAACGCTGGCTGTGGAAGGACTTGCCATGCAGGGCACCTGAGGAGCCCTGACCGTGTCACTCTGTGCGTGCCAAGGCCACCATGCATGCATGCTACAGCTAAGAGCAAGTTGGCCTGACAGTTTAGGCCTGTAATCTTCATGGCTGCAAGTGCCATTACAGCTTTCATCTGAATTGTTCCAAGTGAAGGAAGATTACCTGAGGAGTGGAGGGCATGGCCCGATGTTTTAGCCACTGTCATGCAGGACCCAGGAGTCCCCCATGCCAGTCAGCTCCTTCCCTCACTAGACAGTTAGTCACCAGAAAACACCAAACACTAAGGAAGCTGGCAGACCTTACTGTACCAGCCTTCCAAGTGCTGTCAGCAGCTGCTGGGAAAAGAAAGCTTTCCATTTTAGCTTTCCCTTCTTTGAGGCCACCTGACCAGTTTGAGTAGTACAGTGTTTCAGGGGCATACATCCTCTGACACTGCAGGGGATGGCCATAAATGCCATCTCCCAGAAGGGCCCCGTCACCACAGCACTAATAGACCAAGGCATCAGTAATGCCATCCTCACAGTGTAGATTGTACTGTCAGCTCCAAGGATGGTATTGCCTTGTGCTCCACCACTTCTCCTTTCTCAGGCCATTGAAGAAGGGAACTTGGATTCTCTGGACCACTCTGATTTCCAGAGCACAGACATCCCCTTTGAAGTGCCACTTCCAGCCCAACAGCACGTGCCTGTGAGTGTCATATGTCTTCTTCAGCTCCCGTGAACGGTGATGCTGCTTCAGGGCCCTCTCTGAACAGGGACTGGGGCAAGGGTGTTACAGCAGGCACCACAGGAGATGGAAATATGCTCAGCACTGCCCCTGTGCCTGTGTGTGTCCTGTACTCCCTGGCCCTCAGCACACATGCACACACACGCGCTTTCTCATGCTCCCTCCCGCGTACGCTCACACACTCCCCAAATACACACACATGCATATGCATGTCCAACTCTCCCCAGTGTGCTGCAGAGCAGCAGCTGGTTGGGGGGACAGTGTGCAGTATCAGGAGGTGCCCAGGCCTCTGCCCCACAGGAGGAGAAGCGGGAGGAGGTCAGGGACTGGGTGCTCACCATGTCCATGGACCAGCGGCTGGAGCAGGTACTGCCACGGGACGAGCGTGACACCTACGAAGCCTCACTGGTGGCAGCAAATACAGGGGTGCGGTCCCTGCCCTGTGTGCTCACAGGTAAGCTCCAGGCCAGCTCACATGTATGGAGGGGAGTGGGAACGTGTTGCAGGCAGGGGTCTGGGAGGGAGGTCAGGCTGTGCTGTAACTGGAGTAACGGAAACTGTGTGGCTGTGGGACCAGTTCTGCTGGAGGAGATGAAAGTACCTGTTTTTTACTGTGAGGGAGACTGAGCACTGGAACATGTTGCATAGAACTTGCGGCATCTTGGAGTCATCTGGATGCAGTCCTGGGCAACTGGCTGTGGCCCTGCTTGAGAGCAGGGTGGGGTTGGACCATACAGACTGCAGAGGTCCCCTTCAGCCTCCACCATCCTGTGTTTCTGTGATTCTGTGACTGCCCCGTCCTGCGCTGCACTGCTTTGGAGCCTGCCCAGGCTGGCAGCGCACATGCAGCCTGTCCCCTCTTTGGCCACCCCCCCCCCCCCCCCCCCCGCCTAAAGCTGTCTGTTCTTGGCAAGTACTGCCCCCCCACGCGCACACTTCAGACAGCGGAGGATTGAGTTGCAGGACTTGGAAGAGTGGGTTGGAGAAGCGGGGAGCCAGGGTAGGCCACCAGCAACAGGGCTCTGGCTCCAAAGGCCGTACTTGAGTGTCCTTGCCAGAGGGTCAGACCTTTATTTTCCTTTGAGCCCACTGCTGTGGGCACCCCCTTCCTCTGGTTCTCTAGAGGGAAGCCAGAGGTGGCATTGTTCCCCTGCACCACCCCATGGGAGCAGCCCTGGCCAGCTGGCCATGGCAGAGAGGAAATGGGGGCACAAGGCGGGGGAGTGCTGTAGGTCACTGCTTGTTTCTGAGGGTGTCACTGTGTGACCAGGGTACCCTGTGCTAAGGAACAAGATAGAGTTCAAGCGGCCAGGCCGAGAAGCCAGCAAGGACACATGGAACAAGTTCCTGATGGCTGTCAAGGTGAGCCAGGCACCCTGTGGGCAGGGGGACGGGTTGCAGGGTGCTCAGCCACTCATGCTGACAACAAAACATTGTCCTGCTGGGTGGAGATCCACTGAACCAGGATGGGTTTAGTGCATCCTCCATGCGTGCTGCTAGACAGGGATTAACCTCACTTCCTCAGCTGGGGCAGTCCCAGCCCTACCTGTGCAGCTCTGCCAGCCCAAGGGGTGCCCATGGGCAAGGGGTGATGGTGCTGGCCCCTTGCCACTGCCAGAGCCTTTTTCATTCTGCAGACATCCCACAGCCCTGCGTGCCAGGATGTGCTCAAGTTCCTCAGCCAGTGGTGTGGGGGACTCCCAAGCACCAGCTTCTCTTTCCAGTGAGCTGGACTGTGAAAGCTTTTAGTCCTGTTCTTCAGCACCTTCCACTCCCGCCCCCAATAAACATGTCTCTCAACCCTGCTGTGCTACTGTTTGTCCAGGGATGCTGAGTCCAGGAACATGTGTAGCTCCCAGGGCACAGGACCATAACCCTGCACACACGCATCTCCTGGCCTCAGCCTAGCTGTGCTGAACATGCGCCTTCCCCGGGCCGTGCTGGGTGACTGTCACACTGGGACCATGGATCTGTCTGTGTCCCCGTGCCTGGTCAGAACAAGAGTGGGGATGGGCTTACGTACCAGCTGCACTGCCATTCTGTCAGTGGGCCCAGCTCCCAGCAGGCATCCACCCTGGAGAGCCACTTACAGCAACCAGTGTGAAAATGAAAGTTTATTTAGTTAGGGAAACAACAGAGGCTCAGAACAAAGGGGCTCTTCACCTTTCACTCCCTGGCCTGCCTAAGTACAGGCCCAGTAAGCTGACCCTGCCTGCTCTGCAGTAGGGCCACCCAGACCCAGGCCAGCCCTGGCTGTTGCCAGGTCCTAGCACCTCTGCCTCTCCCTACCACTGCCCATAGAAGTCCGATGGAGCCTTCAGTGTGCCAAGAAGGCCCTTGCAGCTTGGGGAGAGAAGGGGCGAGCGTCAAGGACCCATGGCAGCCGCTGGGCCAAGGCTGCCTGATGACCCTGGGCAGCCTGTATCTGGAACCTGCAGGGTTTGTCCTGGGTGGGGTGGTGGGGCTGGGTGGGAAGGCACACCCCCTCCCCTCCCTGCAGCCCACCCTACCCATGCTTACACCTTGGGGCAGGAGCATGGTGCAGGTGCAACTTCACCTTGCTGGATCGCAGCACTCCTGCAGCACCACCTGGGAGTGGAAGAGCACGCATGAGTGCAGGACTGTGCTGCAGGGCCAGACATACGCTGACACCTTGGGCCAGTCTTTGTAGCATGTACCTGGAGACATTTCGGGGTGGGGGTGGTGGCTGGTGTGGGTAGAGGCCCTTTTGACAGTGGCACCTGCCTCCTCCCGTCCCCCCAGCACAGCCCACGAACTGCACTCACCTCGCCAGCTAGGGACAAGACTCAGCCACCCCCACCAGGAGTTGCTGCATCTCACGCGGTGGCCCCTCCTTCACTGTACTTGACCCAGCCAGCTAGAGACAAAAAGTGGTGGAGAGTTGCAAGGACGTGCAAAGGGCTGGGCCAGGTTGGGGGGGAGGAGGGCAACGTTCATGTAGCACAGTCAGGACAAAACAGGCTTGGCTATTAGAGGGATGAAGAGGAGGGTCACTCTGCAACTACCCAAGATGAAGGGATGCCAGTCTGTCACCAAGGCTGGCTGGAAGCAGTTCAAAACTTAACATCCCCCCCTCCCCTGGCACTCCCCCTCCCACTGCTGCACAGCATGCTTGTACAGGAACACAGACCCAGCACCTTCAAAGCGCGGCAAAAAGGCAGCAGTAGTGTGGCGGAAGCAGGGAGACCCGTCCGGACTGATGGGCTGTACCTGCTCTTTGTTGTAGCTGCGTGCACAGGGCCCGACACCCCGGAAGATGAGGGCCACCAAACAGCACCTGCCAGACAGCACAGCTTCTGCAGCTGCCAGCGCCATGGCAGGGAACCAGAGCGCCAGGGCTGTGTCCTGCAGAGCAGAGGGTCAGAGGTACTTCAGGGAGTGCAGTACACTGCACCCAGCCTGCCTGCACGTGGCCAAGCAGTGGCTGTGCCGGCAGTGGTGGGGAGAAGGGCGAGGGAGGGAGCAGGAAAGGGAGCAGGAAGGAGAGCAAGAAGAAGACAGGCAGAGAGAGGGTGGGCAAAAGCATTAGCAAAAAAGAGTGAAAGCAGATACAAAATGAGGAAGAGCAAAGGGGGGGTGGCGTAACCCTCACAGACTCACATAGATGCGTGTGGTGTTGAAAGGACAGTCGTTGGTCACTATGGCTGCACGGGCATCAGCAGGCAGAGCAGAGCTGTTGCAGCCCATGACAAGGTGCATGCCCCGGCTGTGAACAGTGAGGGCAATGGCCAGTGCCAGGCCCACGCTGCATGCTGTGGACAGGAGGCAGTTCAACAGGGCCACACTCAGTAGCGTCCAATGCTGTGGGCAGCAAGGAGAACACGTGAGAGTGGGGCTGGCCAGAGCCAGGGGAAATGCCAGGGCTAGGCACACTGCACCTCCACGCGCCCATTCTGCAGGGTAACTGGGGTGCTGGGAACCCCACAGAGGTTTCCGCCGAATGAGGACATGCCATTTCTTGCCCCTTCTAGCGCGGCGGAGCCCTGCACTCGGATGAGGCTTCTGCACCTTTTGCGGACAGCCCCTTCCCACATGCTCCCTCCTGCACCAGGGGAGCCCCAGCACAGGCCCAGCTCCACCGAGAGCCAAGGCCCCCACCAGCAGCTTCGCCCCACGCAGGCCCGCCCTGCGCGTGCCCACAGAGGGATGCCCGACCCCGGCTGCAGCCTCACCTCCCAGCTGAAGCGTTTCTGCCCCAGAACGGTGCCCGGCGCCCGCCCCCCCTCCCGGTGCTGCAGGCGGGGCCGCGCCGGGGCAGCCGGCGACACCCACAGCCCCGGCAGCTGCCGAGGCGGAAGGAGCCACCGGGAACAAGGTCCAGGGGAGCGGCTGCCGGCGGGGGGCTGGGCCGCGCCGAGGCCCCCGGCCCGCTCGGCTGCTGACCCCGCGGCCCCACACTCACCAGCGCTGCCCGGGACAGGTTGTGCGACACCAGGATGGCGACGATGCCCACGGCGATGCTCTGGGGAGAGAGATCCGCGCTCAACACGGCGCCGCGGGCAGGGCCGGTTTCCCCCCCCCCCCGCGGCCCGGGCCGGTTCCCCCCGCCGCGGCCCGCCCGCTCTCACCAGCAGCCCGGAGCCCACCGACACCACGTTGGCCACCGCGTACTCGGGGGTGACGGCGCGGCGGGCGCCGGCCACGTGCCGCAGGACCGAGCCGTGCACGATGGCGCCCAGCACCAGGCTGCCGTGGCCCAGCACGATGAGCCCCAGCCCGGCGCACATCAGCCGCCGCGGCTCCGCCAGCGCCCCCGGCCGCCCCCCGCGCCCCCCGGCCATCGCCGCCGCCGCCGCCGCCGCCCCAAGAGCCGCCGGCACCGCCCCGGGGCAGGGCGAGCCCGGCCCGCCCCCCCCCGCCCCGGAAAGAGGCAGCACTCGTGTATTTACAAAACGGTTTATTAAAAATAGGAAGTGATAGAAATGAGATGCAGGAGCAGAGCCGCCGGCTGGGCCCCGCTCAGCGCCCCGGGACGGGAGGGGGGGGACGCGGGGGCAGGTCCCAGCGCTGCCCCCGCCGCGCCCGCAGCCCCCGGGCCGGCGGCGCCGGGCACGGGGAGCGCGGGGCGGGCTCGCCGGGGCCGCGGCCCCCGGGCGCGCCAAGGGCCGGGGGGCAGCGGCTGCGCGGACCGAGTAAACAGAGCGCAGCCGGGGGAGGGGAGCGCCGGCCACCCCCGCTCCCACCGCCCGGCAAGGCGGGGAGGGACTGGTGCCGCAGGCAGGTGCGGAGGGGACAGGGCTGAGGGGCTGGCCCCTGCTTACCTTTAAATAAAAAAAAAAAAACAAAAAAACAAAAAAACAAGCATTTCTGTGCTGTGCAAAAGATACTTTGTACAATTCAAACAGAACAAACTCCATGCACATGAACGGGGCTACAGACCACCCCAAGCCAGGGCCCGGCTCCACAGCACCACCTGGCAAAATCCCAACAAAAACAGGGCTGGAAATAATACTGATGCGCAAAGTCCCCTTTAATAGGCGGGCAGGGAGGATTGTCGCTGAGCCCAGCCAGGGCACATGCAGGATGAGCTTCCAAGCACTGCAGCTGGGGTCTTGCTGATGCCCTACAGTGATGGACAGACACAGAAGGGGTCACAGGCAACAAAGCCACACTGGCCGCCTGGGAGCTGAGGGGTGCTAAGATGACACAGTCACTGCTGTCAGGGCTCCGTTCCGGGTGTAGTAGAACTTGCTGAATGCCTCTTCAAGTAAACAGGTAAGTCTGCTCTGGTCAGCCTGGGAAGAACAAGATACAGTGAGGGGTAGGCCCAGCCCACAAAAACCCAAGAGTTTGGCTGAAGCCTGCCAGGGCACGGCAGAGGGGGAGGGTGTGTAGCAGGGACATATCTTATTTCTCCTACCTCCCCAGCCAGAAAGTGACTGATTTGGCATAAAACATTTTAGAAAAGAATGCAGACCTCTATCCCTGCCTGAACCCCAGGTCTGCTTACCTCACTGATGAACCCAAGCTGGACCAGTTCAGCTGCCAGCTCCTGGATGTTGTCATCTGCAACACAGGGAAGGGTGTAAGTCCCAGGTCTGAGTGCACTGCTAGCCCCAGTGTACCAGAGAGCATGGGAAGAAAAGTACTTACTGGGCTGCAAATCACAGCTCAAGTGTCGATTCAACTTGTCTTCCAGTTTCAGCAGCAGTGTTAACTGCAGAGTAGGAAAGTTCTCATGAGGGACTGCACTCTTGCAGGCCGCCACAGCCAGCCAGAAGCATCCCCAGAAATCCCTATCAGCATAGGAAACAACCCCCTCCAGAGCCCCATGGGAGCCTGACACAACCACCACATCCAGCTCCATCCCAAACCACAGCCAGCAGCACCATCCTGTAGAGGAAGCCTGAAGCTGGGGTGGGCTGAAAACATTTGCTGTGTGACAGGTCAGCCACAGGCTGGGACCTGGACCCAGCTGTGGGCCCCAGAGACGGCAGCTGTGGCAGCAGTGGGTCACAGCAGGCACCAGCAGCACACCAGCATGCTGGAGCCCTGAGGTCTGCACAGCTGCCCTGGCACACCCCACACAGCGTGCTCAGCCAGGAGATGGGAACATACATGGTGCTTCACTCCCTCCTCTACTGACTCGATGTTGCACTGCATCAGCACCACCTGAAAAGGAAGCAGAGATGCCTGTGACCAACGCTGCTGCGCAGCACAGCTGCCTGTGGAGGGCAGGAGTGGAGCTCCCATCTCTCACCTTGCGGGTCTCCACCTCAGCAGGCTCTGGAGTCGGGGTTTTCACTGATGGTGGAGCAATAGGAGACTTCACCACTACCTGCTGGGGCTGCTGAGGTCGTGGCATCCCAAAAGCTGTGAGTGGGTATATACCATTCCTACAAGAAAAGAGCAGGGTCTGAGGTTATGCCTCTCTCAATTTTTTTCAGTCTCACACAGAGTTAAAGTTGCCCTTTAAAAAAATCCTCTTACCTTACATCTTCCAGAAACTTGTCCAGCTCCAATGCTGGAGATTGTGAGAAGCTAATAAATAAATAATAATAAAAAAAAAAAGCACTGAGGTTAGAAGTCATCTGACAGAACCATCCACTCAAGTCTCTTCAGATGCAATTTCAAATCCCTGTCTCCTAGACTGCAGGTGTGTCAGTGGGCAGGATGAATACAGATAGTTGCAGCCACCCAAAGGTGAGACAGACTCCAGTCATCTTGTACAGGAAGCAACCATTCATAGAAGCTAAGGTGAGGCAAAGATTTTAATTATGGCAAAACAGGTATCACCTCCCTGCAGAAAGTTGTCCAATGCAAACAATCATCTGGAAGCTAGCCCGGTAACACCATGTTCCTAGCAAGGTTTTCCAAAGACATCTGTTATACCAGACCCATGGAGCTCGTGTCCCATCTCCAGAAGAACAAGAACACTCAGCACTGCAAAGGCAAGAACCTCTGCAGCAGCTGGCAGCACAGTATGACCAGCCATATCACTGCAGACCAGGAACTAGAAACTACACCTCACATTAATGCCCTGCCCAAATATCTCTCACTGGAGTTTGGGATACTTTCGTTCTCTCTGTCATTTGTTTCCCAGATTGCTCATTCAGCTTGGTGGCTTCTTAATGTGGTGTCCCAGAGGAAGTCTTCCTACCAATTAATTCTTAATTCCCCAGCCTCTAATTCCACTGAACATTTTTCTTGCTGGTGGCTGATGGAGGGTAGTAAGCACTGACAACCCCTCCCCTTTGTACCATAACTTGTTGTATGCCTACTGTTCTTCCTCTTTCTCACCTTCAAGAACATACAGTTCCTCCATGGGGTGACAGTGATTTCCAGTCCCTTGGTGAAGTCAGCTCTCTGATCTGCTCTAGGACTGTTCAAAGGTGGCCGCTTTGTACACGTATACTGTACAGGTAACATCTTTAGATGTTTCACCCAACCACTGTAACCTTCTCTCCCATTATTTGGCACCCCGATATCCTATTTGCTCTTGTCTACAGCAGCACAGCAGTGCATTTTCAACAAGATGGAAATGGTATTTTTCTGTGGCGTTACTTCATAGCTTTCTCAGACAGAGAAGCAGTTCTTTTTTCTCTACAGCAAAGCCATTATTGTCTTCTGCACAGCACCGGGAATTAGCAACACCAGAACAGTCTACAGCGAGTACCTCATTTCTTTCTGGTTTTGACTAATGAGGAGACACAGGTTCTGCTACTTTACTGATTCCCCAGGAAAACATTTTCCTCATCACCCTAGTCAATTCAAGTTTTTTAGTGCCCACTTGGCCACAGGTTCTTTTAGACTGACTGCAACAAGAGCTTTGAACAGCCAGTCTTCCACGTACCACTGTCTTAAGACTGCTCTGAAGAACTTCAGAGATTAGCCAGAGACTGCAAACTGCCCAAATCCTGCCACGACCTGCCCCCAAGTGCTTTGCTGTTCCATCAGATCAGGTGTAGGCTGAACACCTGCCTCAGTTCCCCAGACCACCCTCCAGCACTTTTCAACACACACGTCTGTTACTTTCCCATCCTCTAGTAGAGTAGTAGTTTTCAGCAAAGTTTACTATTTTTTCTAGCAGCTCAGTTCACATGGCACTCTGATGAATCATCCAGAAATAATGGTCTCTGACATTTCAAGTCATTACTATGCTTTCTTTTTCCTTTTCCAGCACTTCTGAGGTACTGCACTACCAAAAAGCAACTCCCAGGCTGGCATGTGCCAGATAGCCAATCCTCTGCAGACCGAAGCCCAATATATGTAAAGAATATCTCTTGCATGGTTTTGGCTAGTCACTCCTTATCCTCCATTTTGAACCTTTAACAAAAAACATCCCAAAGGGAATTCATACTATTATTTACTAGCGCTATGAAGATAAGAATGTAAATTTTTAGAAATGTCTACATGGCTCAAAGAGCTTCTTAAATGAACAGTGCTTTTTTCCCTTGTCATCTTGGTGACTTTTGTTCAGTTGCCTGAGCATCCCAGAATGCTGGGCTACCCTGGAAGCACCCCAGTCTTTCCTGGAAACAGAGTATTGACATCTTAGTCTTTTCAGCTAACCCCTCAACTAGCCAAGATTTCATTATCCAAAATTTAACATCATTTTTTGGCACTCTACTTGCTCCATACATAGTACAGTCACTTACTTAGAGGAGTCCCCCCTATGGTTTAACTGGCTGCTGTGAGCTACTGATAGCTGCCCAAACAGCCCTCCCCTTTGTACATGGTAGAATAAGCTGCTCTGTCAGAACACCAAGGAACCATTTCTCCAACATGCTGGACTTCATTTGACAAGCCTGTGATTGGTCTGAGTCACTTTGCTGAACTGTTCAGTCAGGTTTTGCTAAGGACTGTTCCAACTACAGTGTCTTAATTTCCCACCCCTCCATCTGGGGAACAATTCACATCTCAGCTGCATGGAATCTGTTCACAGAACATGGGAGCAAGGTCTTCTTCCACTCAGAAGTTACCTTCCAGGGAATTTTTTGTGCCCAGACAGAGGGTGACTGCTCCTTCACCACCAGCACCACCAGCTCCCTTTTGTTTCCCCATTAGTGGTGAAATACCAACACTGACTTGAAGGAAGAGTCCCAGGCAGGTCTTTAGTGCTCACCCATGTGCCCTGGCGTCTGCTCCACACGCACATGACCAGCCCCCTCCAAGAACACCACAGGGTACTCACATCATTTTGACTCCTTCCCTGTCCGCATGATTAATCTCTGCCAACACTGCACTCATGTCAAGGTTTTTGGTCATTTCTTCTAAAGCATTTTCAGGAATCATATCTATTAAAAAAAAAAAAAAGTTAGAACAACTGCAAAATTCCTTTCCAACCTAAGAAAATCAATAAAAAGCCCAGAGGCTTTAGGGCTTTAAACTCCTGTGCCAGTCAGAGCAGGCAGGGCACCCTAGTCCTCTAGGCTCTGCAGTGACCACAGTTCTGTTTCACAAGGCCCTGGTCCCTGCCTATTCAGAGCAGCATGAAGTTCTCTGTTTCCAGGAAGCCAGTTGTACTGACAACTTAGTGAAGTTCTGCAGAATGTGAGATGTGGCACCCTAGGACTCCATACTCACGCTGATGTCCAACGATACAGTGAGCAGCCAGTAGCTTTAGTGATGGCACCTCAAACAATGCCTGATGAAAGAGGAGCTCCCGGGCAGTAGGACGCTTGCCAGGGTCCTGTTCTAAACACTTCTGAATGAACTCCTGAAAGACAAAAATTACATGAGACCATGTGCAGTGCCAACATATCTGCAGGGGCGATGATCCTTCTTCACTCACCCTCTGCAAGGGGTCCTCCAGCAGCTGGATGGCACTGTTAATGGCCTCCTGGGGCACGTAAGACGACTCTCCATTACCCTGTATTTCCAGCACTGCCATCTGCAAACACAAAACAGTGCATCAGACTTCACTGAGAATTACTGACTACACTGAACAGAGCTCAAGGAGACCACTGCCAGGGGTGAGATCACAACAGCCAAGTTGTTTGGTGCTATTTAAGGTCACAGTTTGTGGAGGCAGAGAGAGAATGACTGCCTCGTTATGATAGCTTGTTTCTAGTACCCTAGCAGATTGCCAGGGAGACCTGAAAACTATGCCAGCATCACCTTAGACAGTGAGTATCTCTATTTTGAATCTCATGATCCATTAGCCTGTACTTCTGCTTGACAATTCCCATCCTCTAATGAAGCAGTAACTGTATCACTGCCAGAAGCTGACAGCATCCCTCCTGGCCGTATGAATAGCTCTGTATTACAGGCAGAAAAGCAAGCACACACCACCATCCAGAACTGGCTCCAACCAACACATACACAAACTCCCAGTTAGGAAAGGCTGTCAAAAGATTCCAGAGAATGTCTTAAGATTCAACTCAAGTTTTGCTTCCTAAAATTTGTGTGTTTCCACAGTTCTCTTCCTGCTTCACTTACGGAATGTACAGTACAGGTTGAAAATTCTCTGTTGGCTCTTCCCAACAATTCTTCCCAGAAAACACTCCTGACGACAACTCCCATTTCCTAGACTTGGGCCTACTGATTGCAAGGACAGAGGAACCACTAAGCTGCTAAGATCAGGAACATCAGATTTGTGCCTGACTGCAACCAGCACCTCTATCAGGTGGGGACAGGCTGGCCCGGTAAAGTTATGGACTGCATCTATCCTCTCCTCCAGACACCACAGAAAGAACAGGTGCTCCCCCCAGAAGGGGAGTTGTGTTCTCCATGTACATTAAGTACAGTTTCTACTAGCGACTGTTCCCACCAGCCCGTGGGTCAGACTTCAGAGCTGGCCAAGACCCACTATATATAGCAAATTATACATTAGGAATTTCAGAAAGGACTACACATCACTGAGCTATTTACTACTTAGTAAGCCATTTGAGGGAGCCTTGATAGGGATTCCCTCCAAGGCAAAGCACATTTGTCTCAGAGGACAAAATGCACTTGTTACCAAGCTAAACCCCCCATAACCACAGCATCTCCAGACAGCCATCTCCTTCCCTCAACTTCATTCTCTCTCTGTCCCATACCCAAAGCGTTCCACACTCACCTCCAGTGCACACATTCCAAAGGAGTAAATGTCCACAGCAGTGGTGACGTTGGCAACTTCTGTAACACAGAAATAACACTCAGTTATCAGTCCATCCCTGCATTCAGCAGTACCAGCAGGACCACCTCTGTATCAGACTATGATAATCCCGCAGCCTTCTCTCCCTCCTCTGCTATCAAAAGACAGAGGAAGCATTTTAGGCAGGCAACTAACTCAAGACTGTTAATGTGACATATGTCATGAGGCTGTAGCTGAAAACAAGACACAGAACAGCTTGGAACCATTAGTAAGGCCAACAAAACCAGGCCTGCAGTTGTAGCCACAGCATACCTCCATATTCTGGGGCAAAGAAGTGCAGGTTCTTCTGCTCCTCACGACACGTCTTCACGTGGTTGTTAATTGTGTCCGGTGCCACTAGAAGAAAGTCATGAATGCTTAAGATACAGGAAATTGTGACCCATCCCCAACTAGATGCTAGGGAACACATGCAACTCCAGGGCCCTCTGGTGCCCAAAGGGGCAACAAGGTGGAGTTAAGTTGGCTCTTCACCAGTCCCTCATCTCAGGTCACCTGCCCTGATATATTTCTCCGTGGTTTCCCTGGATGCAGATCAACTAAGGCAGCTTAACATTACTCTTCAAGAGCAAACCTAGAGACCAGAACTTCTGCTAAATGGGAAGACAAGCCGGGAAGGACTCCCTGTTGAAGTGTGAGTCCTGAAAGCACCTAATTTAAATCAGATCTATAGAATTTTTCACATGCAACTCTGTAACAGAAGCCCTAGAAACAGCCAGAAATGCCATGATCAATGCAACTAGCCACCACCTCAAGGCTCTAGGAGAGGGAGAGACCTACAAAGAAACTCTTCCACATATCAGTGGTGCCAAAGTGCCTCAATACAAAAGTCAAGCAAAGCTGCTGAATGAGGAGAGGTGACCACTCTGACAGTAGAGGCTCCCCAGCAGCCAGCACCTCCACAGCAACAACCACAAACCATTCAGAGAGCTATGGGGAGGGAATAACTCCCAGCCACAAGATCCACGAGCAGAACACAAGTATGGACCACCCCCCCCCCCCCAAAGGTAAGCCTTTGGGACAGCCACCTCTGGAAAGACTGCAAACGAGACTCCAAAACTAAGCAGCTGGCTCCACCAGAGAGAAACACTGAGGTAGGCAGGGAGCACAGAGTCACCATCACATCTGAAGCTCTACTTCCACATCTGAACATGCCCAGTCCCATCTCTCACTTTGTCAACCTCCTGGACAATTGCAATTGGTCCTGGTCTGTACTGCTACAATACAGGCTTACATGGGACGTGCCAAACCGCTTGTATTTTTCCAGGTGTTCCTGGATTAGGGCAGGACACAACAAAGATGATTCCTAGTTCAATGAGACTGAACTAGTTCCCAGCCTCAGAGGAGATATGTTCTTTGGGCTATAGTCAGACAAGAAGGATCTTCCCTGGTAACTCAGCTCAACCTTGCCGTATAGAACATACCAAACCATATTATCTTATCTGAGCACTGGAAATGGAGTTTGTTCCAATGGCCAGCATCTACTTTCCCAATCAATCGTTCATAAGTAGTTTGCTGCTTTTTGGTTTTGTGCTAACTCTGGAACTGTAATTGTCCAGTCCTCTAATGTCTTTCTGTGCTTCTGGAGGATATCCTGACTTACCGCAACATCACACATTCCCCACATTTCTATTAACAGCCTGAACACTAATGAGATCAATGCACAAGGGAATCCAAAGCCCTTTGGTGAGGCAGCCCTTTTTCATCTTCTACCCTGTCACCATGCGTCCAGCCAGAGCCTGACTTGCATACAGGTATCAGCCAAGGTTTGCCCAGCACAAGTTCACATATTGGGCCTTCTGAAGAGATTTGCAGACATCAACAGTGAAGAAGTCCTGTTACGTTCCTTCTGTCTATGGGCACTATCTACCCTAAGTAACCTACTGTGTATGTCTGGTCTATAAGTGACTATAAGAGAGGAGGGGCTATGTCAGGTCTTCTCCAGCAGCTGGATTTCCTCATCATTACTGCTCTTTCCTGTTTCCTTTCTAGTAGATGTTTTGGCCAAGGAATCAAGATCAGATTTAACAGTACTGGCCCCTGCCACTTACATGTAATTTATTCTTTCTTACTTCAAAATAACAATTCATCACTGTACCAACAAATAATACTGTCAAATGAGATGTTGCCTTCTTTAAAAAAAAAAAAAAAAAAAAAAGGCAAAAACAGAAGCAAAACCCCACCACCACACACACACACACACCTTTCAGAACTTCTGCTGGAGACTTGCAGGAACTAAAATTAATTTCACCTAAATCTACAGTATAGCACTGGTGGGCATGAGGGGTAGAGATAAGGACAGCTACAGCTCTATGAAGGGCCAGAGGCTGATCACATCCAGAAATACAGCACTGCTGCAGGTGTACAGCCACCTGAATACTGTCAAGTTTGTCATCAAGAACGAATTTTTCTTCAGTGTCCAGTACCATTAGGATTTTGGCACTCCCTTGAGACCTAGGATGTAATGCAATTACAGGATCTTGCTGATCTCTAATGTGTTTGTTCCCTGTTCACAAGAACTATTATTTCATCCCAGGTTTTGCAGAACAGGGTATTTAAGACTTCAGAAACCCTTCTGCTTTAAAGTCTGTATTTTATCTTTTTTTTTTTTACTAGAATACTGGATGTCTTTATGTAGCATGCAGTATACATGAACTATCAAACAGATGTTTTTGTGACCCTTGCTAAACCTAACAACTAGTTGGCAACTTTATCTTGCCAAGCTGGTGAAGAGGGCTTTCAACTAAAGTTGACAGGAGAGTAGAACCTCAATCCATCCCATTTCGACCAGCTTGATGCCAGCACCAGCAAAAAATGCCCAGCGCCTGGAGAGGGGTCACAGGGCAGCAGGAGAGCACCTGAAGAGCAGCACACATGAGTTCCAGACAGTAAGTCAGCTTCATCGGGGGCCCAACTTAAGGGCCCCTTTGCAAACGCGCGTAGCATGGGGAATAAACAAGAGGAGTTAGAGACACACGCATGCCTGCAGAGCTACAATCTTATTGGCATCACAGAGATGTGGTGGGATGGCTCCTGTGCCTGAAGCGTTGGAATGGAAGGGTATAGGCTCTTTAGGAAGGACAGGGAGGGGAGACAAGGTGGGGGCAGGTGTCACCCTCTATATCAATGACCAGCTGGAGTGCAGGGAGCTCTGCTTGGGGATGGGTGAGGAGCCAACTGAAAGCTTATGGGTCAGGATTAAAGGGAAAGCAGGGACAGGAGACATTATAGTGGGGGCCTGCTACAGGCCACCCAACCAGGAAGACCAAGTGGATAAGGCCCTCTATAGACAGATAGGAGCAGCCTCACAATCACAAGCCCTAGTCCTCATGGGGGACGTCAACCACCCTGATATCTGCTGGAGGCACAACCCAGCAGGCCATAAGCAATCCAGGTTGTACCTGGAATGTGTTGATGATAACTTCCTTCTCCAAGCAATAGAGAAGCCAACAAAGAGAGGTGTTATGCTGGACCTTGTCCTCTCCAACAACACAGGGCTGGTGGGGAACATGAAGCTGAAGGGCTGCCTTGGCTGCAGTGACCATGAAACGGTGGAGTTCAAGGTTCTCAGGGCAGCGAGGAGGGTACACAGTAAGCTCACTACCCTGCACTTCAGAACAGCCTTTGGCTTCTTCAGGGATCTGCTTGGCAGAGTAGCATGGGACAAAGCTCTAGAGGGAAGAGGGGCCCTAGAAAGCTGGTTAATACTCAAGAATCACCTCCTCTAAGCTCGAGAGATGCATCCCAACAAAGAGGAAGTCAGGTAAGAACGCCAGAAGGATGCATTGCTGAGCAAGGAGCTCCTGGACAGGCTCAAACACAAAAGCCAAATTGAAGCCTACAGAGGGTGGAAGCAAGGACAGGGAGCTTGGGAGGAATACAGAGAAACTGTCCAGGCAGCCAGGGATCAGGTTAGGAATGCCAAAGCCCTGATAGAATTAAATCCGGCCAGGGATATCAAGGGCAACAAGAAAAGCTTCTATAGGTACACTGGTGATAAAAGGAAGACTACGGAAAATGTGGGCCCTCTTTGTAAGGAAACAGGAGACCTGGTTACTTGGGATATGGAGAAGGCTGAGGTACTCAACTTTTTTGCCTCAGTCTTCACCAGCAAGGGCTCCGGGCACACCGCCCAAGGGGCGGAAGGCAAAGGCAGGGACTGGGAGAATGAAGAACTGCTAACCATAGGAGATAGATCAGGTTTAAGACCATCTAAGGAAACTGAAGGTGCACAAGCCCACGGGACCTGATGAGATGCATCCATGTGCCCTGAGGGCACTGGTGAATGAAGTGGCTAAGCCGCTGTCCAACATATTTGAGAAGTTGTAGCAGTCTGGTAAAGTTCCTGCTGACTGGAAAAGGGGAAACATAACCCCCATTTTTAAAAAGGGAAAAAAGTAAGACCCAGAGAACTACAGGCCTGTCAGTCTCATCTCTGTGCCCATCAAGATCATGGAGCAGATCCTCCTGGAAACTGTGCTGAGGTACATGGACAGTAAGGAGGTGACTGGTGACAACCAGTATGGCTTCACTAAGGGCAAATCATGCCTGACAGATTTGGTGGCCTTCTATGATGGGATTACAGTGCTGGTGGATAAGGGAACAGCAACTGACATCATCTACTTGGACTTGTGCAAAGCACTTGACACTATCCCACACGGCACTCTTGTCTCTAAATTGGAGACATTAATTTGATAGATGGACCACTCAGTGGATAAGGAATTGGCTGGATGGTCACACTCAAAGAGTTGTGGTCAATGGCTCGACGTCCAAGTGAAGAGCAGTGATGCATAGTGTTCCTCAGGGGTTGGTACTAGGACCAGCGCTGTTTAACATCTTTGCTGGTGACGTGGACAGTGGGATTGAGTGCACCCTCAGCAAGTTCACTGACAACACCAAGCTGTGTGGTGCAGTTGACACACTGGAAGGAAGGGGCGCCATCCAGAGGGACTGGACAGACTGGAAAGGTAGGACTGTGTGAACCTCATGAAGTTCAACAAGGCCAAGTGCAAGGTCCTGCACGTGGGTCGGGGTAATCCCAAGCACAAACTGGGCAATAAGTGAATTGAGAGCAGCCCTGCAAGGACTTGGGGGTGTTGGCTGACAAGAAGCTCAACATGACCCAGCAATGTGTACTCACAGCCCAGAAGGCTAACTGTATCCTGGGCTGCACCAAGAGAAGTGTGGCCAGCAGGGCTAGGGAGGGGATTCTCCCCCTCTGCTCCGCTCTGGGGAGACCCCCCTGCAGTGCTGGGGCCAGCTCGGGGGCCCCCAACAGCAGAAGGACCCGGAGCTGCTCGAGCGGGGCCAGAGGAGGCCACGGAGATGCTGGGGGGGCTGGAGCAGCTCCCCTGGGGGGCCGGGCTGAGAGAGTTGGGGGGGTTCAGCCTGGAGAAGAGAAGGCTCTGGGGAGACCTTCGAGCGGCCTCCCAGGGCTTAAAAAGGCACTTAAGAGGAAAGCTGGGGAGGGACTTTTTACAGGGGCATATAGTGACAGGAAAAGGGGTAATGCGTTTAAACTGAAAGAGGGGAAATTTAGATTAGATATAAAGAAGTCATTCTTCCCTGTGAGGGTGGTGAGGCACTAGCACAGGGTGCCCAGAGAAGCTGTGGCTGCCCCTTTCCTGGAAGGGTTCAAGGCCAGGTTGGGTAGGGCTTTGAGCGATGTGTTCTAGTGGAAGGTGTCCCTGCCCATGGCACGGGGGTTGAAACTACATGATCTTTAAGGTCCTTTCCAAACCCAAACCATTCTATTATTCTATTACATGCATGACAGCCTCTGACTACCAGGAACTAACTAGATGATCCAGGGATATAAAATAAGACTCATTTTATAAGCCTTCCATTTGTTCTGCTTTTCTTATCAGTACGACGGATTGTAAGAGTAAAGAGGAACCCAAAACCCACCTTCAGCTACGCAGTTCTGTACAAAGGTCTTGCAACCACTACCAAATCCTGTGTGTAGGCGGCCACCTGGCCAGGGCCAGACCCCTGCAGAAGGGCAGAGGCATCAAGGCCTGCCCCGAGGGAGAGGCACTGTGTCAACTTGCAGAATTCCAGCACATGCCATCAAGTGTTGGACCAATGTCATCAGGCACGGTACTACCCAAGGCAACACTATCCTGTCAAATGTGGAGCAGAATCAGCAAAGTACAGACATCTTCCAAACGATGTTTTGATTAGTTTCATTTTCCAATGTGTCTTTAAATACCGTTACTACCATGTGTTGGATGGCAAGGGCCAATTTACTACCCAGCCATTCTGTCCTTTGCTTCTGGGCCCTGTTTAAGAACAGCCAGTAATCAATCACAAGAAGGCACTATCAACAGAAACCTTAGCCAGTGATGCAACATAGATACTCCCATACCAGAAAGGCAAGCACAGTGGAATTCTAGCCCAATCTCTATCTATAATGGCTGTCTGTGCCTCATTAAGGACTTGATAATAAGCTTCTCTGCATCCAGGTCCTACAAACATTTTGCAGTGTCACCAGCATTTCTGGAAAGAGCTGGGCTTGCACTGGCTGTGGCAACTTGCAACTCAGACTCACAGAAAGGCAGTTTTGAATTCGCCATTGTAAGTCATCCAGGGACTTTCTCCTCTCTGATATTCTGATCCTAGCGCTTCTGAACTTACAGAGTCCCCCTGGAATTCTTCCACATGTTTTTCTGTCCCTGTTGCAGAGACTGGCTCTGCAGCTGGGTTTGATTAGCCCCACTTGGCAAGCCTTTTTGCTGTTCTAGCAGTTTGTATCACAGCTCACATGCAACTTGGCTGGAAGTCACATGCATAACTGTACTCTGTTAGTGCAAGATTATGGATGATCTGTTATTGCAAAACTGAAGCAAAGCAACAGTAGAGCAAAGGCATACTACTACCAGATTATTCACTGTATGCCTTAGAGCTAAGCAGAGACAGCCTTGCCAGGCACACATCTGTTCCACTCATCACTGACAGCAACAACCTGCTATTGAAGTCAACTCTGAAAAACTCGCTGCAAACATGTTAAATGAGGCAGACAAAAAAGCTATTACACTTCATGACAGTATTTCAGAAGCTGGGACAAAAAACTTTGGGTTTGGTCTGGTCTAGTCACTACTGTAGATCCATCACCGTGGTGTGCAAGCCACTTAGCACAGATAAAGGCTTGAGAGAAGCTTTGCTTGAGCATACATTTTAAAACAAACTCTCAACTGTACAAAATAAGCACACATACTTTAAGGTACCTCTGACACAAGCTCTTCTGACTGATTCACACATGGTTGCTTCCTGCCACCCATTACTCTACCTAGTGATGATTCTTAATTCTGTGAATGATCAGATGCATGAAGGCTAAGGACAGTTATGTTAAGCAAGACAAACAATGAAGGTCAATAAGGGAAAGCCTGATCACCAGCATTAACAACAAACATGCCTTTCTCAGCCACAGAGAAGTCAGCAGCAAGGAGGTTAGACTACAAGACATAGCACCATATGAGTGATGAGTCTGATAGGTAATTAGCAAAGCAAAGATGAATTTTAGAAAAGGATTCAGCCAAATATGGTGTTCATGCAGGGCAGAAGATAGGAAGAGATGTGAAATACAGTATAAGCCAACTTGCCTTTGGCAAACTGAACTCAATCTGACAATAAAAACTTATATAGAAATAATCAGCATTACCAAAGGAACATGGAGAGCTTGCTAGACTTCTCAAACCCTCAAGGACATGCTAGAGCAAAGAGCTCATCAGACTAAACAGACAGCTCATGAGAGCACCCCTTGGTCAGGAGTGCCAGCCAAGAATGTACTTGGTGGTTTTACTTCCCAACTGTCACCAGTGGCAGGTTTTAGCAGAGATGCCCAATCACACACTGACTTTCCCTTTTAGACACTACATGCTGCAGAAGACATTTTCCTCGTCCTGTGTCCAATTCATACCCATCTTTGTTCTGCATTCAACACCTCTTCCTTCCAAATAGGAAGGACAGTCTGCCCCACAGTCCTTCCCTTCCTCCTCAAGTAGCCACTGAACCACTCAGTCTCTTGCAAACGTCTATGCATTCTCCAAAACAAGAGTATCTTATGCCGCTCTTCTACCAAAGTGGTCAAGTACGCTGTATTTCAGATTTCAGCAGGCTTAGAATGCAGAGGAAAATAAGATGACAGTGGGAAGGATCAACAACTAATATTTAAGATTAGTCCCAGGTTTGCTATGAAATCCAGCAACAGGGGACAATTAACCACCTTACACATGCTGCCTTGTGCCAGAACCACGGGGACCCAAAACCAATCAACTAAATGCAAGTCCATCTGCTTGCAACTATAAAGGGATGGCCACAGAGCCAGGATAGGTATGAGGCCACATTATTATTCCCCCTTAAGCACTCATATGCTCAAGACTTTTTCACCACTGCAAAAGACTGCACAAAACCACAACATTTCACAGTTCGCTTCATTTGCACACAAAGATGACAAATGCATTTTTATTAGGGAGGGCAAAAATCTAAAAAAAAGAAGCAACTAGGAAGCTATTGGAAACAAAAAGAAGCATGCAGCCATTAAACACTAAGTCAAACAGGAAAAGCAGTGGCAGATTTAAGCTGATCACAGAATACAAGCATTCTACAGCCCTGCGGATCTCTATCAGGGATTGTAAATGGTATCTGCAAAGTTATTTGCAACACTGAGTTACCAGAAGCAAGAGGATTTTAGTATTTTTAACAGTTGAATATCTAATCAGATAAAGTGGCAAAGAGGTTCCATATATGAAAAGTTCACTACATACAATTTCTAGTGCCACGTAACAGCTCCCCAGCCGCCTACATCATATTTATTATCACCGCATCCATTGACACTGCTTCTGAGTAGTGTAACTAATCTCTGCCTAAAACATCACCCACATTTTACTTCAGAGAAAATACTGCTGAAGCAGAACCGTTGTACTTGCAACAGAGAGCTGATATCATACAAAAACTGATGCACTTAGAGAGGTATACCTTCTCCACAGAAATTAATATAGAATCATAAAATCATGGGATAGTTCAGGTTGGAAGAGACCTCTGGAGGTCACCTTATCTAATCCCCCCTGTTCAGGCAGGGACACCCAGAGCCGGCTGCCCAGGACGATGGCCAGACAGCTTTGGAATAGCTCCAGGGACGGACACTCCATCACCTCCCTGTGCAACCTGTGCCTGTGCCACCCTCACACTTGCCACCCTCACACTGAAAAGTGTTTCCTGATGTTCAGAGGGACCCTCCCGGGGTCCAGCGGGTGCCCGTGGCCTCTGGTCCTGGCACTGGGCACCACTGGAAGAGCCTGGCTCCGTCCCCTTGGCTCCCTCCCGGCAGGTATTTACAGACGTGGATTCAACCCCCCGGAGCCTCCTCTGCTCCAGGTTGAGAAGCCCCAGCTCCCTCAGTCTCTGCCCAGAGCGGAGACGTTCCAGCCTCATCTCTTCCCAAGAGAAATACTCCAGTCCCTTCAGCATCTTAGTGGCCCCTCACTGGACTCTCTCCAGTATGTCCATGTCCCTCTTGTACTGGGGAGCCCAGAACAGGACCCAGCACTCCAGGGGTGGCCTCACCAGCACTGAGCAGAGGGGAAGGATCCCCTCCCTCAAACTGTTGGCAAAATTTTGCCTAACACAGCCCAGGACTTCATCAGCCTTTGTTGTAGGAAGGGCATGTTGTTGGCTTATGTAAATATGAAGGCACACAAATGAGAGGGAAAATGATCAAGCTGTGTCTGTGTTAGATTTCTTGAAGTGGTAGATGATATTTTTATGTTTAAGAAAAAAAGCATTCAGAGTTTTAAACTCACATGCTTGACCATGGCCTTTACAAAAAAGCAGAAAGCGGGAGCAGGCAGGCAAGACCACAGACACAAGAGCAGATAAAGAGGACCTGTAAGATAAGTACCTGTCAATCCTGGTTGCGTGCAGGCTCCTAAGCAGGGACTTAGGAGCTTATTAGCACTTTATCTGGAAGAGTTCATGATACAAACAATTTCATTTCAAACAAAGTGTATAGGGAGATTTGAAATCTGCACACAAACCCAAGTTTTAAGTGCTAGAACAGAGGAATGAAGGTCCTACAGACCAGGCAAACCCCTGTTTGGGTTGCATCATTTGACTGCAATATAGTATTTATATCAAAAAGATAAAGGGGCAGCAGGACTGCCATTCTTCCTCAGTTCTTTCACAACTGAAATGGCAGGGCAATAATTAACTGCAGTAGCCTCACATCACAGTGCAAGAATTACATGCAATCAGAAAACCAAGAGACATTCACTGAAAAGCTGCTCTGAGGGAATCTTTTACTCCCAGAAGATGTACACTGAAAAATAAAGTTCTCAGAAACGTGACTACAAAAACTGTGTGTTTTAAGCAGCTCTGCTTAACAGAAAATTGGGTGTTACTGCTTAACAATATAAATGTGTATTTGATTAAAATGCAATTAGGGTCCACGTGTTTGAGTATTTCAAATTTAACTTCCCTGAATTTCAGACTTCACCTCTCTGATTGCTGTTGTTTCATAACATGCCAAAGTGAAGCTGCCCAAATGACCATGGAAGACAAACATAAAAGCTCACCCCCTGAAAGCAGAAGCTAGAGTGAAAACACTACTCAGCCCACATGCCTCAAGGCCTAAATCACAACATTGTCTAGGTTGGAAGGGACCTCTTGAGAATATAGCTCAACCCCACTGCTCAAGCAGAGTCAGCTAGAACAGATCACCCAGGACCATGTGAGGTTTGGTTTTGAGTATGTCCCGTGAGAAAAACTCCACCACCTCTCTGGGCAACCTGCTTCAGTGTTTGACTACCCTCACAGTAAAAAAAAAAAAAAAAAAAAAAAATTATTCTTGTGGTAGGTGGAACTTCATGTATTTCAGTATGTGCCCATTGCCTCTTGCCCTGTCAGTGGGTACTATAGAGAAGAGACTGGCTCACTCCACTCTCTCCCATCAAGTATTTATGCATATTGAAACAATACCCCCGAGGCTTCTCCTTTCCAGGCCAAACAGTTTCAGCTCTTTCAGCCTTTCCTCATATGGACAGATGCTCCAGTCGCTTAACTGTCCTCGTGGCCCTGTGCAGGACTCACTCCAGTAAGTTCATATCTTTCTTGCACCGTGGAGCTCGTACCTGGACACAGCACTCTAGATGCTGTATCACCAGTACTGAAGAGAGAGGCAGGATCACTTCCCTCGATCTGCCAGCAATGCTGTTCCCAACACAGCCTAAGACACTCTCAGCCACCTTTGCTGTCAGGGTGCATTGCTGGCTCACGGTCAGCTTGCTGTCCTCCAGGACCCCAAGGTCCTCATCTGCAGAGCTGGTTTCCAGAAGGTTAGCTCTGAGTATGTACTGGTACAGGGGGATGTAAATACCTGAAAGATGACTGAATACAAACTTAGCAAGAACCGGCATTAAGGAGCCTTCTAAAATGCTAATGTTCCACATGCCTTCAAAGGACCCCAAAAGGAAGGGACACGTGCAACTAGTGTATTGACATTAAAGCAGGTAAATGAAGACCTAGATGACTAGAAAATACGTCCCCTGACACATTCTGGAAATCCACATAAAGGCAGAGAAAAATTACAATCCAGCAATGCTGAAGCAGCCAGCACCTTCAATGCAACACAAAAAGAGTAAATTTGACCACAGAAAAGGCAAGTTATCGTAACCTGGAGCACTGAACTGGGAAGTTTAAACCTTTTTAGAAGATCCTATTTCATTGGAAATGACAACCAGGCTAGAAGATAGTTGTTTTCTGGTGTTTTCATGAATGAGATGACTCACAGCAGCACAAAGAAGGTACACTGAGCAAGGAAGGCAAAGCACATGAAGCAAGAGCCAGCTTTTAAAACTTCTGCAAAATAAAAATGAGAGTTTATTACCATCACAGCACAGCAGGAGGTAAATCTGTTAAGTATGCACTCCACTTGGTGACTGCAACAAGGCCAAAGACACCACCAAAAGCACACACTAAATCATAGCACACACACATTCAGTTAGGTGTTGGTTCCAATTTCAGAAACAAACTACAGCAATTAGAAGCTCACCGATTGTCACTTATCCAGGACTGCTCCTCCTGGATTGAGATTTGTGCTTATATACAAAATTAAGGCAGCTCTCTGGTAACCATTTTTGCCATTCTAGTAAATAGCAGCTAGATCATGAGACACCTGTCAATTTATTACAATTAGAAATTAACCTCACGCTATTCCACACAGTTTGTTCAATGGAGTTTCTGAAGAACAGTCCACAAGAAGAACCTTCACTTTATGGCACGCTTTTACACTACTGCGAGTCTCAAAGACAACCTAGACCAAGGTGAGACAAAGCCTTTAAAAAAAAATAAAAAAAAAAAGAGTAACCTGCATACCACTTGGGACTTTGAGATATTCTGGGCAAAAAAAAGTTCCACTCAAAACTATTCATCTGCACAATCTCATTCCCAACAACACCTGTAGTCAGAGACAAACCTTCTCCTCTGCTTGTGGAAGTCTGCCTTAGTTTTGCCAGTTTGTAAGCAACTGAAAATGTTTGGCTTGGTAGAAGGGATCCTTGACTCTACACATAAAACTGTAGGACTAGAAGCTAAACTACATAAATTCATGTTAAATCTTCCTAAATGAATACCAATATGGGTGAAAAAGCTTTCCATTTTTATGATACATTTTTCTATGTCCACTGATTTCAACTGTCGATTATTTTTTCTCTAAACCACACTTGCCTTAGTTAAAAAAAAAGCCAGATCCAAGATATAATTGTAACCCCCTATTTTATTTCTGCATCACCTACTGAGTGTCTCAGGTGCCTGTTAAGGATGTGAAAAACAGAGTGACAAGTCTTTAAATATCAGGTAAAAAAAAAAAAAAAAAAAAAAAATCAAAGAGTAAAGTAATTACTAAAATTAGTTATGAAAGCATGTCACTCACAACCTTATTAGCTCAATGCTCAAGCAAAACAGGAGCTTTATAACCTGTATTTAGTGTTTTCAAGCCCAAATCACTGTTCAAGTTCTAAGCAATTTCCAGCTCTCACATAAACAGCACATAAGTGATACAACAGTACTGTTAAAACAAATTCTCAAGGAACCAGCCAAGAAAGCTCAGTATATGAAGGCCATATGGTGCTGTTTCAGCACAAGTGAGATACCACAGCATCTTCCTAAGCCTGGAAACCATTGGCTGAGGCTCTTTTTGCCTTGCCTGAATGAGGGTCTTTTGTTCTGCTCACAGCAGTGACTTGATTTCTGGAAAACGGCTTGCTAGTCTGAAGCCTTGCTGCCATCAGCACGACTGAACCTATGCTGAAGCCCAGGCTCAGGCATGTTCCCACGCCAGTCTGCTGCTGGTGGGCTTCCTCGCCTCTCCCACCCGTCAAAGGCAGCCTGCCACACACAACTGCCGCAGCCTGACCCGCCCAGCCTGGAACACTCTAGTGAACAAGCCATCCCCAAGGAAATCTGCCCTGCTAATGCCACAAACCCTGACTACATCAACTTCCCCCTCAACTACCTAACATCTCTGATTTAGCTGTTTTGAGAGAGCCTCTGCTCTGCAGAGCAGCATGCCACATCCTCCTCCTGCAAACACTGAGAAGGAAGCACCGAGCCCATCTGGACAGGCCTTTCCCTTTTCACCACTTCCAGCTGACAACTGGTAGGTTCCCAACTCAAGAGAAACAAACTCTAACCATCAAGAACAACTCTAATGGCAAAAAAAATAAAATAAATAATTATTTTAAATGTAAATGCTGTGTTCTACTTGATAGGGTTACAAATTGCAGCACTCAAATCCTTCACTAGCCCCCACCAGCCCAACTCCCTCCTCATATACACATTCCCCAGAAACAGAGTTTTGTCTGGGGAAATATAAATAGTAAACCTTACTTCACAATCAGGGACTCATTTGGGTGGGATGGCTCTCTGGCCATCAGGAGCCAGACACATTCACTGAAACATTCATCTCAAAAACAAAACATCTACGGAGTTAAAAACTACAAGCAAGCAATTGGATAGCCAAGCACAAAGCGAAGGCTAGTCCAGGTTTGGTGCCCAGCCAAGTCTAGCAGAGCAGTAGCAGGAAAGAGCCTAATGTATGTGGAAAATTCAGCTGGAAAGAGCTCAGAACAATGCATCCACTTGGCTTGACATGCGGGACCCGGCATGCACTAGGGTCCATGGACTAGCACGCTCTAAGAACAGAGGAAGAGAACTAACAACCGGGAGACTTCACAAGGGGCAGCGCTCCCTCTCTGTAAGGCTTTGGCTGAGAGCACGAGGAACAGTTTGCATCCCAGCACAGAACACAAGGTCTCAAAGTAGGATGCACCTAAGCTGAACAGTTTTACGTACCAGCCTTATAGCAAGGGAACACTACATAAATAAATTAGAGAGAGTGTGTATGTTTGTGTGTGTTACAAATATAGATATACACACACACACATATATATATAATTATATATATATACACACACAAAAATAAAATCATGTACATTACATGTATAGTGGTAGTCACATCACAGGAGTGGAGAAGTTTTCTCACCATTAGCAAATATCCTATGAAAGACTGTTGGTAACAGAGCAGCCCGTAAGCGGGAAGTAAAACAAGATAGAAGTCAATGAGTTGATGAAACAGCAAGCACTTAACATTGATAGAGACAGCTAGGTCAGAATCGTGGCAAAACACAGACAAGACTGAGCATCTGGCCCTGTCTCCAGCCACCTTTTCAAAATAAATTTAAATAAGGAACATCAGTGTTTCTAATTGGGAACGAGATTGGGCAAGGGAGTCAAGACATCTCTGACTAAGCAGAAGATTATGGCCAACTCTGAGGCTAAGCAGCTGGAAATTCTGCACTTTCTGTTAGTACTTTGCAGTCCCTTAGCACCCTCATCAGCAGACAACTACCTTTCTCTACATCCCAGCAGCTTCTCCTGGGCATGGATCTTGGCAGCAGAACCCATACTTACATGCCTGCCCACATAATTTAATAGCAGAGTTAATACTAAGTAAGACTCAGTCTCCTGGCACCTTGGCCTGGAACTGAAAAGAGACTCTGGACAGGCTGAAATTAAATATATAACCAATCCTAGAGGTCAGGTATGTTGAAGACAGGAGAGCATATGCATCGGCCAAGTGCCTGGAGGCAAAATTTGGAAATGCACTGGCACAACACTAAGCTTCCCCCTATGCTCTACTGAAGTCTCACTCGGCACACGCTAACACGTTGCCATGTCTCCGGCGCACCAGAAGACATTACAAGACACTCCTGTTTGAGGCCTCCGTTATGTTGGGGCACTCTCAAGAGGTGCCCAAGAGGATTTTTAATTCAAACCAAACACCTTTCCACCCGTGACTGGTTCTTACACTCCCAGTGAGAATTACAAAAAGCATCTCCCAACATTGCTTAACACAAGCAAGCAGCAGCATCAAACACCCTGTCTAAAATCATCTGTCTCCCTTTGCACTCACTTTGACCTGTCACAGTAAAACATCTTGCAGCATGATCCCTTCGCAGGTCCACCTGTTAGACAATGCAGATGTGCACAGATGCAACATGGTGTTACATGTGGATCCTGTGAAAGAGTTACGCAGAAAACCACCTGGACCTCTCACAAGGAATGTTTTCATCTGACCACAACTCCAGAAAGCAGCTGGAACATTCCCATCTCTGGAAACACCAGGGTTTAAAAACTGTAGGTATCTTTCATATCCTCATCACAAGTTCTCCAAAGATCCCCACTCATTTGACATTTCCTTCTTAAATCTATTAACCCTGCACTTTATGGCACTGACAAAAAAAAAAAGTTAGTAAATTAATGGATTATGGATGGCTTTTGCATTTAAGCAGTATGAGAAATCTCCCTCTTTCCCCCTCCCTTTTTCTTCCACAGATGACCCCCAGCATACAAAGTTTTCATCCCTCCAAAACTCCATGCAATAAAAGCAACACCCTCCTCCTAAACTAATCTCTTTTCTTCCTGCAGTGCACAGGTGGCTCTAGGAAAAAAAAAGACCGATCCAGAATTACATGCAGAACAAGAAAAACAGTGGTCAGTCCTGCTAGTGCATGTGCTTCTGCAATCTGAAGTAGCAGCAAGGAGTGACAGGCAAAAGGGCTGCTCCCACACCTAAAGAAGTGTTACAGGAACAAGTACCAGCCACTTCCAATGTGACAAGCCACAGCACTACTCTTCTAGTACCTCCTCACCTGGCAGACAGAAGGATGTTCTGCAGATCACACTAGCAGCTTCTTTTCCCCAGATTTTTGCCCCACATTCAGCAAGTATTATCTTTTGGTTAGAAGGAAGAGGAGCTTTCAGGCATGTAACCCAGAATGGTGCTGGGGACAGAGAGTGTATCAAAGAGCAGATCACAGTACACTGAATCATTGCTCCCCTTAAATCCATGAGAATGATGCCCCACTTCTTTTAAGTAAACACAGGAAAGTTTTCAGGTACCAGACAGCTGTAAGAAATAACTGCATGAAGCAATCAACATGGGCCTAACATTGCCAGTGACTCCAAAGCAGCTATGGCTCGAGGGCCCGAACATGAAAACAGCCTGTCTGGCTACTGCACAGTCAGCAGTATTAGAGAATCTCAAGCTCGAGTACAGCCAGCAGTTCTGATAACATAGTTCTGACTTTCCTTGTAGAGTAGGCAGTACAGGAGTAAGAATATATTCTGCAACACTGGCAACTTTAATTCCAGCTTGCACTGCAGCCATAGCTTTCACATCTGGATTATTCCTCTTCTGACCACAAGTCCACTTGTGCTCACTTCCTCTTTTATTTAAGAAAGGACCAGAATCTCCCAGATAAACCCCTTCACTTCTGAACACAAGGTGAGCAAGGCAGCCTACAACTGTGGAGTAGAAGGAAGTTTGCTCATTAACTGCAATTAAGCACTGCTCCTGCACAGTCACACTCCCAGCATGTGTCGTCTTCTTGCTGAGGATACAGTAGTTACAGCACACAGACACCTTCTCCTCTTTGAAAGGGCACACTAGTCTAATTGCCTCGGTCCCTCCAAAGGTCTATGGAATTGGAGGGAGCAGGCAAAGGTGTGACTGTTGAGGCAACTGTTTGTGACCCACAATCAAAGAGCCACCTTTCCTCTAGACACCCTCTGAATGAATGGCACCACTGGGAGTCTGAATGCTCTTGAGAACGTCACACTTGCTGATTTGCAGATCTTACCTCCCTCTGGTAAAAAGCCATGGCTCTAGATAACAACTTCAAGTGGTTTGTTTTTACAAACAAAGTGCTGGCTACCAATCAAAGAGATTACAACTGTATAATACTTCTAATTTAAAACTAGTAAGAGAAGGATCTCTTATGTACTCAAGTCTACAATAGACTCTCCGTAAGTGGCCTGAATAGAATGCCAGGAAGCCAGTTGTGTTTGCCAGCATACAGGTATCAGATATACACAACTCTTGGAAATTTCTTCCACCTGGACAAAGTCAGGGAAAGATAATAAAGTGAACCCCATGATGTCATCAGCCTGTATGAAGAGCAAGTCACCAGGTTTATATGCAGATAGAGAACTGAGTGTTCTTTCTGCCATGACCCAGTCTCCCTGGGTATAAGCATGTATCAGAGGTTTGTTACCTCTGATGAACAAAGACCCCCAATTCTGGAACAAAAAAACAACTCAAGAGTTCTCCAATGGAAAGAAAAGCCACAGAGGTCTGTAGTTTATGAAGAGAGGCTATTTTAAAAGGACAGGTGAAGCAGAGCATTCTTTCCTGTACACTGTAAATATCAAACAAAGAATTCACACAGACGAGAGTCTACGAGGCAGCAAGTGCACACTCCTCACGTTTGAGAATACTTGCAGAAGTTGGACGACAGAGAGCAAAGCTGTCACTTGACAGGTTATGACAAGCTACAGCATAATGCATCCTGACTGCAGGCAGATTTTGAGACGCATAGGTATAGCAAAGATGTACAAAAACAAAGTATGCAAGGATGCACTGCTTCGCCAGAAAAATCACTACCTAGTTATGAAATAAAACATTTCAGTACAGGGTGGCTGCCTGAACAGGACACGTCTTTGCCAAACAGGCCCAAGGCAAACTAGTATCCTGAAGTCCAGGCCAAAGTGAGCGATGCTGGATGAGGATGACAAGACAAGCAGCTTGGTGCAGTCAGAATCTATAAGCCTGATTATAAATGTTGGTTGCTACAAAAAGCACTCGTGTGGCCTCAGTGCACACAGCTCTCCAAGCTTCGCAACACTGGGAAGAGAACTCTGTGTATTAACAAGAAAAAGACTGCAGAGCAGATGAATCCAAGGATAACGTGCGTGTAGAACTGGAAAGTTTCAGCACCATTTCTTGGCTCAGTCCCTTGAGATCAAAAACTGAGGAAGGGGGTACCAAGGGAAACAGTATCCACTAACAGTTCTTCCTGTGCCTGAACGTGTTTCAACCAAAAGTGAATTCTACTACCAATCTCTAGCACAACTGATGCGGAGGTGGAGGAATGTGTGTACATACATGCCTATCATGCCAGATAACCTTCAAAGGATTAAATGCCTTTGTTTGAGCTGTTTGTCTCATAGGCCAGGGTCACCTCCAACAAGCCTTACCTGACCCAATTTTGATCAGTCCGTTGTGCTGAATGAAGATGGTGTCGCAGGTCAGGTTACCATGGATGATTGGGGGATCACAGGAGTGGAGGTAGCTAGAGGTTCAGAACAGAGCACTGGTCAGAAGACTACTAAGGCTGAGGCCAGGAATCCCTTCCTTCACCCCTTCCCTGTCTGAAGCAATACCAGAAGAGTACAGGAGGCCAAAAGGTACAAGCCAGGGATTTACAATAGCAGAGAGGTACAATTAAGTGACTGTAGATCAGCCTCTAGGTGAGGAGACAATCATGAAAATTAAGAAATTGTCTCTAATAAACAATCTCCAGAACATGAGGGAAAAAAGAAAGCTTTCTCTGATCAGTTCCCAAGAAACCCAGGTTACCAGGGATAAAGAAACTATCTCATCCATCCCAATACTGCTAGGTGGGTGCTAAAAGTGGTCCAATTTTATACCAAAAATATCAGAGCCTTATTCTGGCCCTACTCACAGGCCATCAAAAAGGCACTCAGTGCTGTAAAAATATGATCGGTCATGTTTTCCAGCGGGCACAAATAAAGCTTCTCAGTGCTGGGGTCCCAGGTACATTTGAGGCTAGCTAGTTTTGCACCTCAATCTGCTTGGCTTTATGTTAGCAGCCAGCACACATAAGAACTGTCAGTTCCCAAAAGCTTGTTAGAACCCCAACTATTCACCAACAGCTATCTTTAGCCAAATGGCAACAGAATTTTCTCTATGGACTCTATGGGAGTCATGCCCTGACATGTGTGTTATTGTTTCTCCAACACTGTTATTAGCTACACACCAACTCTGGTTCAGGTAGAGAAGAGTATTTAAAACCAAAAACCTCCACATTCTACTCAACTAGATTGCACTAAGGCGGCTGCAGATGATCTTCATTATCAAGAAATGTATAGACCCACATACACTTTTAACAGTATCACGACACAATAATTATTAATCTACTGCATGCTACAGGGATGCAGCCTGCCATGACTAAGAAAGTTTTCTCATTTCTCTCACAAGGAATTTGATTTCTTTGAGACTTCTTTGCAACATTCTCTTGGCTATTGTTAGATTCAGGTTATGAAGATGGATACACTGGAGAGCTCCCTGATGCTCAACTCCCACACTCACTATCATACCAGTCACAACTGTTGGGATCTAAAACCTGTATTGCAACTGTTTATTTTAGAAGCTTCAGTATTGTCTAACTGAAGACTCTGGGATTGTTACAGGAAGTGCAGTCAATACTCTGCAGACTGTGACTGGGGTAAGAATGAGGCTGGGTGACTGAAAGTGCTCTCCAGGCTCCATTCCATGAAACTTGCTAACATTTGGCAGCATGCACATTTACAGCTTTTAATATTCTAGCACAAGAGAAGCTACACTTAAACAGGCAGCTAGACTGCAGGATCAGTAACTCACATACCTGAGAGCAGAGAGGATCTGGGTACACCATCGCTTCCAGGCCTACAGACAGAAGCGAAAAGGATAAAAATCATTCAGGGAAGAAGAACTAATCCTTAGTTCTGTGATTCATAATCCGTTCATATGAAGGAATTTATGCTCCATTCTGTGGCATCCTAGATTTACCCAGCACAGGCGTGTAGGAAGTAAGAATTCAGAGGATCTGTACTCTTGTGCTCGGTTTAGTTTCTACATATTCGTATGGGTCAAGAAACATACCTCCCCTCTTAACTCCTCTCATGCACAAACACCCTCCCTCTTTCCTGTGTGCACACATGGAAAGGGACATGCCTGTCACATCATACATATGAAGCCGCAGAACTGCTGGAAATGAGACAAACAGCACAGAACAGCTGTTCAAGAGAACCTGCAACTAAACTAGCTTACAGTAATAAAAAGGAATCGCAGCCACGTGTTAGCACCAGGTTACCTTCTCATCATGATCCTCAGCTGAAAGAGCTTTCCAGAGGCTCATGGCACTAAGCAAATATAGGCATATGTAAAAAAAAGAGTTACCTTTTCATTCATAGTTTTGTGGTTTTTCTTTGTCTTCTTCAGGAACTGTTTCAAGCTCCCTGAAGACATATATTCAGTGATGAAGATCACCTGTAGGAGCAGTGTGAGACATTAACCTCTGCTTCACTAAATACCTACAGGACATACAGTGAGAAAACCCAACAGACTGTTCACTTTACTTACCCTAGCCTTATTCTCCTTCACATCGGCCCAGTATTTGTGAAATTTTACAATGTTCAGATGTTCCAGCTGAATTAAGTTGTCAAACACTGCTTTAACTTTTTCCTTAACATCAGAAAGATAAAAACATGTTACATCATATACGACATCAGCCCATATCTTACTTCCTTCTTGGGTCTTGGTTCCCTTAAACAACATTGTATACATCAAGTTCCTATGCTAAGAACAACATCTGATTGAATCCTACACTGCACCTTCACTGAGCATGGTTTGATCACAAAGAGTAAAATCAACACAAGAGCCCATGGAAATAGCACAACAGTTCTCCATCGCCTTCTCTGCACAGGCCAGGCTTAAGCTGAATTTCCTACCTTTGAGTAGCACAGCACTTTAAATACAGCCAATAATCCACATGAAAGGTCACCAATATCTATAATCCCACTCTGGTGCAAGGTATGTTTCCCACATTTTGTTGGAAAACACATCAACTTACTTCCTGAAGCTTAAAGTTCTTCCGCTCAGAAAACTGAACCTCATTCCAAACAACTTCCACACCTTCCTCTGTATCCATGGCCAGGTAGGCACTATCGATCCCTGGGACATTGCGCTGATTCACCTGTATGGGAAGGATGGAAATAGATGTGAGCTCTAAGCCAGCAAGGCCAGATCATTAACATGCATTCTTCATTTGAGTATTATGAATTTTGCTCATTAACTTTTAATTAAATGAGCATTTCAGGACAGGATTGTGCACATATATTTCAGGAATGGGACACAGACAAAGGTGAGTACACTGTAGGCCACATAAGTAGCAAACATTGGGTATATTTGAGGGAAAACTTCTTTTACACAAAGGCAGTTTTGTAGTAAAAGCTGCCTTATGACAACAATACATTAGATTTTTATGTTTTATGATACCCATAGTTCATTTAATCACAAAAAAAAACCCTCCAACCATACAAAAGGGATAAAACAACATCTCAAGAACTCAGACACAACTTTCTGGAGGAATTTTCTGCAAGCTGATGAGACACAAAACTTAAGAGAAGAAACTGATCCAAGCAGAGAGATACAAAGGGAAACCTACAAGTTGCGAATAGACTGAGGAATTGATTACACAACTGAAACTGCTACAATAATTTCCTTAGTTAATAAATGCAAAAGTTAACCTGGCACAAATACACCCACACCTAATATTAAAGACATGGATGAGCACTAAGGAAACAACTAAGGGGAAGGGATCTGACAAAGCAGGAGCCTAGCATGAGAACGGCTAGAGCTGTGGAAGTACTTAATGCTAATAGACCTGCATAGATATAAGATGAACAACACTCCCAGCAGCAAAGTTTACCATAATACTGTTTTTGCTCAGATATGTAGCAGCGTCCAAAGATGCATATGGCTTCCTTGCTCCAACATCTAGAGCATCTTGCTGTTCTGTAGTACCTTTTACAGGCTATTTCGCAGGCATGCAGAAGTTACACTCATGGTTCAAGTCCTACTACACCAGACAGCATGCAGTGATAGAACTGTATTTCTACCTCAAAAGTAATTAGAGAAGACAGAGGGGAGAATTTACCTCTTAATTGTCAACCATCACTATTCACCATCAACTGGCCACATACCCAGAACCACTTCTCTTTCAGCTGATCCAATTCTCCCCTTGAGGTAAAAGTTAAGACAGGTATGGCTAGCAAATCCAGACTCATCTTCCACTTATATCACCTTGAAGTCCTGGCCTTTTCACAGCTTTTCCTACTCATATTGTCTCACCTTCTCCTCCCTCACTATGGACCCCATCAACATCCTGTTTGCTGAAAGCTTCTCACCATATATAAGGGCTTCCTCAAAAACACCCTCCCCCTTGGCAGCCACTTTTACACAACCAAATTTATTCAATTTCAGCTACAGTGTTATACTAATGAAACTGATGCAAATGTCCTGCCACCCACAACACTTAAATGAATTAAACACTGTAGGAAATAACTACTGATAATACAATGCTAACTATTAAAAAAAAAAAAAAAAAACAAAAAAAAAAACAACACACAGCTAAGAGAAAGAAACCAGCTTCCAGTGGACAGTGCTTTCAACTCTGGTAAACTGAGTAGAGACTCAAAGCATCCAGCTGACCATACTGAAATGCAAAATACCTAAGGCTTGCATTTATAAAGAAACTCTGCTGTAGGAGGTGGGTACCATGAAGAACTTATAGGTCATACTAACAATCAGCTAAGCTTGAGCTCCTCATACAATGAAAAAGGACAAGGACTAACACAGCAACAGGACATTTACACATAAAGAACTGCAAGCAGAGAAGGGAGTCCACTGAGGTAGTAAGTTTACAGTTGTACACTATCAACTTAAAAAGTCTGCATTATAAACATCTGTTCATTGGATACTAAACTGGGAGGTGCTGTTGAGTCTCTCAAGGGGCATGAGGCCTTGCAGAGGGATTTAGATATATTGGAGCACTGGGAAATCATCAACAGCATGAAACATAACAAGAAGAAATGCTGGATTCTGCACCTGGGATGGAGCAACACCGGGCACAAGTCTAACCTGGGGGAGGAGTGGCTGGGGAGCAGCCCTGCAGAAAGGGGTCTGGGGGTGCTGGTGGCAGCAGCTCCACAGCAGCCAGCAGCGTGCCCCGGCAGCCGAGAGGGCAAACCGCCCCCCGGGTGCATCCAGCACGGCACGGCACGGCCACCCAGCCAAGAGACGGGATTGTCCTGCCGCGCTCAGCGCTGGCGCGGACACCGTGGGAGCACCGTGCACCGTGCTGGGCCCCACCGTTTGGGAAGGACGTTCAGGTACTTGAACGTGTCCCGAGGAGGGCAGCCAAGCTGGCGACAGGCTGGCAGGCATGTCCTGCGAGGAGCGGCCGGGGACTCTGTCTCATTTGGGGGGGAAAAAATAAAGAAAAAAAAAAAAAAAAGAAAAGAGGCTGAGGGGCAACCTCCTTGCTCTCTGCAGCTTCCTGAGGAGGGGACGTGGAGAGGGAGGTGCTGAGCTCTTCTCCCTGGGCTCCAGGCACAGGACCCCTGGGGATGGTTCAGAGCTGCATCAGGGGAGGCTCAGACTGGACACGAGGAAGGATTTCTTTGCCGAGAGAGTGGACATGCCCTGGAACAGGCTTCCCGGAGAGGTGGTCGACGGATGCCCCAAGCCTGTTGGTGTTTAAGCGGCATTTGGACGATGCCCTTAATACCGTGCTTTAACTTGTGGTCAGGCAGTTGGACCAGATGATTCTTGTAGGTCCCTCCCAACTGAGCTATTCTGTATTCTATTCCATTCCATCAGTAGCTTGACAACTTAGACTGTCAGCCGCCAATCAGTATAGGTGGGATTCTTTTTTATGATCTTCCAAGGTAATCCCAACAGGCCCAAGAACACTCAATATTCTACAATTGCAGATGACACACTGAAGTGTCAGATAACTACAAGAACAGCATAACTAGAGTGATACAGATTGCTCAGTGAACTGAGCAGTACATTACTGTGATAAAACCAGATGCAGTGGGGTGATATGGGTAGGAATAAAGAGTATAGGCCATAATTACATAAAGACAGCCTGAGCTACAGAAAATAACTATTGAAAACAATCACAAGAGGCAAGCAGCTTAGCATGAACAATCCCATTCTCTTCCTACCCACTACCTCCTGCATAACTGAGGGGTGAAAGGCCTGAGATTTAAGACTATATTCATCATATTTATTATACGAACTTTATTTATATATATATATATGCATATACGTACTGATTCTGCCATCTAAAACCCAGGCCAGGCCTGCTATGTTTCATCATTTAAAAAAGCTGAAAGAATTAAGATAATTAAGGACTGAACGTTTTTCCTTCAGATTTTAGTATAAGAAATGTCTGAGGGATCGCAGTAGTATAGGAGCACCTAGTAGAATTAATAAAGCTGAATACCAAAAAGCTTTAACTTAAGAAAGGTTAAACAAGCCCCCAGCCAAGAGAAAGGCAATCATGTGTTAGTATTATAGGGACAAGACAAAAGATATGACTACCAAAACCCAATGCCCATGCATCCCTCTATATTCTCTTCCTTTATTCCTATTCAAAGACCTTCTAGCTGTACTGGATTAATTAAATCCTCAAGTACTGCCAACTACTCAAAATCTGCCCTGATAATACAGCCAGTGGATGTGGATTTATCATATCTTCTCCTGTGACTGGGCAAGTTTACCAAATGTAAATAATTTCCATGACTCATAGGAAATATTCCAGAGCACCAGATATGACTCAAGACACCAAACCCATCTGACATCACTGATAGTAATTCTCAGTTCAAGAGGAGATTCTGCTTGAGCAGAAGAGTAAATGGGAAAAAAATGCAGGCAGAGAACTGAAAAGGCAACAGCAACACCTCCTTTGTTCAGACTGCCAAATCACTGTTCCACATTCCTCTCCATGCTCAGCAGTGTGGAGTCCTAAACCCCCAGGAAAGCCCGTTCTGGTACTTGCCCTGTACCTTCCCAAGGGTTAGGGCCAGCCATCACCTCCAAGCAGCTATTGGTGATTGATGGATGGTTGCAAGCTTAGAAGCTCATCATTTAGAAGCAGTGTGGCAGTTAACACTATTGCAAACAGAGGTAGTTGTAGCAATATAAATTTCAACTTCTCCACAAACCTGACTGAGCAGAAGGAAATAAAAATGTCACATTCAAAATGCTGCCTTCCATGCTTTGCCCTGAAGAGCAAGGAGTGCGACCACCAATGTACGCAGCCCAGTACACCCATGCCCCGAGGAGAAGACAGAAATACTGTTCGCGCCCTGAAGAGCACTCACAACCTGGGCATCAACACAAGATGCAGATGACACAGGTTCTCTCCTCGCTTTGCCCAAACTTCCTGCAAGCTTTGTCAAGTAATTTAAAATTGACTGGTTTAACTTGTTTGATTTTCCTTGGTCTTTAATAACCCAGACCAAAGACAACAAGTTGCCCATGAACTATGCTGATGAAATGACCAGAGACAACTGGCTCAAAATACCCTGTGTTCCTATAGATAATGTATTACTCCAAAGTGGTTTTTTTCTCAGAAAGCCAACGTAGACTAGGTAACTTTTAAACTATGAAGGAAAAAGTTAACTGAACTCAGTTTAGCATGAATTTCTGAAGTATGACAGAGGAAGCAGTTTCACAACCACAGAAAATTTAAAGCAAAAATACTAATGTAGCTCTCTGTCCATATAAAGAAGCGGTAAGGAAACTCAAAACGAATTTCAAGTGAATTGAAGTAAAGGGTAGTAGGGGAAAGATTTAAATGCTGTTACTTCAAGGCATAACTCCTCTCTAAGGGAAAAAGTATTGGAAGATATATTTCCCTTAGGCAGGTTATTCCAGTTGTCCAACATATTTTTTCCATAGCTCTGAAACATCTGGATATCTATCACTGAAAGAACACAGACTTCGAGAGATGTTCTGTAGTTCAAATGATCTGACAATTAAATAAAAAAAAAAAAAAAGATTCAGCCTAAGCCACAAATGACATCAATGATTTACAATCAAGAAAGAAAAAGGAAGTGTAAAAATTGGAAAAAAGCCACAATCATTAGAATATCAGTACAGAATGAAGCTGTACGTTGAAGAAAAGAGATGAAGAACGGCAGCACATTAGGCCAGACACTTACAAAAAGCGGTATGTCTGGTTACAAGTGGCACAAATATGTTAAAAAGTTACCTTGGCCACTTGTTGTAGGCTAGAGAAAAAGATCAAAGCTCTGCTCAACCAGCTTGGCAAAAACTTGAGAACAGAGATAATATACCTACAGAAAACAGTAGCTGGACCACAGAGGAACATTACTTCCCACTGAACTGTGGCAAAACAAAAAGCGTATTTACCAACAGAAATAGGAAGCAAAAGCAGCTGTCTCAGATTTTAAGCTAATCTAGAGCATAATAAAAATCAAAGAATGCAAGATCCACTGCAGGCAAAGGGTAGAAAAAAAAAAATCCAACAAAACAAAGCAAGTCGAACTCAGGTTTTAATTAAACTGGCCTTTGAAATTATGTTCATGGTAGTAAAGTGTTTGAAAGGTGTTAATTCAAAAAGAAAATGAAAATAACTAGTATAATCCAACAATATCAAGGAAAGGAATGGCTATAGAAACCTATTTGAGCAACAATCAAAAGTATAAGGAAAAGCTGACCATCACCAATGCAACAGTCGGTTCTTCCAGACAGCTACATGCTACAACAAGTAATGAAGTTCATTAGCAATAAGCTTGTCTATGTAACCAAACAAACAGATCTTGACCGTTTCAATACTGAGTTAAAAGTCTTCCATGAGTCGGAGCTTGCCCTCACTTGTAATTTCATGTGCAACAGCTCAGGAGATGCTGCCTTGCAAAACAAGTCAAAACCAGACATACTTTTTAAGCACACACAGTAAGTGTCCCTGCCACCTCCGAGATTCCTGCTCCATGATGGCCCACTCAGCTGAACTACAAAGGGCAAAGCAGAGCTCAGAGCTAGCACACTGCTCAAGGAGCCCAACTCCATCCTGCCAGCAAGAACAGCAACTGTTCTGTAGCAAAGCAGCGAGTTTTGAATCATACCATCACACAGACTGTAGCGCAGTGGCCAACCCAGCCTCTCCAAAAGCATTCTGACAGTTCTGGCTAAACAACGTAATAAGGGAGAGGCTTCACTAAAAATTTGTCAGATAACTCTCCAGTCAGTAGATTAGCAACTTAAAAAAAAAAACAAAAGTATGACCGGAGCCAAGTCACTTTGAACAGAAAAAGCACTGCTCTTGATATCCCACAGGGGCACATGCACCATTCCCATCAATTTAATGGGTAACAGAAACGAATACGTAAGTTGTCTACTACGAGTCCAAAGGGACAAATACTTGATTCCATTTGGTGCTTCAAAACAAATGAGCAATTCAATGGAATCAAAGAAAGCTCAATCTTACCGAGCTGAACTACGGAAGTAGGAAAAGGTGATGAATTCCCCATATCCGACTCACAAAGGGAAACAGACACAGTACAGCAAAATAAATAAGCGAGTGGGAAGAAAACCCAATATCCTACAGATAAAAACCAGTCAGATGGAAGTCCATCAGGAAGGTTACAGTAACTCACCAGTACCTCTATATTTACTGCACTATTATCACCCCTGTACCGTTATCAAAACCCTCATCAAACATATGACACCAAGGACATACCACAGACAGTTCATATCCCTGAGAAGAGTCAGAAATAAAACCAACAGGGAGGTTTGGGAAGTTCTCAGTAGGGAACCCAGGGGTAGTAAGCTCAGATGAGTGCCAGTAATGCAAAACACCATGCAAAGGGGAAAAACCAGACAGGATAAACTCCAAGTTAACTCCTTTCATTCTGCGCTAGTCCACGCTGTTACTCTGTGATACTTTCACTTGGTAGAGAGATCTTCAAATCACTGCAGGTAACTGAAAAACACCACTTAGTCTTAGGAAGTGTTAAAAGTTCGATGTTAGGAATTATGAGGAAAGGAATAGAAAATGCCATAAAAATTGGTATACTGCTGTAAGTAAAAATCTTGAATAGACTTGTAAAAACCAGTCATGGCGCACAGAACACAAATAGAAAGTGATTATTTCACATTTCTGGTAACACAAGTGCAAGAAAGCTGCCAATGAAGTAATCAAACATCATATTTTAAAGAGAATGATGAGAAAACACTTGATCCTGACATATATACATATATATATATATATATATCAAAATTAAACTGTAAAACTGACTATCATGGGATAGACGTCAGAAGTAAAAATTGCAGGAAGTTGAGCTTAAACTTGTTATCTGAAATGTGTGCATTCGTAACTACTAAATACAATAGTTTAAATACACTACATGGCTCAAATTTTCTCAACTTCTGATTATTGCAAGAATGTGTCACAGCAGAACATCTTAGTCTTTTTTTTCCATTCTTGTCCTGTTCAGTTTCTTATTTGGTGGTTTAACAGCAGAAGTTCTCCCTCTGCCAGCTAAACATGAAAAAGCTAGAGCAGAATTCCATGTATTCACAAGATACTAATTTTCTATCCAGACAAGGAATACTGTAATTACACCTTTTCTCTTTATTCTTGCTACTGCTGTAATCACAATTTTAAAAGCTGTATTTTTCCACCTTCTGCATTGTAACAGCTGTTCACTCAACTCCAGGCAGGGCTGCAGAATTCCCCCTGAATTAACAAGATAAAAAACGTTTCTTCAAACTGCTGTGGAAAGGTACTTGGGTAAGGGCTATTCAAAGTAGAATCGAGAACCACATCAATGATCAGAAGAACCACAACAGGGTGGGGAACCCAGACAGCCTAATCCATGACGGATGAAACACTGAACCAAAGACTCCCAAGACCACAAAGGTGAGCAGTTAAGTCCTTGTCCCTATTAGGAAAATCCACCTAGGCAATCCAACAGGAGAAACCACTTCAGCAATATTACGCAAGCCAAGTGAAGATGCTGTGTAAACGAATATAGGACTTTACAGGATGTCAGAGATGGGCAATTTTGGGATCAAAGAAAAGTATTTGGGTACAATAGTCATGAGATGTTTTAGGGAAGGGCCAAAAGTAAGGAAAAAGAAGGATCGAGATGAGTTGCTAGTCAAGTCCTGTGCCTGATCACCATCACATGTACTGCCTTTTTGTTAAATTGTTTTTCAAACTATTTTCTGTGCAAGTGTGCTCCTTACTGTCTCTGCATGTACACACACAAGCACACAGATCTGTTATCAAACTTCAAGTTAGACTAGCCTGAAAGTTATGACAAAAAGCCTCGGGGCCAGCTCTTGCAGAATCAGAGGGCCTGGGTGACAGTTGCTAGAGACACCCTTGAAATGGGATTTCCCCTGAGCACTGGCCCTTAGAAACAGGATACAGCTACTCCTGTCACCTGTGTTCACATGGGATGCTTGAAAAAGCAGTAGTGCTCCCATTTGTGCTAACCTAATTCCAGCTGGCCATACTTTTACAGCTCCTCTGTCTATCAGGATTTGCTACGCAGCCTTGGGGCAGGCAGAGCCTGGAGTCAGGCAGCCAGCAACCTCGACTTGCCCCTCTACTGGACCAGCAGCAAGTCTCCTCCCAAGTGCAAACCCCCACCAAACCGGCAGCAACAACCACGCCACTGTGACTGCTTCCCCGGGGCCTCCAAGTGCAGGTCTGAAGATATGCATCTGACAAGGGGAAGGCTTTAGTGCTGCTAGTAAGCTACAGGGACCATGTTATTTTTAGAACAGCTCTGTAAAGAACGCAGAGCAAACTCTATCCCTCAGTCACAGGCAGCTGGACTGTAACTAGCACCTCTAACAACCCAGGAAAGCTAGAAAAGCAGCAGACAGCTGCCCTGGCTGTGCCTGCTCCCTCACCGAGGCAGCATAAAGGCAGAGGTGATGAAGGCTGGGGTGGCACAAAGCAAGCTGCCAGCTGTCTGTTACAGGCAATACCAAGAACATAATCGGTTGGTAGACAACGAGCCCAAGACAAAGGCTCAACTCCCTCTACATCCTGCAGTGCCCCTCATCTCATTCAATCACATCTCAAGGGTTTGTTCCTTCCAGGAAGCCACCAGATGAGCCAATAAACATGTTAAAAGGCTGCACATACTCCCTGAGAATCTTCCCAATGGTCAAGTAAAATCATAAAAACTACAGCATGGCATTAGTTTTCTCCACCAGCTGGAAAAAGCCAAGTCCATTGCCAAAGTCCGTCATAAAGCTGGCAGCCCTTCTAGAACTAGTTTGCTTTGAGAATCTCTGCAACCCATCCTCTCTGCAGCTGCAGAATCCAAAGCTCAGAGCATCTCAAATGCGACCTTTCCAAGAACGATGCCTCACTTCCCCATATACAGAAACTCAAATGTGTGATAGGAAAAGAAAGACTGGCGCTTATCTTTCACTACCTCAGCAAGTTTCTTGCCAGTCGCAACAGCTGCTAAGAAATCAGACTTGAGCACTACAGAATCCAAACATCCACTCTACTGGCATTTTCTCTCCTTGACAAAATGTAAATGCAGAGGTGCAAAAGTCATCAACCAGCCCCAGATGAAAAATGATTCAAGGAACTAAGACTCCCACTAGGAGTGAAAAGACAACAAAAGTAAAATAAAGATGCAGTAGGCCCAGAATTTCATTTAATATCTTTCTGGGCTCAGCTCCTCATAAACCACAGCTCCTTCCTTAAGAGTTGATAGGACCAGCATGGATCAGGAGCATCTGTTAGCCCAAGCACGAAAATTCAGCTGTAACGTCCAACCACCTATCCAAATGGCAGCAAGGGCTTTCGTAAGAAAAAGAGAAGCAAACTAATGGCAGTGGTGCTGCCTATATTAATTTTCTGAACTTCCAGCAATGGTATACAGTGAAGAACAACAAGACTGAACACTGAACTTGGATATACCCACAGGCATAGTGCATACTGCCTCACATACCGCTCCTGACCTGACACACAGGTCCACGTGGAACTTCATTGTCCTATCTTAGTCTGCACGCCACAGTAAAGGAAGCTGTGAAGGACTGCACCTTTCATCTAGTTTACCTGACAGTGGAAAATACCAGAGATAGAAAAACAAGAATTAATCAAGACAGCAACCACTATATGCAGACACACTTGGATACAAGAGATTTGTCTCCAGGGACGAGGTAAAAATGAATCCCACTGAGGTGGGAACATAACACGGAAAGTGCTCCAGCAGCTGATCTTGCAAAAAAGTTGGTAATACCCCACGCACAGAACAACAATCAGACAACCACAAGGTCATTTCTTTCCCAAGGGAGGTTGTTGAAGGCTAGCAAGAACTCAAACATCACCTTTCAGCCACCCCAGATATCACTCACAAGATTTTAGAATCTGTAGGAAAGAAGTACGACCCTTACGTCTGCCATCCACGCAGGACAGAGCAAGTCAGCACTTAGGCAAGCTTCCAGTCAAGGGACTGAATGCAAGCAGGACTGCGAGAACAGTACAAGGTTCTTCTGATAATCTTGAGCAGCCTGACATATCCTCAGGGAAAGGGCAAAAGTCTTTAATCAGAGACCAGTACTCTCTCGCATCTCTCTTTTCTCCTTTAAGTGCCGGGCATTTGACAAAAGCTGTACCACAACTGACTATACCTCACAAGGAGTCTGCAAAACAGAAAGCCCAGCATACGTAAGTCTGCTTGGTCCTTTTCTCTCTCATAACTGTGACAGACATGCTCAGACAAGTACCTAAAAAGAAACCTGCTTATTCACACTTCCACAATATAATACAGATTCACTCAGTAGCACTAAATGGGTTATTTACTAAGTGTGTTACAAAGATGTCAACAAAGTATTTGTAAGAAAGTCGTGGCTTATGTAATCACACAGTGTTTTCCTACCCAGAAAAGGTACAGAAAGAAACCCAGTCAATAGATAGCTATTAAGCACATGACAAACTACAGGACCATCTATGTCTGTGAATGGTTAAGTCTCTCCCAGTAATGTGAGTTTGCCAAGCCCAACACAGTAGTACTGGGCTGAAAATTAAAGGGATTCTGCTGCAGCAGAGCACAAGTTTTCCTACAGTTATGTTTGGGCCAATCTTCTGCTTGATCTCTGTAGCTCTCAGGAACAGTAGGCACTGAGTCCAAGCTCTCAGTTTCAGGTTTAATACCAGCCAGTGGCAGGAGTCTAAAAATGAACTGCAAGTGTGTCTCTGCAATCCATCTCTATTAAGAGGTTTCTATTCCTAGGAGGCATAGCAGATAATTCTGAAGATACTTGGACAACCCAAGAAAAATAAATTATGCATTCATGCTGACTGAAAGAAGAAAATGGAGTGTCACATGGGAACAGCAGAAAAAGAGGGGTTTGTCAGGGAGAAAAGTCAAAAGGGACCTATCTCTCCCTCCTGAGTGTCCCCTAATCTCACGCTGCGGGTCCTTTCTCTGTGCCTCTCTGCCATGAGACAAGATTCCCCTGTGAAGATTCATCTTCAGCAACTTGCAGAAGCTAAAGGCTCACCTTTGCATATGTTAGGAAAGCAACCAGGGGTGTGCTTACAATTGCAGAGATGGATTCAGCTCACGTCAGAAAGCAATACAGTTTGCAACACACCAGGAGACCAGCGCTTGTGATGTATACACAGAGGCAGCAAGGGAAAGCAGATTGTCACAGCCCCTGCAGTACTTAAGGACCGAAGAGAAACGCCTGAAAATGCCCACACTGCATATACAGTGCATGAAACAGGGGAGTGATACTAGCTTCTCTCGTATAAGCTGTTCAACAGAAAATAAGTATCCTATGGGACAAGCCACGTTCACCCTCCACCCTCTACCTGCCAGCAACTTCGCCCTTCTGGTATATCAAAGCATTGACCATACACACTATTCATTAAATGCACTGCAAATAAGTGAACTTTGGGGAAGGTAAGAACTCTCTATCTAGTTAAAATAGGCTCGTAGATAAAAATTTCACAGCAGCATTTAATTTTTAAAGACTGCTCTAAACTTTCACAGCAATTACACACTTTGCACTGCAGAAATTCCCTGTCTCTAGGAAAAATTACAAACAATAAACTCAACACAACCCTTTTTTACATTTGAAGTTTAAGCGGGAATAGAATACAGAATAGCTCAGTTGGGAGGGACCTACAAGAATCATCTGGTCCAACTGCCTGACCACAAGTTAAAGCACGGTATTAAGGGCATCGTCCAAATGCCGCTTAAACACCAACAGGCTTGGGGCATCCGTCGACCACCTCTCCGGGAAGCCTGTTCCAGGGCATGTCCACTCTCTCGGCAAAGAAATCCTTCCTCGTGTCCAGTCTGAGCCTCCCCTGATGCAGCTCTGAACCATCCCCAGGGGTCCTGTGCCTGGAGCCCAGGGAGAAGAGCTCAGCACCTCCCTCTCCACGTCCCCTCCTCAGGAAGCTGCAGAGAGCAAGGAGGTTGCCCCTCAGCCTCTTTTCTTTTTTTTTTTTTTTCTTTATTTTTTCCCCCCCAAATGAGACAGAGTCCCCGGCCGCTCCTCGCAGGACATGCCTGCCAGCCTGTCGCCAGCTTGGCTGCCCTCCTCGGGACACGTTCAAGTACCTGAACGTCCTTCCCAAACGGTGGGGCCCAGCACGGTGCACGGTGCTCCCGCGGTGTCCACGCCAGCGCTGAGCGCGGCAGGACAATCCCGTCTCTTGGCTGGGTGGCCGTGCCGTGCTGTGCTGGATGCACCCGGGGGGCGGTTTGCCCTCTCGGCTGCCGGGGCACGCTGCTGGCTGCTGTGGAGCTGCTGCCACCAGCACCCCCAGACCCCTTTCTGCAGGGCTGCTCCCCAGCCACTCCTCCCCCAATGCCACTCGTGCCAGGCATTATTTTTCCCTTGTGAAGCAACGTATTTTAAGTTGTATCAGCTGATATAGTTTAGCTGAGGCTACTGTAGCTAAAATACAACCAAACAATTCACAATCCCACTAATTCAGTGAACACCCCACCCACCCAAGATGGCCTCTGCTGATGCGCTAACTTACTCTGGACACAAGTGGGGCGCACAAAGCCCGACGGGCAGGCGGACGCCCCGTGTACCAGAGAACTCGGGCACCGGCCGAGGGCCGCTCAGCTGCCCCGTGGCTCGGACCGCTGCCGCACAGCGAAGACGGAGCGATCCGCGGGGGGATGCGGGCGGCGGAGGCCGCGATCCAGCAGCCGCCGCTGCCAGAGCCCTCGGCCCGGCCCCGCCCTCCGCCCCCCGGGACCCGCCGCGCCGGGCGCCGCGCACCGGCGGAGCCGCCGCGGGGTGTGGCCGAGTCGGCGAGCAGCCAATGGGAGCTGGCGCCGGTGATGTAACGCTTCCCGCCCCCTGCCATTGGCTGGAGCAGCCGCCCGTCGCGGAGCCGCCCCGCCCCGGCCGGTGCCCGCTCCACCGGCCCCGGTAAGGCGGGCGGCGGGTCGCGCTCTGCGCCGGGCGCTCGGCTGCCCCCGGGCACGGCAACGCTCCTGAGCGCCTCGGAGAAGGCAGCAGGGACTGGCAGAGACGTTCGGCCGCCTCGCGACCATTTTGTAGCCAGAACCCGCCGCCGGGGCACCGGGCTCAGGGATCACCGCGGCTCGTTCTGCCGAAACCCGCGCATCGCTGGCAAGAGGCCTGAGCACTGACCCCAGAGCCAGCCCGCTCCCGCCAAGGCACAGGGCCCCTCTCCACACAGCTGCTGGGCAGTATCACCTCTCTTCCAGGAAGTTAACTCCAAAGACCCTACAGCTATTCAAAAATAATATTAAAAAAAAAAAGTTACATTTCCAAATGTACATCCAAGTTCGCAGCTCAAAGCAAGCCCTGAAGAATCTAACATCCAAGGAACACCTGACTACGTGCAGAGCACACACTCTTGCTCTGTCTGCAGTCACGCGTGCTGTTTTCTCTCCAGAGCATCAAGTTATGTTGCTTCCAAGGTGGGTGCCTAATTCAGCACCCAAAGAAGATATGGCTGAGAGAAAGAATACAGATTGCACCACCAGGAGAGGGGGAGGCACATCCCTTTTCCATGGACTAAGGCCTCCTCCCTGCCGAGGGGTAGGGAGTAAGCGCCTGTCCACAGGGCCACACTGACCGGAATAACCCGTGCGGACTGAGCCCTCGCACCAACAGCCCTTCACAGGGACACCACGAACGTGAGGGACGCTGTGCTCCCGTACGCTAGGATGCTCAGAAAGCGAAGCTGTTATTCCAAAATAAATTTAATGCTGGAACGTGAGCACATGGGAGAGTTTACTCCAGGGAAAAGATCGGTCCAAAAGCTTAAGACAGCAAAAAGAATATGATGTCATATGGTTAAAGTGCATAAATGCCAGTCCACAAGTTGGGTCTAACCAAAACCGCAAATTTACATGCAAAATTAAGAGACAAAACAGAATTTAACTGCATGATCACTGGAAGTGTGTTTTTCATACACGCATGAGACGTAAGGCCCACACGTGTGCAACGGCGGCTGGTATCAGTCAGACACCGAACCAGCAGCTCCTACGGGCTGGTGGTAGAACCCTGACAGATGAAGGTTTGAGACCCAGAGGCCCCAAGTTTATCCCAGGTCAGTCAACAATTTGGTTTGTGGCCTTCAGACATTCCTCTATCTATAAGGTGGAACAAAGCTCATACATCTAACATACAAAAGCGGCTTGCCTTCAAATGAACCAGCAACTCTTGTTCTGAATCCTGAACACAGTAATTCAGCCACACAGAAATTTTACGAAACTTCTTGTGCTTGGGCCTTAATTTGTCTGCAGATGGGGAAACTGAAATCCAAAGAAAAAAGTAAAATTTGGTAGGCTCTAGTATTTATGTAAGAGAATATAGAAAAGCCTAGAAGAAAGTTTACCTTTCTGTGTTAAAATGATCAGTATTAAATAAAACACATTGAAAAGACTACACAAATTGAACATTGGCTTTTGTTCCCCAACATATGCCAATTCAGCACAGATCACACGAAAAGCACTTCAGATTACCATAAGGTAATCTTATTTTATTGTGGACAATAAAATTAAAGCTTCATACAGATACCCTCCCCACTGCAACCCAAACCATACAGCTTCACCAGGAAAGGCACCTTCTTACCACCATGCTAGGATTTGGCTTATGTTAAGAAAACCAAGACAGCTTTCAAGCAAGCAAAAATACAGAACTACGGGAAATCACTGACCTTACTTTGACCTCCAAATTTACATCAAAATAAATGATTCTTTCACCACCACCAGGGTTTGAACTACCCTGTGACCACAATAACGGATAACGCAGATGAACCTCTATGCTCAGCCCTGGCTTGGCTGAGAAAAGCCACATCAGCACTTGTGCCACAGCATTAGAGCGAACATTTTCTGTCTTTCAGCAACTACCACAGCTATACAGCTTGCCCAGCCAGAGCAGGTTTCACTGAGCCAACACGAAGCAGAAACCAGTTTGCGGAGACAGCCCCTATAAGATAAACAGAACACAGCAAACAGTGGAAAAAGGGAGAGGTCCAAAACAACAAGATCTAATCTACTTGTGTCTTCATACAGGACAAACTCTGATATGTGCACTGAGAAGTGGATGCAAATAGGAGAAGCCAAAAAACAAGTCTGCAAGAACTGACCACACTTTCTCCTAACAGAAGACTTCAAGGCAAACCAAAACCAAAGCATAACTCAAAAGCTGATCAGAGTGGGTAACTGGCTGCCTACACAGCAGGTACTGTTCACTTCACACTCCCTAGCAAACACCAAGGACTACCTAGTCATTGCTCTTCACTGTTCTTGGATCAAAAGATCTGTGAAAGAAGACGCACACAAGAGTGCTAGAGGCACTCCCTACTCAACCCAGCAGCAACAGCTGGGCCTGACACCGTCCATACAGAAGAGCCTGGAGCACAATGAACGTGCCAGGAAAGAGGTAGGCCACGCTCTGGCCACAACGTTCTCGAGCCCAAGGAAAGCTGGCCCTACAACTCACAATGGGCCATCCATCCCCCTGCCACCCCGGGAGCGTGACGGACCCTCGCCGCTGGGTCCCGGGACAGGTGGAAGGACAGCCGGTGGGGCAGGACGAGAGGCCGCCCGGGGCTCCCCCGCACCCCGCGGTGGCCCGGCCCCGCGAACCGGCGCCCACCACTGACCTCCTCGCGACGCTTCTGCCAGCGGCCGCACGGCGATTCCTCGAGGATCTCGGACTCGTCCTCGCTCTCCTCCTCCTCCTCCTCCTCCGGGGGCGCCGCAGAAGTCACCGGCGCAGACACCGAGGTCATTCCCGGGCCGGACGACGCGGACTCCGGCTTCGAGTCGGAGCCGCCGCTCGGCATCTGCTTGGACTCGCCCTCCGACATGCTGCGGTCGCACAACCTGCGGGCCGGAGGCGCGGGCCGTGAGGCGAGGCGGCCGTGAGGCCAGGCCAGGCCCGGCGGGTCGGACCGGGCCGCGCCCGACAGGCCTGTCAACCGGGGCGGCGCCCCGCGCCTGCTAGCGGCGCCCGACCGATCCGGTTCCGGGCCGCGGCAGAGAGCGGCGCCGGAACGAGGCGGGGGGGGGGGCGGAGCGGGGGGCACGGGCCGCGCACTCACCGGGCCGGGCCGGCACCTCCCGGTTCACGAGCGCGTCGCTTCTCCGCCGACTGAGCCACGGCCGCCAACCGCCGCGCTGCGTAACGCGCCGTCCGGGGCGGGGCCTCCCGCCCGATAGCCAATCAAAGACGGGGAGCGTGCCGTCAGCCTCCGCGAGCGGGCCGGTGGGCGGAGCTCCGGGGTATAGAACGCGACGGGGGGGGGGAGGGGGGTCACTGAGTGAGGGAGCGGGGCGGGCGCCGCGCGACAGCCAATGGGAGCCCGAGAGAGGGGCGGTCAGCCTCCGCTAATTGGCCGGCGGGCGTGGCCAAGATTATATAAGGGCACGGGTGGGCGCTGAGCTCTTCAGTGTGTGAGGGTTGGGGGCGCGGGGTGGTTCTGGCACCGGCTGCGATGGCACGCCGCCTCAGCCGGCCGCCCCACGCCGCAGGCAGGCGGTGGTACTGCCGGTCCAGAGCCCCACGCTGGTCCCTCTCCCCGCCGTACAATGAGCGCGCTAGAAGCGCGGCTGCCACTGCCTCCGTCTCCCCGGCCGAGCCGGACCCCGAAAATGCTCGCCGCAGCCCCTCCGGAGCGCGGCAGGGCCGGCCCGGGCCCCCGCAGCGCTGACAGGCCGTGGAGCGCCGCGGGCCTGAGTCCGCCGGGCAGAGCGCGCTCCTGCCCCCTGCGCCGGCCTAGCCGGCGCTCGTCTCTATGGTAGGCGCTTCCGGCCGCTGTGCCGCGGCCGCGCGGGCTGCGCGCCTTCCCTCCCCCCCCGCCCCCGTGGCGACTCTCTAGCCCGCGCTTCCGGCCGCGCGACTTCCGCTCGGTGGGTGGTTCCGCCGCCCTCGCCGCCTCGCTGGGCCGCTCGCGCCCTCCGGTGCCGCCCGGTTACGCTCCGGTCGCGCGCGGCCCGGCCGCCCCCGCCGCCCCCCCCCCCCCCCCTCCGCGCAGGGTCGCCGCACCGGGGGCCGGGTCCGCCGGCGGAGGCCGCCGCGGCGCCATGGGCGCCTACCTGTCGCAGCCCAACACGGTGAAGAGCTCCGGGGACGGGGCTGGGCTCGGGCCACGCCCGCTCCACTTCGGCTTCAGCGCCATGCAGGGCTGGCGCGTCTCCATGGAGGTGAGCGGGACACCGGGCGGCCGCTCCCCGGGGCGGCGGGGGGCCCGGCGGCGGCGGAGCCCCCGGAGCAGCGGCTCCAGCTGCGAGCCCGGCAGGGGGGCTCGCTTCTTTCCCCCGCCCGTTCTCGGTGTTCCCGCCGGTGCCCACGGCGGGGTGGGGGGGCGGTCGGTCCGTCCCTCGCCCCCGCAGGCACGAGGTGCCGCCGGAGCGGGGAGGCGCTGCCCCTCCCGGTGCTGCCGTGGCCTTGCCCGAATCCCCGTTGGCTGCCGCTCGTCCCGGCTCCCGCGGTGACCTGCTGGGGAGTCACGGCGCATCGTGGGGGCACCGCGCGGTTTCTCTTTGGCATGAACAGCCCGGGACATCCCGCAGGGAGCAAGAGGCGTGGGTCAGAAAGTGGAGGAAAGGACAGCTGAGTGCTTGGAATGAAGCAGGGAATGGAAGCAAACGAAAAAACCCTCGCTTTTCTTCCCAGACAGAAATGAAGCATCAGTCTCTATTCTCTCTCTTCCTGTGTTTATTCTTTTTCTAGGCAAATTTATTGGAGGAATTCGCATGGCTGCTCTCAATCTCCTGTCACCAGTCCTGGCTTTACCAGCCTATCAGCTAGGCTCACTATGGGGCAAATGAATTATCACAAGATAGGTACCTGGCTGCGGGAGCCAGGTGTTTGCCCATGCTCCTTCTGGTAAGGGAGTCTGTTGGAACTCCTTTGTAAAGCTGCTTGTATTAGGGCAATGAGGTGCTGCTGGGACTACTCTGCCTTGCCAGCAGTTACTCATTCTTTGAATTGTAACACCCTCTTTATGTGTACCATTAACATGCTGGATTGTTTTCCCTTCCAGGCAGCCAGGGAATAGACTAAATTAGATAAGGACTAATATTGGTCCCTCCAGCCCCCTCTCAGGTTAAATCTCTGAACACCGTAAAGCAGCCTTCTTGTTTGTAGCCCTTTGGCTAGTTTGGAGAAGATATCCCCATGCAGACTGTCGGGGATTGGTTTTTTTTTTTTTTTTTTGCAAATACAGTTTCATGAGCCACGCTAACAGATACTTTACTGCTACTGAAATGTTACAGCAGTCTTACTGGTGACAAAAGAGTGTCCAGATATTTCCTACTTTCTGTGTGCATCAGAGCTCTGTGAAACTGTGGGCTCTGGTTTCCAGGTTAGAGTAGGCAGGAGAATTGGTATATGTGTGGTTAGCTGGCTGTGACTGACAGTGTCTCAGCTGCTCCATCCTGGTGACCTCTGGAGGGGCAAAATGGTGGCACAGAGATATTAGTGGAACGCTGAGGTGATGTACAATGTAATCTCTGCAAGGCGATTAGCTCGTGTAAGAGGCTGAATGCAAGCAGTGTTCTGGCATCCTTGGTGCACAGAGGCTGAAAGTGCTTTAAGGAGACAGGCTTGAATGAAGGAGAGCAGAGAGTTGCCCCTATTTATAATGCTGCTGGTGGGCTAAAGTAGCCCTCCCACAGGTGGGACATTGTCTCATATTTTCACTTATTTAAGGTCTGTTCTTGCTGCCATTGACCTTTATGGAAATTGGATGAGGCCCAGAGCTTGCAGCTGTGTTTTCTGCACTAGCCAACATCTTTGGCTTACCTCCCTGTAGGCAGAAGCAATACTGAGGCCGTTGGTGTAGACATGGTTTAGCTGTGTTATCACAAGAAATGAGAAGATGGCAGGAGTGCTTGTGTTACAAGTTGAACCTGCTGCAAATTGCTTCCAAGTCTGATGGGAAACATGTATTTTCACATACAGCTGAGCAGAAGTTCTGTTGCATTTTCTTGCATTCCAGTGCTTATGTTCTCCTCTGTGTCTTGTCTTGATTTGTGTTTTTTCCTTTTCTTCACATTTAATTGTACTTTTGCTCTCCTGTAAGGCTTGGAGAAAGCTCTGAGAAAATGTTTACACTTAAGGCTTTAGTTATGTGTTGTGTTAGTGAAGCCAGCCAGAGTGTGTACGAGTGGTAGAACATAGGCATTTTTGGGTAGCAGAAATTTCTGTAAAGGAGTTGTCTCTTGCCTTTAACTTGCATTTTAGAAGGCCCCAAGTGAGGTAGGTATACAGGGCTCTGAAGAAATACTATAATAAAAATCCATTTGTAGTTCAGAGGGGTTGCTTTGTAAGGAAATGTTTTGCATAGATGAGGGACCCAGAGGATAAGGATACAAAAAAAGTAGCGTTAGGTACTACAAACAAATAGGAAAAGGGAAAAAGCTGAAGATGGCTTTACGGTACAGAGAGGAGTGCTCTGGGATACAGTAAAAGGTGCAGGAGGCACTTTGGAGGTGGTTGGATGGGGCCTTTGAGCTCTTTGGTGCTCTTCTGACCGTATCTCCAAGGTAGGACACCAACAATCCTTACGTGCAGCTTCATGTCACTCCTGGGCTCAGAAAAGAAGCCCTTGCTTCAAACAACGCAAGAAGTTGGTTCAAAATATGGAGATTTGTCAAATTAACTCTCAGTTTTAACTTGCTTGCTAACTTCAACTGAATTTGATGTTTCAAGCATACTGTTTTTCAGTACTGCTATAATAACCACTGAGGGAGGCCTAGAATCCCACCCTTGAGGGGAAGGCTGGATGGCAGAAACCTGGCATCCAGGCTTTGCGAGCTCTTGCCCAGCCTGAAGAGCGTGAGACCACGGTAACTCGGAGGACATTAGCTGCACTGAGTTTACCAGGCCTGGGAGCAGGGATGGAGACATGAGCGAGAGCCTCTCGTGCTGGCAGCACAGGGTGGTCTTAGTGGTCAGTCAGGTGCCCTCAGGACTGGTCGCAGTGTTGGAAGTGCCAGGGGCTGGTGTGCAGCCCGGCTTGTGGAGCCACTTGCCCCCCTTCCTCGTCTGCAGCACCTTGGTCCGGGGTTGGGACAAGTTGCGGGGAGTACTCTACAAATGGAGTAGAGAGACTGTTTTTGCTGCTGATACTGGGTTTCCTCCCTAGCAGCATTCAAGTTACTTGCTTTAATTAAACTGCTGTTTAGTCACCTGGGTCTTATCTTAGTTACTTTGTTGTGGTTTTGCTGTCTCACTAGCTTCTTTAAATGTTCTGAAAAGTGAGCATAAAAATGCTGGTGCTTTGTTTATTCTTCTTTTCATTCGCAATGTCCAGTGAGCTCTCTGGTTAAATTTCCTACGTTACAATTCAGAGTAATTTTTTAAATTTTGAACTAAGATTGTAACTTGCCTGTTCAGACACTGTTTTCATCAGTGTCAGGAGTTCCATTGCACGAAGTGCTGCATAAACCCAGAATCTCTTTTTCTGTTTTCCTTAGCATTTGATAGAAATTGGAAGGGAATGGAGTTCTCTTTTTCAAAGATTGTGGGACTCTGGAGCATAAAGAGCTCTTATCCAAGGAGTCCTGCAGTAGAAAGGTAGAAGAGCTCAGCAGTTGCTTGGCTGTGCAGCAATATAGCTCTGTGTGTGGATATTCTGGGTTATGGCTGGCAATATGGACACATCCAGATCTTTAAGCCAGCTGTCTCAGAGTAAGCACAGTGTTTTGGGACAACTGCAGCACATTTAACTTCAAGGTGATGAACTTGAACCACAGCAAAAAGACTAGATCATGTTGTTTAAAGTGTTACATGATTGTTCTTGAACAAAAGCATGTAGGGTGAGGTCAGGCTGTAAATTGGTAGGTTGAACTTTAAGCAATGTTAGGAGGCAGTTGGGCAGGGAGAGAATTTAAGAGAAAGATTCAGTCCATCCATCAGTTCTAGGCTTTGCGTTGGAATAGCCAAGTTCAGTTTGCTTACCCAAAGAGGTTAAAGAGGTCAGGCACCTGGCTGTAAAATCTGGGTGGTACCTTCTTCAGAGTCTGCTGTTCGAGCGACCTTGTAGAGAGAGATTGCTCAGTGTGTATAGAATCACAGAATGGTTTGGGTTGGAAGGGACCTTAAAACCCATCTAGTCCCACCCACTGCCATGAGCAGGGAGACCTTCCCCCAGCCCAGGGGGCTCCCAGCCCCGTCCAACCTGGCCTTGAACCCTTCCAGGGAGGGGGCAGCCACAGCTGCTCTGGGCACCCTGGGCCAGCGCCTCACCCCCCCCACAATAAAGAATTTGTATTTCTTTCATATTGCTTATATGTTGTTCATCATTGTAGTTTGGGAGCATGCACAGGGAAGGGCTGGATGCAGTTTGGTATTTAAGCCCAAAAATGTCTCTGGGACACACCTTCCTTCTCATTTGCCCCTGGAGATGCTCAGAGTTTCTGGACAGTTGCCAGAACCAAGATATATGTCCTACCTTCGGAAGTGATATTTGGGTTTGTACTTTGTTTTTTGCACTGTTCATTGACTAGTTGCTTGTCCTTTGCTTCACTGCTTAAAAGGCACTTGAGAGAGGCCAGGCTTTTTGCCTGGCTTGCCAGATAGCTGTGCCTGAGGCTGGCAGTGCCTTTCTGGAGCATCCCACGTGGGAAGAGCAGGAAGGAGCCTTTGTCCCAAGAGAAGGTTTTCCAGCCCGATTGTTTGTCCTCACTGAATGTGGTAATCCTGTGTCCTGCAAGGCTGCCTTTCATCAGCCTCTTTGGATAGACAACTGCTGTTGTCTGCATCCATATTCACCAGGACAAGCAAAAGCAAAGTTACAGTTGGCTGAAGGCATGAGGTCAAGACGCTCTGTATTTGACCTTCTTGCTTTGTCAGTGTATCGGAGTGGCTTTTCCGTTTGCATGGCTCTTCTTTGGCAAGAACTGGGGAGGAGAGCATTTGTGGGAATGGCCAGACTCCATAGGTGACCCTGAGCCGGTTGCATTTGTCTGCGTGGAGGAAGTTGCCAGTGGATCAGTACCAGTATAACTTGTATTTCTGTAGTTATGCTCAGCTAGACAGCCCTCAGCCTAGGTACTGGTTTGTGCAATAGCACACAACTTGCCACCTCGCGTTCTTTAAGGACTGAGAGCTACTCCAGTAACACAGGCCTTACAAGTACTTTGAGCAGAGGGATTTGCTGGCTCAAGCTTGGCCGTATCTAGAGCTGTTGCGCTGAGGATCGGAAGGGGTTTCTGGTTCAGTCACAGGGTGATCAGGCTGGGTTACTGCTCTAGCACAGAGCGCACCATAACATTAAAGATCCATGTCCCCTCTTTGAAGATGAGTGCTTGCCAGGTAAGCTTTTGAGAATACGAGAGGAGGCTTTCTTACTGTTATTGCTCTCCCCTTGGATTTGAGAATTTCTGTATCAGTGCTCATAGCCTCCCTGCTCCTTTCTTCCATTTCTCCGCCATTGTCTACAGTACAATCCATGTCATTCCAGACTTTTGCTTTCTTTTTCAGGATGCACACAACTGCATACCCGAGCTGGACAGTGAAACAGCCATGTTCTCAGTCTACGATGGACACGGAGGTAACTGCATTGACTGTATTCTCTGCAGAGTCCTTCAGTGTGGTTCTTCTAGGCTGCTCAGTGACTGCTAGGGCAAGGATCATTAGGAATCCTGATCCTTCTTGGAAAGCATTTTCCTTTGATAGATATCATCAAGTGAGGTTCTGAAAGTTTCTCGGGGTTTCTAGAAGGAAGGTCATGGGTTGATATGAAATTGAAATGAGATTTGCATTCCATCTTCTAAAACCTTTAAGAATGGCTATTTTCATGGTGGATAAATTAGATGGGACACTCACAGAAGAGTGGCAGTAAGAAAAACTACATGAGATTGGACCAAAGGTCTGACTCCAGTCAGTATATTCCAGTGGTTGCCAGTACTGATTGCCCAAGGAAAGAGTGAAAAACCAGAACAGGCAGATCCATTCCCTGACATACCTTCCCAGCTTCCATTCCTTACCTAAGGGCTGCCTGAGCTAGAGGTTGCAGCGATTCGATCTTACAGAGACACTTGAGTCTTCTTGATGAACTAACTCTTCATGAATTTGTCTAATTGCATTTTGAACCAGATTTATACGTTTGGTGATTATTTGCATGGCATGTTTTGTATAGAACTTTATTATTTGAAAAAATACTTTGATATAAATCTGCTGCCTGATAATTTCACTGCAATATCCCCAACACTTATGAGAAATTTGTGTATAATCACTCTTGGCACTTTTCACTTTCATAATTTTGGACTCAGTGTCCTTTCGTCCAGTCAGAAGAGTCCCAAATTTGTCTCTGGTTGTGCAGCTGAATCTGTACTATTACATAACAGCAGCACCATTGTCTGGCCCTGAGGTCAGTTGGCACAGTCTGGCCATACTGATGCTGGTAAGATGTCTTAGTGTATAGCATAGTGTGGCTGCATCCAAACTGGCTGTTGGTCCCTGGTTCCTACTGGGTCCTGAGCTGAGTCCAGAAATTATGAGAATGCTAACTAGCTTATGCCAAAATTGCACCATGGATTAATTTTTAGCATAAGTGATGAAATGCCTGGGCCATGGAACTCATTAGGCTACTGGTGTTGGACGTAGCCACAGATGCCAAACATTATGTTGTACCACAGCTATGATTACAGTTGTCTCTTTTTTGGACATTGTCTGGCTCTGCAATGTGCTTTTAGTTAGACTGACTAGAACAGCCTATACCTTTCAAGTTACAGATATATCATGAATTTATTGTGACATGTTTTCTACTTTGTTTTCAATTACTTTCTTAACAGTTCCTAACAGCACGTTAACTGTTTTGATACAAATAAACTGCAAGTTGACATTTTTAGAACTCTGTCCTCAGTTTCTTCCAGATCTTTCCTTAACTGGTAATAGATGGTTTTGAGTCCATCCAATGTACATATGGAGGTTGGTTGTCCTTTTCTCATGTTCTTGTCTTTGTCAGTGGGGAATTTGATCTCCCAATATCATGTAGAGGCACAAAATCCTGCTGTTAAATTTTGCAAATTATTTTAGTTTTGATCATCCTGAATGATCCATCATTTCGTACTGACCTCTTTCCAGATTATTTATGTAGATGTTGAACAACATAAGTCTTCAAGGAACAATCCCGGTGGCCATTTTGAGAACTGCCTGCGTCTATCAAACCTTACTTCCTTTTCCCATGGCAGGCTTATTATGTAAAACATTCGATGATTTATTTAAAAGCTTTCTGAAAAATCCATATGGAGCAGATCCACTAAACTGCCCGTTTCCTCTGTTCATTGACTCATTGAAAAAACATTGACCAGTTTGTGCTGTATATTTCACTCCTGCCCATCCTACCATATGTATCCATGTACCCGCTAATTCTATATTTTACAATTTCTACTGTTTGCTGTGTTCACATACCAGATATGCTGGTCTGTAATGCTATAAACCCAGTTTCCACCACTCTGAGACTTTTTATTTTTTGGTATGATACGTATGCCTTTCATTTCTCTGATAATGGAGCAGATTCAAGTGGAAGGTTGCATACCACAGTTTATAATTTCTCGCTTTCCTTTAGAACTGAGTTATCTAATTCTGCCAATTAAATAAGAGTTTAATAACATTTTTTGCAATAGTCATTATTAAGAAGGTCAGCCTGAGTAGGTAGCTGACTAATAGTTCTTCAAAAGATGTCATCTCAGTCTGAAGCATTTAGATTAAATGTTTTGACATTATTTTCCTTCTGAACTTCATCTTAGAGTGTGCAGAGACCTGGGTGGAGCAACTACTGATATCCTGAAGATTATCTTTGAGAACATCGGGATGATGAGTTGGTTCTGAAGAGCAGAGAAAGACAAAGGAAAAAGGATATAGGGATTTAGCAACTATCAAAGCAATCTATTCTTCTTTGAGATCAGTGTGCTAGTTTCTCAGCTAACAGGAAGATCTATTTCATGTGTTGGGTTTTAGAAAGACTTTGGACACTTAGGACATTCCCATTAGTGTAGGACATGAAGTAATGTGTTTTGGTGGGGTTTTTTAAAATACAATAGGAAAGATTCAAGATAGGCGTTAGGGAAGGTCATTAATCAGAATGGCAAAGTACTGGCATGGTTTTCTAACTTGTATTTTAGATTTCTGGTGATTGCATCTCTACAGCTCTGCCTGGACAAACTTTATCAGGAAGGATACAAATATAGTTGAACCTGACACTGAAGAACAAGTTTTGCTCATCCCTACTTTTGTGTGATTTTATTGATCTATTAGTTCTTTAGTTTGAAACAATTTCTCAGATATGTCCTATGTAAAAGAAGGTTTTAGGATGGGAACCTCTCTAAACTTTATTAGTTGCCAGTGCAAAACTTCAATGTAGCTTTTCTTTTATGCCTTGCTCCTCTATTAGCCTTAAACTTTCCAGTAAGCTTCCTGCTCCAGACGGGTTGGAAAAAGTTTTTATTATTGTGTTATCATTAGTTTTTCTGTTATGTTTTCCCCCTGTGGACAAGACTTCCAGTTTTTGAAAGGTGGTGCTGTTTTTTTACCTTCCCCAGTTACCTTTTTACTTGCCCTGGCCTCCCCGCCCCAAATCTTGGAGAATGATATATGGGTACTCTGCACCTCCAGTATGGTGTTTCTCATCAGTTTCTCTTGCTGTCTACCTGTGCTTTATCCTTTTAGCTGTTTCGTTTAGTAAGTGTCTTCATTGACTCATAGGTCCCCCTTTTTGGAGGCCAACATTATCATACTGAGCTTTTCTTTTGCCTCCTACCAGGATGTTTCATTTGAATACAGCAACACGTGCTGTAATTTTTTTCCAGCTTGTATGCAGAGCAATGGATCTTTCTTGTCCTGTTCTTGGTCACTGTGCTGGTTTTGGCTGAGGTAGAGTTCATTTTCTTCACAGTAGCTAGTATGGGGCTGTGTTTTGGGTTTGTGCTGGAAATGGTGTTGTTAATACAGGTATGTTTTCATTATCGATGAGCAGCGCATACACAGAGTCAAGGCCTTTTCTGCTCCACACCCCACCAGTGAGTGGCTGGGGGTGCACAAGAAGTTGGGAGGGGACACAGCCAGGACAGCTGACCCCAACTGACCCGAGGGATATCCCAGGCCATATGATGTCATGCTCAGCATTAAAATGGGGGGAAGGTTTTAGGGGCTAGGGGGACAGACGGCTGCTCAGAGACTGGCCGGCCATGGGTTGGTTGGTGGTGAGCAATTGTTTTCATTTGTATCACTTGTCTTTCTGGTGTTTTATTTCTCTGTTTTTTTTTGTTGTTGTTGTTGTTATCATTATTTAACTGTTCTTATCTCAACCCATGAGTTTTCTCACTTTTATTCTTCCAGTTCTCTTTCCTCTCATCCTGCTGTGGGGGGAGCAAGTGAGCAGCTGTGTGGTGTTTAGTTGCTGGCTGGGGTTAAACCATGACAGTTCTTTTTGGCATCCAATGTGGGGCTGAAAGGGTTTGAGATAATAACTGATTGACCAGAGCATAATAGAAGGGATTTATAGCTGTTAACAGTTGCAGGTCACAATATTGATTCATCTGTTCTATATATTAGTTTATCTGATCTATGCCATGCTCTTTTTTTTTTTTTTTTTCCTGCTGTACTTGTCATTGGTGTTGGATTTTGCAGTTTGCTGTGCTTTATAGTGATTAGTGATGTTTTGCCTGGGAGATCTGTTATTAAAACACTGATCTTGAGCTTAGTCTCGTATTTGGGCTCTGCACTGAAGCCATTATTGTACTTCAGGTATCATCTCATGGAGACAATGAACAATTATACTTCCTCCTCTGGGAGGATTTTTCTGGAGGAAATACAGAATAGCACCTTCTCTACCTTCTTTTGCAATGTTTTTTACCTTGTTACAGTAACTTCTCCGTATCTTGAACATCCCTGAGTAGTTAAAATACTTCTATTGATATTTCTTAGGAATATTGCTTTGGATTTGTGTGAGGTTAAGAAGCAATTTAGGAATATGACCCAGGCTCCACGAGAGTATGGTCATGGGTGGCATGGCATGTGAAAGAGTATGGGCAGGAATCTAGGGAATTTCTCACCTCCGATGATCTGGAACTTCACTCTCGAACAACTACAGGATTCTGTTTAAGTGATAGAATGTTGGGAGAAAAAAAAAAAATGCCATGGCTATTCCAAATAGGTACAACTTACTGCACTCTGCTGGGTCCTGGCCAGTATGTAGCAAACACTGCTCAATATTATGCAGCACCCTCAGGGAGAAGAGAGGGAAAACATACCAACAGACACTGTGGCTAAACCAGACACTGTATCGGTCACCCCTGTAACTAAAAAGAAACAATGGAAGCGGAAGTTGGCTCATTTAGTAAGGGATGAAGAAGCTTCTTCTAAGAGGGAGCAGGAGAAGGAATCAGAAGAGGCAGTCTGCTCTGCAGCAGAGCAGTCACAAGAACAGGAGGAGGAAGAGACTGAAATCAGAAATGAGACAGAAACCACCCTATCCCTAAGTGAGCTGCAAGATATGTGAAAAGGTTTCAGCCATCAACCAGGTGAGCTAATTTTCAGCTGGTAATCCAATGCTGTGGCCAGTAGTCAGGAATTATAAGGTAAAGAAGCTCAGCAGCCAGGATCCCTTGCTAAGGATATGGCCATTGACAGAGGGATTAGAAAAAAGGCAGGAGTCCTCTGTCTTTGGTGGCAACTCCTGTCAAGTGTGAAGGACAAGTATCCCTTCAAGGAAGAACTTGCAAATTCCCAAAGCAAATGGACAAATATTGAGGGGAGGCATCTAGTATCTGAGAGAATTAAACATGTTGGAGGTGATCTATAACAATCTGGGTGATGACCAAGCATCCAGAGGCCCGGATGAATTCTGGTGCACACAGTCCATGTGGTGAAGGTTCGTACCAACATCATACACTCACACCCTGGCTCTAATGAGCTGGACAGACACGGAGGCACCAACTACAGATGAACTGGCCAGATGACTCCGAGAATATGAAAATAATCTCACTCCTCCCGTATGTGCATGTGTCTCGGCTGTGGACAGACTGACCCAAAAAATGTCCAAGCAAGCCAAGAAGGATAGGTCTTCCTCACACACTCCCAACCAAGGCCTCAGCTATTAAGAGTCAGCCTTTCTCTGTTCAAGGGAGAGGGTATTGGTGGCACACACATTGTGGAACCCTGTGGTTCTTCCTGCATGACCAGGGAGAGGACATGAGGAAGTGGGATGGTGAACCTACCTGGAGACTAGAAGCTCAGGTACAGGAACAAGAAGGAAAAACAACAGCCAAAAAGTACCCATCCAGGAAAACTACTGTTCCAGTGTCTGTTGGGCACAGTAGAGGGGCTGATCATACTTTTGACCTTGAGGAAGGGACTTCTGTTTTGCAGTTACAGAAATCAAGTAATGAGAACTCCAGTCAGGAACAGAGGGGCCCTGCCTTTGGCCAGACAGAGGAAGGGGACAACAGAGTTTACCGGACTACGTGGATCTGATGGCCTGGCGCTTTAGCACCACGGGATTATAAAGCTTTAGCAGACACCAGTGCACAGTGTACTCTAATACCATCAGACTACAAAGGGGCAGGATCCATCTGTATTTCTGGAGTTATGGGGTGATTCCGGGAACAGTTTGTGTGAGTGGCTGAGGTAAGCCTAACTGGAAATGAGTGGCAAAAGCATCCCATTGTAACTGGTCCAGAGGCTCCATGTGTCCTTGGCACAGACTCCTACCTCAGGAGTGGGGACTTCAGAGCCCAAAAGGGTACTGGTGGGCTTTTGGTATAGCTGCATTCAGTATGGAGGAGATTAAACAGCTGCCTAGCTTGCTTGGTCTCTCAGAGGACCTATCTGTGGTAGGGTCACTGCAGGTTAAGGAACATCAGCTGCCAACTGCTACCATGACAGTGCACCAGCAACGATACCGCACCAGTTGAGACTCCCTGGTTCCCATCCATGAGATGATCCGGTGACTGGAGAGTCAAGGAGTGATCAGCAAGACTCATTCACCCTTTAATAGACCCATATGGTCAGTGTGCCTGAACAAAGTCACACTGGCACTGAGTGCTGCCGTGATGGACATGCTAGTGTTGCAATACAAACTGGAGTCAAAGGCTGCCAAATGGTATGCAACAGCTGAGATCACCAACACGTTCTTCTCGATCCCTTTAGCAGCAGGGTGCAGGCCACAGTTTGCTTTCACATGGAGAGGCATCCAGTACGCCTGGAACCGACTGCCCCAGGGCTGGAAACAGTCCTACCATTTTGGGACCGGAACAGGGTGAAGCTCCCAACACCTGCAATACATTGGTGACATCATTGTGTGGGGCAGCACAGCAGAAGAGGTTTTTGAGAAGGGAAGAAGAATAATCCAGATTCTTACAAAAGCTGGTTTTGCTATAAAACAAAGTAAGGTCAAAGGACCTGCACAGGAAATCGAGTTTTTAGGAGCATAATGGCAAGATGGCCGTTGTCATATCCCAGTGGATGTAATCAATAAAATAGCAGCTATGTCTCCACCAACTAACAAACAGGAAACACAAGCTTTCTTAGGTGTCTTGGGTTTTTGGAGAATGTATGTTCCAGGTTATAGTCTGATCGTAAGCCTTCTCTATTGGGTGACCTGGAAGAATGACTTGGAATGGGGCCCTGAAGAGCAGCAAGCCCTTGAGCAAATTAAAGGGGAGATAGTTTGTGTGGTAGCACTTGGGCCAGGGCAATCAGGACAAGATGTGAAAAATGTGCTTGGCACCTCAGGCAGGAGTAATGGCCCCATCTGCCAAGGCCTCTGTCAGAAAGTGCCTGGAGAGACTTGAGGTTGACCTCTAGGGGTTTGGAGTCAGGGATACAGGGGACCTGAAGCCTGTTACACTCCAACTGAAAAAGAAATATTAGCAGCATATGAAGGAATTTGAGCCACTTCAGAAGTAGTTTGTACTGAAGCACAGCTCCTTTTGGCACCTTGATTGCCTGGGCTGGTTGTTCAAAGGGAGGGTCCCCTCTATGCATCACGCAGCTGATGCTACACGGAGCAAGTGGGTCTCTGCTGACACAACAGGCTCAAATGGGAAGCCCCAACTGCACAGGGATTCTGGAAGCGATCATAGACTGTCCAGAGGGCCAGAACTTCAGAGTGTCACCGGAGGAGGTGGCTTGTGCTGAAGAGGCCCCTCTGTATAATAAATTACAGAAAATGGAAAGCAACATGACCTGTTTACAAGTGGATCCTGTCGTATTGTGGGAAGACATCAGAGGTGGAAAGCGGCTGTGTAGAGTCCTACACAAGTCACAGAAACTACTGAAGGACAAAGTGAATTGAGTCAGTCTGCAGAGATGGAAAGCCATCCATCTGGAGTTAGATATTGCCAAAACCATGACAGTCATCTTGCCTTCTGATCTGCCTTAGCATTCTGCCTCCCTGTCATTGTCTCATAGTGGGAGTTAATACTCTGGTTTTAAGATTTTTTGTTTTCCTGTTTTGTCATAGTATTCCAATCCATAGGGATTCTGTGATATTTGTTGTTAGCTAGTTGATTTGCTGTTTGACTCTTAAGATTTCTTTATTTCATATTCAAATCGTGTATATGTCTAAATACAGGTCAAATCTTAAAGTGGAATCTACTTCCAGCATTATGAAGATGAGATAGGACGGGTTTTTGCATGTACATGCACTGGAAAAGATTCAATCCAGGAACCCGTATCTCTGGAGGCCTTTTTCTTGCCTAGGTTTCTGCCCTGAGGCTGCTGCCCATTCTTGTCTTCACATGTCAGATTCAAGCCTGTGCTCCTGGAGATAGAGAGGTACTGCAGTGAGATTCCAGCTGGGTCTTAGGTACTCTGGAGCCAGCCTTGCCTTGAAATGCCGGGATGAATTGACTTTGTGCCATAATTCATCTGAATGTGATTCCTGCTTTCAGTACTGAATCAGATGTAGTTTTTGGCAGTGACATCTAGCAATGCAGAAGTGTACTCTGAGACCTCAACTTTCCCATGTATGCTTTTCATCTTTCTACGTGGTCTTCCAGAAATCCTGATAACTCCACATGCTCTTTCACAAACAAAAGAGGTCTCCTTTTATAATTTTGTAGAAACATAAAAGTACACACTCTGGAGAATCCTCCAGATACTTACATTTTCCCTGAATTCAGTGCTATATGTTATATATTTTACTTTAGCCTCCTGAAGACCTTTCTACTACTGCATCTGTGTCACATTAAGCAGGAAATGCAGCTGAGGCTTTGGTATTACTTAGCTGGATGCTGCTCCTCTAGAAGACATTAATAAAATGATTCATGAAGTCTTTGAGGGTTTTATAGTGGGTTTCACGCTGGAGACATGGAGTGATGTGACCTGGATTCATTGTTGGTTATGTATTATGGTTATAGCTGAGCAATTGTATTCTCTAAGTGTTCAGTCCCTGAAGGCTTTTGAAGTCCCCAACAGCTGAAGGCACTCCACACTCATGGGTACCAGGGCCTGCTTTTGTACCTCTGCTTCTCTGTCCCGCTTCTCAGGGAAGTGTGAAAAAGTGGAAATTGAATTTGGTGGGGTTTTCTTTTCCCTGCTGTCCTAAAACTACCAGCGCCAGGATTCCTACTGCAGTTTAAAGTGCACCTTGGAGTGTGTATAGCCTTGTCAGGAAGTTAAAAGCAACAGACTTCATTCTTCCCCATGGGGAGATAGTCCTGCAGTCTTGCCCACGTTGGTGAGGGGAAGAGCCTGTGTGGCAGTTCCTCACACTTACCTTGCTGTGCTATATTGTACTTACGCACTCATCCTTCTCTTGCTTGAACAAAATAGTTTTCTGGGTGTTTTCATCTTTGGAAAATTCATTCTGTTTTACTGCTTTGCAGGTCAGTTTTGTGCTTCAGATAGCTGTTCCCAACTTTTACCTTTTTGCTGGAAATGTCTCAAATGCTTGTTACAGGTGAGGGCAACCAGGACCATTTGCTGTAGGTCTGCTTAGGAAGCTATACAGCCCTGAGCACTTAATTCGTTGCTGAGAGATGATTTTGAAGCTTTTAGTCACTTCTGATGCCTAGATGAGCATGAGTGGGTTTGAGAATACTTCATCCTGGTGGACTGTCTGTTGCTTCTCTATACAGCCATAATAAGAGTGTAAGTTTATGTGTATAACATAGCAGCTGCAGAAGTGAGGGAAACTTTAGTTTTGAGACAGTGCTGTAGCAGGCAAGACACCACTGAAGAAAAGCAGCAAGGAGTGGGGAAGTCTTCTGCTCTGAGATCTTTGTGGTCTGTCCAGGGAGTCACTGTTACACCTTGTAAATGATGTCTCTTTGGCAGTGGTGGTTCTCCCTAGTTCCATGCCACAGGCTTAGGAGTATCATGGGGCTGAATCCTTTCATCCCTAGGGGAGCTGGCCGGCAAGGACCTTGATGAGGAGCACCAGGCAGGACTCAGGTGTCTAAATCGGCTTTAGTAATTACCTGGCTCTTCAGCCCTGTTGCTGATGCCCTCATCCCCGCCCTCAGAGGAAGGATGCTTGATATTTAATGAGGACAAGACCTTGATAAAACGTGGTGGGTGGGCTGATTTTGGCATAAGTGTAACCAAATCCAGGAGTAGGTTACATAATGAACTGAAAGGAGCCATTAGTGTCCACCAGGTAATTATGCTGATTGCACCCAGGCTAAAGGGCAGAAAGGCTCCCTTGCTACAGCTGGCCCTGGTACGCAGAGGCCACTCAGTGTGCACGTCAGGACCTGGAGTGAAGTAGAGCTTCTCTGTTGCACTCTCACAAAAGCTTTATCAGTGACAAAAACCTGGTGGGTTTCTTGCTGCGATAGGTCCAGAAGTGCTGAGATGGAATATTTTAGTACATCTGTCTGCATGTAGAAGATTAATTCCTTGAGCCAGCTCGGTTTCTCTGGCCACTGTGGCCACAATGTGCTCTGAGTTACTGACTCAGCTTATAAAACCCATCAGATCTCACTGGGACTGCTGTGCAAGCAGTTAGACCTGAGATCCGTGTGCTGGGCCAACAGCTGCCTCCTGGGCACCAAAGGGACACTCACCTCTTAGATCCAAGGACTTGTTTTGATGGATCATCTTCCACAGCCAGATGACTCCAAAAGAGAATCTTGTTTTTCTAGATGTTTTAGTTAAAACACTGTGAACGAGCACCTTTGTATCCTCTGAGCAAGGCAGACGGGGTACCACCACGACCCTCTCTGCTCGCAGAGGGTGGCCTGGTTTGAGGGTGAGCTGCAGCTGATGAAGAGAGAAGTCTAGGAGACTGGCAGAAGGGTCCTGTGTGAAGCCTCATCGTTTTGCAGCAGCAGTGTCTGTTGTGACATCTGTACTGGAGCTGCACGGGAAGCAGCAGTGGTTTCTTGTTTTCTGTGGCATCTACAAATTCTCTTACTCTAATTTGACTGTGGGTAGCCACATTCAGGCACACTGGACGTTCCTGGATCACTATTTAATCACAGTGTCCCTGTTTCGAAGAAATTGCTTAACTGCCAAAGCTTTCCATACTGGAGCTGGGTTCCTGCTTCTGTGGTGACAGAGCAAGATCTTTCTCCATCACATTGCTTTGCACAGCGCTGCCGGACTTGTGGGAAGCGTCTTCCTGCAGGCTGTGATCCAGACCCATGCCCTGCCTGCTTACAGGGCACGTGCTGGAGCCAAGGCTGCAAAGCTGTCCGTGGCTTTCTCAGATCAAACTACTTGTTGCTGTGAAGAAAATACCTTGTCCCTAGCTGTGGCAGAAAGATTGCAACGTTCAGTCACCTTTTCCATCTGATGAGTGATCAGGTGTCCACACTGGTATTATTAGATCTGTCAGCTGCTTCCAGTAGCACAGATTGCACAGAGCTGCTGCCTCATCAGCAGACCCCACTGGGCAGGGACAGGTGTGCCCTTTGGTTGCTCTCATCTCCCATTCCGATCTCAGCAGGTAGCTGTGACCTGTCCTCTTCTGCGAGAACAGTGACCTGGTACAAGCGATGCGGGCCATTACCCACCCCATTCCTGTTCAGCGTTTGGGTAAGACCACTGGGGAAGCCTCTGGAGAGCTGCAGGGCACAGTACAGCTTGCGTGCAGATGACCCACCTGTGTCTCTATCACACACTCTGGGTGAATGCAGTTCAGTGCCCCGGAGAGTGTGAAATGAGATAAGAGGTGTCAGCACCATCAAGCTGGTCCAGATTGGGCAGGCTGGAATGATTGCAAGTTGGAAGAGAAACAGGAGGAGATGGCAGCTGCCCCTGTGATGACCAGCAGTCATGTCAGCAGCCCACTGGGCCTGTCATCCTGGTCTGGGATTAGATATTCCTTCAGATTTGCTAGTTTTTCTCCTTGGACTGCCAAGGCACACACAGTGCACCGCCTTGCTTACTGGTCAAGCCTTTATGTGTGAGTGTGTTACCATCGTGTCTAAGTCTCAGCCAAGGTGCCAGCCAAGTCCTGGAACTCACCTGGAACAGCTCTGCTCGTGGCAGATCCCTGTGTCCCTGCAGCAAAGTGCCCCAGCTGCCTTTGGGCCAGGCTGGTCCACTCGATCTGTGTCGCACAAGCAGCTGCCAGTGATCTCTGCAAGTGCTTCAGGGCTGTTGTTTTATGGCCTGCTAATCTGCGCTCTAAGTAAAAGCAGCGTAAATGAAAGGACACAGATAGCGTGGTCCTGGCCTGTCCCAGGACCATCACCTAGAGCATTTGGACCTGCTGGGAGGCGTTCTGCCATGATCCAAGACTGCGCACGCATTTTCCTCGGTGGCTGTACCTCTCTGAGCAGCCTCTGCTCGCTGCCCCCAGTTCATGAAGTCATCTGGAAGACCTGTCACTGTCATTATTCACCACTCCTTCTGTCTACAGTCTTCTCATAGAAATTTCATTTTGTTTTGGCTCTTTGATAAAAATGTTAAGTATCATCTGGAGCCAGTCCTTCAAGACTGCATATAAACACATTTTTTTCGTAATGTGATTTATTCGGTTTTGTAATCATGATTGGTAGTTGGCAGCTCCTTAACCTATTCTGTATGTGCTATCTTGAAAGATTAACTTTTTAAGCAAAGTGCTGTCTTATATATGTTATACATAATATATATATGCACGTTACATACCTTACCTAAATCTGTCACATCAGCATGCTTAGTTTTATCAGCCAGAATCCTAGTATTTTTAAGAGCAGATGTTGAGTTGGATTGGCAAGATCTGCTTCCATAAGCCCGTGTCAATGGACATTAATTGTCCCTCCTTTTCATGTGAGATCCTGTAAGGTCCAGCCAGTCTTTTATTTTTCTGCCAGGTCTGTGGTTGTCAGGTCACCCTGGAATTCCCTTTTAAGTTCTCATTAAAATGCCAGGGTCACTCCTATTTCTGTCTTAGATCACTTATTTTTCTGCGATCTTCCTTTCTTGTTTTTCCTCCCACCTCTGAGAGCATTTTTGAGGAGAGCACTGTCAGAACAGAGCTCCCTCTCTTTGTCTAGATCCATAGCATTGAACTTTTTGCAGCACTATTTTGACAGCAACCATTTTGCAAGGTTTCTGTTCTTTGTCAATGACCACTTGATCCCTTTTCTGCAGGCACATTTGAAAAGTCCCTTGTCTGCTGTTTCCTTCTTTCTCTCAAATCTCACCACCCCTTTGCTTCCCACTATGTTCCGTCTGCCTCTCCCTTTGCTAAGCTGACAGCTACCCACTTCCCACCCTTCTTACAATTTCCCCTCAATTCCCCTGCTCCCCTTGCTTCACAGGCCTTTGCTCCTGTGTGCATTACTTCTCATCATGCCCAGCTACCTGCACAGCCTGTGGAAGAAGGGGAGGGAAGCTGGGATGCGCTAGCAGTGAGATCAAGATTTCTGCTGTAAAAACCATCTTTCTGTAGCCAGGAGAGAAGGAGCTCCACCTTATAGGTAAGGCGGGAGAGGTGGGGCTCTCTCTAGCCACAGGAGAGCAGGCAGTGCACCAAGGGGCTCTCAAGCATTATGCTCAGCCCACTCATACTACTCCTACTCTGCCCTCTGATAGAGAAGGGCTCATCCAGCACGGTCTCAAGCGTGCGGCTGGACCCCTCCACCTGCCTGCAGTCTGCCCTGCTCCTCTCTCTGCCACCCTTCCATGGCTGTCATTTAGTTTGTTCCTCAGTTTCTATTACTAACTTTTCTTTTTTGTGACCTGTGAGCCAGGTTTCTATGTCCTACATTGTTCTTTGCTTCTCATATAAAAACCTAGATTACTAGACTGAATCTCTTACAAGTTGCTCTTTTTTTTCTGGTCCCCCTTGCTGAGCTGAACTACAGAAATTCACAATCCCTTATCAGTCTTCCTTTCTTAATAACACCTTCATAATCACAAAAAATGTATCCTGCTCTATTGCATACTTGACAGTATTAATTACTGAGCTGCTGGAGTGTTTCTGTCTTTTAAAAATCTTTCTGCTGCTCTAGGAGTGGGTGCTTAGTTTGAGATGTTGACCGTCAATCCAAGTTATCCTTTATGCTCTCAACATGCTGGTGTTCTGGCCTCTATTCACTCATGCTGTGCATGCACACACACCTTCCTGTACCAAGATGACTGCTCTGCTGATCAGGACCCCCATCTTCCTGAAAGACTTATCTCAAGTATGTGGCATCATATTTTCACCGGTCTAGAACACACACTAGAATACATAATGCTTTTTTGTGCTGCTCATCATGTGTTGGTAATGATCTGAGAGCTTACATTGACCTAAAGCTTCCCTTTTCCTCTTCTTGTTGTTTGTCCCTGCACTTACATGTGAAAACAGAGCTGTCTAGGTAGGGTGGGCCAACGTGCCAAAATGGGCCTAAGCTCCTTTCAGGAAGCTTGTGGCATTGGCCAGACCTGATGGGTAAGAGCTCATTGGGGTTTGCCAGGGTTCATCAGCAAATCCTGCTGTTCTGGAGGTGCAGCCTGCTGGGAGGCATGAGTGAGATTCCCTGTTGCTGGGTGAGTTTTCCGTGTCTGGGTTAGTTCTGGTTTGTGTCTCAAGATTTGCCTCAGGAATCCAGTTGCTCAAGAATGCATTTTGCTTCTGAAAGGACCAGCCTCCTTAAAGGATTTCTGCTGTCTTTCAGGAGAAGAAGTTGCCCTCTACTGTGCCAAGTATCTTCCTGAGATAATCAAAGACCAGAAGGCCTATAAGGAAGGCAAATTGCAAAAGGTAAGAATCTAGCTCTGCCCTGAAACAAATAAGCACTAATGCAGAGAAAAGCCCTTGTTTAAGTACGTCATACTTATGTGCAGGACCTTGTCCTTCCAAGGTCTGCCTGTCATTTTAATTTCCCTTCATTGTTTCTAGTAGTGTACACCAGGTGTTGATTGTACTTTCAAAGATAAACCTTCTTCTATTTTACAGCTTTCTTTTTTGGTTCGCTGTATTTTGTTGGTGGTGGTGGTTGGGGGCTTTTTCAGATTTTCAGGCTCCTTCCAGTCAAAGTGTGGGCTGGTTCTTTGAGTGGTTTTGGTGCGTTGTGTTTTGTGGGGTGGAGGTTGCTTTTGTCAGAGGTGGAAGGTTAGTTCATATCTTGCTTCCAGCAAGCAATCCCTCTGTTGTAATTCTCCCTCACAGTGCTAATGCCTGATGTGGTGTTGGGCATCCTGTGGGTTGGTGCTGGGATCTGTAGTAGTGTGCGTGAGGGGAATGCAGTCCCTCCAGAACTTCCATTTACATCTAGGCTGAGGATAGCCTACAAAGCAAGCTTGAATCAGTTTGTGGCTTTTTCTCTAGGCTGAAACACCCAAGTATCGTGTTTGGCTGATCCCAAGCTGGCTGTACTCGCTGACTGCATTAAGCCTGTCCATTCAGTAGAGGAGCCTGCATGCTGAGCCATTCCATGCGGTGGCGTTGAATACAATCCTGTCCCCAGGCCAGCAAGGCTGGCAACTCAGTGTCCCATAAGATCCTCCTAGATCTTAAGAAGCTGTGGGAATGTGGGCTGGGTGAGCAGGGAGGTGCGTGGAAAACTGGCTGCATGGCCGGGCCCAGAGAGTGAGGTGATCAGCGGCACAAAGTCCAGCTGGAAGCCAGTAACGGCCAGTGTGCCTGGGGGTCAGTACCGGCCCGGCCCCGTTTAACAGCTTCATTAACGATAGGGACGATGAGGCAGAGGGTTCCCTCAGCAGGTTTGCAGATGATGCCAAGCTGGGAGGAGCAGCTGTGCACCGGAGGGTCGTGCTCCTCTGAGGTGCTGAGGGATCTGGACAGGCTGGAGAAATGGGCTGGCAGGAACCTCCTGAAATTCAGCAAGGGGAAGTGCAAAGTTCTGCCCCCGGGGAAGAACAACCCCATCGCACCGGGAGGCGCTGGGGGCCCCCCAGCTGGGAAGCAGCTCAGCAGAAAAGGTCCCAGGGGTCCCGGTGGACACCGACTTGACCATGAACCAGCAACATGCCCTTGCTGCAAAGGTGGCAAATGGTGTCCCGGGCTGCATTAGGCGAAGCGTTGCCAGTTGAGGAAGGTGATAGTCCTTCCCCTCTGCTCAGCACTGGTGAGGCCGCCCTGGGAGTGCTGCGTCCAGTTCTCCCCAGTGCAAAGGGACCTGGACATACTGGAGAGAGTCCGGTGAGGGGCCACCAGCCACCGAAGGACTGGAGCATCTCTGCTGTGGGGAGAGGCGGGGGGAGCTGGGGCTGGAGCAGAGGAGGCTCCGGGGGGTTGAATCCATGTCTGTAAATACCTGCCGGGAGGGAGCCAAGGGGACGGAGCCAGGCTCTTCCAGTGGTGCCCAGTGCCAGGACCAGAGGCCACGGGCACCCGCTGGACCCCGGGAGGGTCCCTCTGAACATCAGGAAACACTTTTCAGTGTGAGGGTGGCACAGGTTGCACAGGGAGGTGATGGAGTGTCCGTCCCTGGAGCTATTCCAAAGCTGTCTGGCCATCGTCCTGGGCAGCCGGCTCTGGGTGTCCCTGCCTGAACAGGGGGGTTAGATAAGGTGACCTCCAGAGATCCTTTCCAACCTGAACCTTTCTGTGATTCTCTGTGGTGTGCATTCTGGAAGAGATTTGATTGCACAACAATGACATGCAGGCATCCTGTAAGGAAGATGAAACTGCACACTCTCATGTCTGTGTTCATGTGTAGGCCCTGGAAGATGCTTTCTTAGCCATAGATGCCAAGCTCACCACTGAAGAGGTGATTAAAGAGCTCTCTCAGATGGCTGGGCGACCCCAGGATGATGAAGATGAGAAGGAGAAAGTTGCTGATGAAGATGATGGTAAGTCAGATGCCATTGAATAGGCAAGACAGCAGCTCCAGGACAGGGACTGAGAGCAGTTGGGCAAGGTCTCCTTTAGCAGAAGGTTTTCTGTCCAAATTTCTCAGTTAAATTTCAGCTGGAGTTGAACTGCCACCCCTCAGCTCTATTTATTGCTTTGGGCTGGTGCTAGGGGAATTCTGATTCATTAGATAGCTTAATCCTATGAATAAAAAAATAGTCTGTCAGTTTTCCATAGGGCTTCCTCCATGGGGTGTAGAGTTCTAGGATGTGTCAGAAACCTCTGAGATGTGAATGTGAAACAATATGATGTCCAGTGCTTAGATCTCCCAAGCTGGTGGCAGACACCAGCTGCAGAGAAGATTAAAGTAAATTCTGGTCTCTTCAGTAATTCTTTTTCTCACAAAGAAGCAAGTGTGCTTTTCCACCAGCAAGCAGTTGCCAGACCAGAAATCCGGCTAGAAGGTGAATCCTAGGGTAGAATCCTGTGCTACTCTTGGGTGAATATCTTGTGAGTAGCCTACAGTCACCTTGAACGCTGTGTGTTGGTCTGAAAATGCTGAATTTGTTGGCCCTCATTCTGCATCTGACAGGGATAAAGTAGATTTTTGGTTGGTTGGGTTTTTGTGTTGGTTTTTTGTTTTTTTGGTTTTTTTTTTAATTTTGTCCTGTATTTTCAAGAGTATTTGGGGTATGAGTGTTTCTTTTCCTTTTAGGATTAACTAGCAAAGAAAATTATAACCAAGGGGGTGTCAGTACGGAAGCGGTGGTCATTAGCTCATAGTTTAGGGAAAGTCATCCTACTTTCTGTCTAGTGTCCCACTTGGGAGATACTGCATTCACTGCCTAAAGCTATTCTGTCATCTGTTTGTAAGTGTCTAGACTGCAGCTGGTTGGGGTCCCTGTGGGGCTTAAGGCCCATGGAGCAACAGCTATAACAAAAACTTCTTGTTCCCGGCTGCAGTATTAATGAACAAATCTGCACATGAAAGTGGTCTGTCTCCTTCCCCCGCAGCTTCAGATGAGCCTGCACTCAAGAAATATGAGGCTCTTTACCCTCCAACCTTACATCTAATTAAAGTGCTCCGTGCTGCCTACAAGTCAGCCAGATAGCATCAGAGGCCGGAGGCACCAGGGTAACGCGCAGGCTGGGTGCATGGGCTGCGGGTAGGAGCCGCTGCCCTGCCGTTTGTGTAATTTCATCTGCAGTGCCGGGGAGCTGTGGGACGGGGCAGGCCTGGCTGCGTTTGTCTGGGCCTGCTAGTGATCAGCCTGTTGAGCCTTGCTGAAACCTGTCTGCAGCAGCGACCTCCAGCCAGGGCGGCTCACTGCTGAACCTAGCATGTGCTGCACAGCTGCTTGCTGTGGCGATGTGTCCTGCTTTCTGACCCTCTTTGTCCTCACCCCCTCCCCCTTTCCATTTTCAGTGGATAATGAGGAAGCTGCTCTTCTGCATGAAGAAGCCACAATGACCATTGAGGAGCTTCTCACACGTTATGGACAAAACTGCACCAAGAACCTCAAAAGCAAGTCTTTAGCTCCAGCTGGGGAGAACGCTGCAGAGGGGACAGGCAAGCAGCATGATGGGGAGTCAAATATGAATGGAGAGGCTGACCCAGGGGAGCTTACCGACCACAAGGAGAGGAAGAATGGGAAGCCAGATGAAGAAATCACGGGTATTTCCTCCACCTCAGACAAAGCCAGCGCTGGAGGCAACAGCCCTGCTCTGCAGAAGCCTGAACTAGGCAAAGGTGACGAGGCCGTCACCTCTTCTACTGGGGAGGCCGGGCCCTCCTGCTCCTCTACGGGAAAGCCCCAGCGCACAACCAAATCCAAATTTTTTGAGGACAGTGAGGATGAGTCAGATGAGGTTGAGGAAGAGGAGGAAGACAGTGAGGTAGGAAACAGCACTGGGACAGAGTGGCCTTCTGGCTGGGCAGAATGCATTGCTTACTGTGGTACTTGAGCTACGAGCCTCTGGCTCATCCTAGGTGTGTCCTAGGAGTAGGTTTTTCAGGCTGATACTTTGAGACCATCTCATGGGAGCGTCGGGGATTGTTTAGATAACCCTGAAGGAAACATACCCTCATTTGTGCAGCGGCCGTAACGGATAGCCCTTGGTCTTGCTGCATGCACCATCCCTTCATTCACGGTGGTAGTTGAAACTAGCTGCTCTGATTATAGACATCAGGTGTGGGGGAAAAGTACCAGGTCATCTCACTCTTCTGGGGCAAACTTACTGTCTGTCCCCAGGATAGAGGGACCAGCTGTCTGGGGAGGGCACTGAGAGTGTCCTGTGTGACTCCTGGTGGTATCTCTCATTTCTTGTAGGAATGCAGTGAAGATGAGGATGGTTACAGTAGTGAAGAGGCAGAGAATGAAGATGATGAAGATGATACTGAAGAAGCAGAGGAGGATGAGGATGAAGAGGAGGAGATGTTGTTACCAGGCATGGAGGGGAAAGAGGAGGTGCACACCCTGTTCTTGTGTTCCGCAGCATAGTGTGGAGGCAAGGGCACTTAGGGGGGGAGACTCAGCAAGGAGTTATTTCCGTTCAAATGGGAATAAAACATCCCTTTTGTTCTCCTGCGGCTGAACACTGCTGCTGTCAGCCTGGCTTTATGCAGAAGGCTGAGGGATAGGGCATGTATCTGGGCAGCAGGTGGAGATCGAAAGAGTCTCACCCCACTGCTGGGTTTGCTGTGCTTAGAAGCCACCGTGGGTGTGGGTGTGGAGGTAGAGCACAGGGCAGTAGCAGGACTGCTCTGCTGGTACTGCTGCTCCTGGGCAGAGCATTGCTCTTTGCCAGGCCAAGGCTGTGGCTCCTCAGCCCATGGCAGTGCTGGCAGATGGGCCAGGGACCTGTGATGTCAGGAAAAGGGGACTACAGCTTCCGAGGTGCCAACCTTCTCTCTTTGGAGGGATGTCCTGGCTTGTAGTCAAGCTTCTGCTTTTGCTGGGCTGGGGCTGGCATCAATACATTAGAGCTGAGGATATAGCAGGGCATGTTGAACACCGGAGAATCCTGAACCACTGATGCTTTGTGAGACTGAAACTGAGGTTTTGCTTAACCCTGCCTCTCAATAAACACGCTCCTGCTGTGTTTCACACTTCCTTCAGGCTTTTCTCCATTGTTCTGTGTGTGCTTACAGGAAAAAGGGGTGAGAAACAGTACCTTGGGCTGTGGGACACTGCTGGGTCTGTGGTGGCTGGTGCTGGTTCCTGTATGGACCTGATACGGAGCAAGAGAAAGGAGTCTCAGCAAAATCATTTGTCTCTTGCAGCCCGGTTCTGACAGTGGGACAACTGCTGTTGTGGCGCTTATCCGGGGCAAGCAGCTGATCGTGGCTAATGCTGGAGACTCACGCTGCGTGGTGTCAGAAGGTGGAAAAGCTGTCGACATGTCGTATGACCACAAGCCAGAGGATGAGGTGGAGCTGGCCAGGATAAAGAACGCTGGCGGCAAGGTCACCATGGACGGGAGAGTGAATGGCGGCCTCAACCTCTCCAGAGCAATCGGTGAGCAAGACGGGGCTGAGTGCTGGCACGCCTGGCCCGAGTGCTGTGCTCAGGGCATCCATGCTTCCAGCATGTGCCAGCCACTAAGTTTAAGGAACAGGATGATGAGTAGAACCTATTTGTTGTGGTGAGACTTCAGTCTGATTAGGGAAAATGGCCATGAAACTGTCAGACATCAGTGGAAAGCAACACCTAGCACCTACCAGGCTCCAGCACAGGACAGAGTGTGTGAAGCCTCCACGGCTACTGTGCCAGCAGCTGGGTTGTCAGAAACCACCTCATGTAAACTGTCTCAAAAACAAACTGTTGAATTTTGAACAGGATTTTTTCCTGCTAGCAGGCTGTTAAAGGACCTTGGTATGTTACTTCCTGGGGACCTAACTTTTATACCAGTTTGAGCTCATTTGTCCATGAGCCAGCCTTGCCTTTTAATTGCACAATCTCCATCCCCCTTGCTGCAGTGCTTTAGGCAGCACCTGACTCCTGTTTGTACTCTTTTTAGTCTCTTACAAGCAGCGTTGGATTAATTAATGGCTCGAGAGACTGGGCATGTCCATTAGCAGTCAAAAAAGGTCTTGGTCCCGCCTGTGGCTACAGTCTGAGCAGATGAGATGCTGGGAGGTATTAAGGAGAAGGTAGTGAATAACACTGAGAATATACTGGGAAATACACAGGGAAGGGAAGGAAATGTCAGCAGCTGAGGGTTTGAGTGGAGAATCTGTATGCAGAAGGACCAAAACCATTTAAATTATTATCCTAAGGTAAAGAGATAAAAACGCACTTAGGACAGAAATTAGGAGTTTGTTCATCTAGGGGGACACTGGCATTTCCACCTGCTACTTTGCAGTGGCCCTAGAAGTCCCTTCCTAGGATGTAATTCCAGGCAAGCGTGCTAGTCAGAGCTGAGGATCAGTTTTCTCAAGTGAGCTTTGGCTGCTGAGAGTTTGGGAAGGCCTGAAGCCAGCGATGTGATGTGGGCATTGCACTGAAATACCTGGCCCTGGACAGCCTGAGCTTTTGGAAAATGTGCATCTAGTGTTATCACAGCAAAGCCAAGCTAGTGCTGGGGTGAGCTGTAAATCCTGCTCCAGGACGCGGGCCAGCTCACCTCAGGAGCAGTGCTGCAGGATCTCAGCTGGCGGTGTCAGATGCCACGTGCTGTTGGCCTGGTGGTGCCCCAGGAAGTGGCACTTGGTTTGGAGTGAGGAGGCACTGAACTGGCAAAGGCACCTCTTTCCCACTGTATGGTAACGGCATGCTGGGCTCACCAGAGCTGGCACCACAGACGTGTTGCAGATTTCTCTGATGCACCCATGGCCTGATCTGCTCTGGTTCTGGGAGCCCTGGCTCCGATTCTTCTGGGGCTGCCCTTTGGCAGGGCAGTGTTTCTCACTGTTCAGGGGTAGGCAGCATTGCCAGGGCCCAACCACAGAAAAAGCGATCCTCCTCTTCGCCGCAGGTGATCACTTCTACAAGCGGAACAAGAATCTGCCTCCAGAAGAACAGATGATCTCTGCCTTGCCTGACATCAAAGTGCTGACAATAAATGATGACCACGACTTCATGGTCATTGCCTGTGATGGAATCTGGTGAGTCGTGATGGAGCAGTTGTGCCTCTTGGGCATCACTACTCTGGTCTTTCTCTGGAGCTGGGCCTCAGGAAGGCCCAAGGGCCCTGTGTGCTAATCGGACACTGTGGCCTGACTGCTCCCTTCACTTGCCCTTCTGACCTCTCCACTCTCTGCAGGAATGTGATGAGCAGCCAAGAAGTGGTGGATTTCATCCAGTCCAAGATCACCCAAAAGGACGAGAATGGAGTCCTGAGGCCACTCTCCTCCATCGTAGAAGAGGTAAGGTCCAGAGCTTCACCATCCCTTCAGCACGCAGTGTTTCTGCATCCCAGCTTGGTGCCTGGCTGCCCTCCCTCTCCATCAGACTGGTTTGTTCAGCCCTTGGGGTATCTGGCAGCAACGCTGGTCGGAACAGGAGCAGAGACACCTCTGAATTGGGACACAGTTCCTTTGGCACCCTGACCAGTGTTTCTGACCTCTAGGGTGCTGTCAGGCCAGAGTTTCTGTCCGTGTCGTGTCTCAGGTTATTCCTCAGCGCTGTGTCTGTGCTCCCTGCTAACCTGCCCTGTCCTGTCCCTCCCCAGCTGCTGGATCAGTGTTTGGCTCCAGACACCTCAGGGGACGGCACTGGCTGCGATAACATGACCTGCATCATTATCAGTTTCAAACCCCGTAATACACACCCACCTGCTGAAAGTGGGAAGCGGAAACTGGAGGACATGGCAGCACCAGCAGCACCAGCAGAAGAGAATGGCGGTGATAACAAGAAGAAGGCCAAGCTGGAATAGGCGGCCTCGCACAGGGACTTTGCTGTGCGCTCACCAGACTCTTGTTTCTTAAACATGCTGAACTCAAGACTTCAAGGTCTTGTCCTTTTTTTAGCCTTAGCAGAGGCCTTGTTTGTCCGTGTCCTGGTTGGGGGGTGGGGGGCGGGTCTGGTTAGCAAGGGCATGTCGCACTGTTCATCCGTAACCATTCCAAAGAGGGAGCCGAGGGCCGAGCCGCGCGCGGGAGCAGCCACCAGCCACAGCGCAGGAGCCTGCAGCAGCTGGCAGCCTGCGAGCAGAGCTGGCGGGTAGAAGAAGGATGTCCCCCCATTGTCTCCATGTGGTTGTTGCCATTTCTGTGCCTGTGAATTTCTGTTCGGAGGGAAGAACTTTTTCACTGTTGAGGTTTTTTTAATCTGCACCCAATTATTTAAGGCCCTTTCTGTTTTTATTTGTGAAACAATCTGGCTGTGGTGCTGCTGCCACACCTCATTCTGTTGTACACTTTCAATCAATACTTTTTTCAAACTAAAAGCCCGGAAAACATAGCTGTACTTACGGTCCTTGGTTCTTTCCTGGAGGGTGGGGGGTGAGGCAGGTGGGATGGGGAAGAGAATGTCTGTACCTGGTGTCTCAGGGCACTGTGGGCCACACGTCTGCAGCTCACAAGAAGCTGCTGTGTGGTTGACGAGCGTCAGCCCCTGATGCAGCGCTTGGTCCTGCTGCCTCTCCATTCCCCTGAGATGCCTGCCTCAGCTGAGGACAGTCTGTCACACACAGCAGGAGACAGGTCTCTGGGGACAGCTTGTGTCTGCTGAAGGGACGGGGACACCGGGCACCCTCCTGAGCTAACTTGCTCACAGCATGCTGCTCCCCGCCTAGCTGTGTGCTCTCTCCAAGGTGCAACAGGAGGCAGCTCCTGCCTGGGGTGCTGGATGGTGTAAAGCCTGTACGATGTGTCAGTGCTGCAGCTGCTCCCGCAGGAGAGGTGTCCCTGGGCTGTAAACCACTGATGGAAAGGTCAGTGGCTGCTCCCTGCTGTGCCCCTTCCAGCTGGCGTGGCGTGGGAGCACGGGGAAGCGCAGATGAGGTTTGCAGGCCGGATCACCTGGCACAGCTTCAGCTGCTCTGGGGTTCCTGTGTCACAGGGGAGTGCTCTTGGCAGTGCCCTGCACTGCAAGTCCCCTCTTCGAAGGTGAAGTCCACCCTCCTCGGTCCCGGCCCGTTGACTCAGCTTCTGCGGTTCAGTCAACCCGTGCCGCGACAGCCTGGATGGGTGCATCCTTCAGCCCCTTCCCTGGTGGCCCTGAGCTTGATCCCGTCTGCCTCGTGGCTCTCCAGTGATGGCATGTCCAGACCTGAACTGTTTTGGTCCCTGGATCATCCAGGCTGGGCTCCTGTGTCCCTGCTTGGAGTTGGGAGTTCAGAGCCACAAACACCTGTAGGCGCTGCAGTCAGACTTGCTGTTCAGGCTATTTCTGCACTCAGACCCCTAGGATGGTGCTGGGTAAAGCACCCAAGGAGAGGATTTTTTCCCTTGCAAAAGTGGGTTTCGTCTCAGGGCATCTTTCATTTGCTGCCAGATGGGTTTGTCCCAGGAGCACTGGCTACGGGGCGGCTCACTACCTGATGCTTCCTTCCAGCTGTGAATGTGCTGGCCAAGTTTCCCTCAGATTTTAAATAAACAGGCTGAATTGTCACAGGAATGAGCAGAATTATTTTCTTCAGTCCTAAAAGCATTTGTTATTTCTGAAGTCCCTCTAGTTTCCACGTATCCTTTTTAGAACGGGGACAGCAATGATGCTGTAAAGTCTCAGACAGAAGGGTAAATCCTAGTCCTGGATGGAGTGCCCAGAGCTGCAGCACCCTGGGAGGCTGAGCCAAGAGGCAGTTTTCACTTAGTGGAGTTAAAAAGTTTGTCTGAGCTGTCACGTGCCCGCTGTCTCGTTCCTGCTATGAGGCATCAGCCTTGAGAGGGTTTGGTTTTAAACTTTCTTCCTGGTCATAAAGAAAATTTTTGATATACGAGTTAGCACCAGTCTCTGTGGAGTCCTCTAAAAGGACACTGGTTAGTGATGATGTCACGTTAGTAATTTGTATTGAGATGTAACTGGGTTTAGACCATTTACCGTATGTTCTACTGATGTTTTATCATGCTAGTTTTTAATCAAAATGCTTTGTGTTATGTGCCGTATCAAAGGCCCTTATAGCTGCAGTTATTTTCATTAACCTACTGAAACTGTTCAAAGACTAGAATCGGGAGTTTTGCTAAGACTGCCAGGCAGGTTGTGTGACAGCTCATCTCCAGGAATGCCAAGGAGCCAAGGAGAGCTGTGCTGGGGAGGGGTCCTGGTGGCCTCTTTGGAGCTGGTGGAGCCCCACAGCCCAGCTGCCTGCAGCCCCTCCAGGAGGACGGTCGGAGCCAGGGCTGACAGGTCCAGGGGTGTCTGGGGGAGACACCCACCGGCAGCACCAGGCGTGGGGCAGGCGGGACTGCTATGGGCTGTGCGGGGGAAGGGAGGGACTAGGTGGGAAGGAGCATGGGAAACGGGCATAAAAGGGGCCAGTTGTGTATCAAAAAAAAAAAAAATGGATCACTACAAAGTGGTCTTTTCTAGCTGTTTCCCCAGGTGCGTGGGCTCCTTCTACTACCCACGGCAGTGTGTGGGTCTGAGTGCCAGCAAAGGGGGAGACCAGCGTGCTGGGGAGGGGTGCATACGTCCGTGAGTACTCGCCAGCAAACACCAAGCTGGACTTGCTGCTGAGCAGATGCAGAGGTTTGGGAGACAGGTTTTTGGTGTGGCCTTGGACAGATCCAGGAGACACCAGAGGTCTGAGAGTTGGTCACTGAAGGGAACAGGAAGCCCAGGCCGTTGGGTGACGTGATAAGCCCAGCTGCAGACACAAAGGAGGCACAAAGAAACAATGGCAGGAGGTGTAATTTGATTAATAACCTGACCCAGCTACTCCCAGGCCCATCAGAAGAGAAGTGCAAGCGCTTCAAAGGCCAATGTCCAAAAATCCAGAAGGACAAAGCGTTACAAGAGCAGGTGGAGGAGACCCAAGTCACAGACTCCCTGTGCCCCTCCCAGGGCTGTCCCAGGAGAAACATGAGCCCCACGGTCCAGGCGTGAAACCCGTCACCGTGCCTCACCGGGTGGTCTCTCGATCACCTTGTGAGCACAGGAGGGTGGCTGCCTAGGGGTGCAGGACACATTATAGGATGCAGGGAAAGAGCATTTGGGGATAACACAGGATTTAACATGGGACGTTTAGAGGAGGAACCAAAGGTGGGAATAGGGAGGGACTTAGAAGATTTGTGAAGGAACAAGTGTGGGGAATAGAGGGTTAAGAGAATAAATGGGTCTATTTGCAGGTGAGCAAGGACCTGGCAGTACATAAGTCTGGCCCTACCCTGTGTCTGATCATCACAGTCTGATCTGTCACCTTATTAAACTCCAGCTTCAGCTACTTACTCTTCTCCCTGTGGGGGTAGGTGTGTGTGTGGTGGTGTCTGTGGTGGCATGTGTGTCTGCCTGCCTGCCTGCCTGCCTGTGTGTGTGTCTGTCTGTCTGTCTGAGAGCCGGCAGCAGGTGATGGGGCCAGGGAGTGAGTGAGTCTGTAAGGGCAGCTGTGGGTGTGAGTGCACAGGAGCACGGGCTGGAGGGTGGCTGTGGGACCACAGGAGGGCCGGTCAGTTCTTGGTGTGAGCGCGCATGCCAAAGCACGTCGGGGTCAGCTATGGGAGCAAGGAGGCAACCCGATGGCTTCTGGGTGAGAGCTGGGCACCAGAGCCACTGCCTCCATCGTGTGCTGGGGTCAGTGACCCACAGCAGTGTGGAGCATTGTGCAGCCGTGCGCAGCTGGCGATGGCTGATGGCGCAGGCAGCACCCACCCCAATCAGGACCAGGCCCTACAGCAGTGCTGGAAGATGGTGCTAGACTCTGCTAACCATTAAGCAGCTAAATGTTCAGAAGCAGCTTTTTCTCCCAAGGATGCTGCAGTGGAGGCAGACTGGTCATAGGCAGGACCCTGCTTGCACCGTGCACCCCACCTGGCTCAGGGTCCCCACCCTCAGCCTGTGTCATTCCCACCTCATCCCTCCCCGCTGGTCTGGCTGCAGGATGGATCCCTGGTGGGAATCGGGAGCCACAACGTCGAGGTGCTTGGCCCCAGAAGCTTGGGGACAGGGGCAGCTGCCCTCCTCCCCCCCCCCCCCCCAGCCCTGCATCCTGTTCTGGGCATTCCTCAGCGGCAGCCTGGTTGCCCACAGGCAGGGTAGGAAGCCACAACCACCCCTGTGCATGGGGGCACCGGGATGGCCACCACTGCCTTGTCCTCATCCACCTGTAGAAATGGGGGACCTGCAGCCCCTGCCAGCGCCTCGGGGAGGGTAAAGGGAAGCCAATGCGGGACGAGGACCACCACAGCGGTGGTGGTGGCCGGGGGCTAACCTGCCCCCCAGTCAGGGCCTAGCCCCCCCAGGAGTGCAGGGTGGTGGGAGGCCCTGTCATCCCAGTGCCCCCAGCAAGGGGAGCAGCTGTCGGAGCCTGGGTGCTGCAGGCAGCCCCACTGCCGGTGCCTCCTCCAGCTGGAGGAAGCTACGGGACCTCCCGCAGAGTTTTCTCTCCTGCTTTGGAGCGGGTGCCCATCACAAGGATAGAGGTAGGTTCCCATCCTGCAGCACCCCAGATAAAATCAGTCACGGACTCGTGGAACACCAGAGTGGAAGGGACCTTGTGGATCATCTGGTCCAACCTTTCTTGCCAAAAGCATGGTCGAGCCAAGGTGGCCCAGCACCCCGTCCAGCTGAATCTTAGGCGTGTCTGAAGTTGGGGAAGCCCCATGCTAAAGCCCCGGGCACAGCCCTCCTCTTCAACAGCTCTGGGATCCCTTCCCACACTGCAGGGCAGGCAGGGACGCAGACATAGGTCACTGTAGTGAGACCCATGTGCTCCCAGCTCTGCCCCAGCGCAGTGCACGGCCTCCCACCCACAGCAGCTGTGCTGGGCCCCAGCTGCCTGCACCCCACTCAAGGTCTGTCTGTCTGCCAAAGCCCTGTGCTGCCCCCCGGGACAGTTGCTGGGACCACGCAGGACCCGTGGGTGCCCCACACTGTGCAGCAGCGGCTGGCTCAGCCCCTACCCCAGCTGCTGGGTTTGCTGGTGCTGGCTGAGGCTCTGCAGCCGCCTCCCACCCTCCCAGCTGACAGCTGGGTGCCGCGCTGGTCCTGCACCTGCAGCACTGTTTGTTGGGGTGTTTGCGCAAGGGACTATCCCCACTCTTCCCCTGCTCCCTGGCCCTACTCATCCCTTCTGCCTGCACCCATGTGGGGCTGGGCCCACCCCACCTGCTTGGCCTGCAGTACCCATAAGGAGAACACGCCACGGATCAGAGCCCACTGTGATGGGACCGTGGTGCTGGGGCGTGCCTGTGCGGCAGCAGACGGACAGACCTGCAGTGAGCTTTATTTCCCAGCGGTGCCAATGCTCGAGGCTGCCTTCAGGGAAGGGGTGGATGGGGCTGGGCATGGGGTGCAGGCAGCACTGAGCCCAGACAGTGCCTGCCCAGCCTGGGGCTGGACCAGGACCCAGTTCACAGGGCTGGCGGTGCCTCACAGAAGGTGACCAGCTCTGCCCTGGAAGGGCACAGGATCTTTGTGTCAGTGGCAGGTGGGGGCTCTGTGGATTGAGGGTCGCCCTGCTCAGTGGTTTACAGTCCCCTTCACTCTGCAGGGACACCCACGGCGCTGCACTGGTCACTGGTGTCTCCCAGGGAGTCCCCAGAGAGACTCTGCCCTGAGAGTGCGCTGCACAGGCTCTGGTCCTGGGCAGGATGCGGCACTGCTTCGACTGACACCTCCACTTCAATGTTGATACCTTCCCTGCGGACAAACACAGGGGAGATGTCACCACGTCCCTGCCCGGTACAGCAGGCACGGGGGATGGCTGTTAGGAAAGGGATGTGGCAGTTCCCCCCGCTGCCTCCCCAGCACAGCAGCTCACCTGTAGGATGTGTCCTGGCCCTCGCTCAGCATGCTCCCCGCAAGAGCCACTGTGCTGGCCGACTGGCTGTCCTGCTCCTTCCACACTGCCCCGTAGCGTGGGCTATGGCTGCTGCTGGGGAAGGAGGTGGTTGTGTCTGGGACTCCATCCTCACCCGGCCTGGGGCTGGGCAGCACCGACCACAGCTCGTTCACTGGTGGAGGGAGAGATGGCGCTGAGCCCCCCGTTCACCAGGACTGCTCCTCATCAGGGATGCGAACAAGCTGGACCCGGGCTGCTCTGGGCAGCACCCACCTCCCCCCCCCAGGACACCAGCCTGCAGCCTCCGTGCAGGGACAGAGGTGGAGAACCGACACGGGTCCACAGGGAGCCCGGGGCTCTGGAGGTGTCTCTGCCACGGAGATGAGGCAGGGCCAGCGCAGCACAGGACTCACGCTTGGTCAGGTTCTCCAGCTCCACCACACCGAGATCCCTGGGAGGGCTGCGGCCGCCCCCGCATCCCCAGCGGCTCCGACACAGCGACAGCACCACCACCCCGTAGATGTAGGCGAGCATCAGGGGCACGCCGACTCCTGCAGGCAGACAGGCAGCTATCGCCCAGACCCCACCAGCAGCCCTGGCTGGCCTGCACCCCCCCCGGGCAAAGCCCTGGGGACCCAGGCCCCGGATACCCCACCCTGGAGATTCTCCCAGGGCCCAGCCCCACTCTTTCCAGCACATGTGGGCATTGCCCTCAGCCCCGTCCCAGCACACTTACCCACAGTGACAGCTGTTATGATGGGGGACACAAAGAGAGAGAGGACGACGCTGCTGGTGACGGAGAGGCACTGCTGGCATCCCGACAGGCTGCTCCTCCGGCTCTGGCCCAGCACCTCGAAGAGAAGCAAGAGAGGTGAAGGGCCCTGCAGACACCTCAGCGCACAGCCCCCAGGGACGAGGCCTCTTCCCAGCCCTGGCAGAGCTCTAGACACAGCCACAGCTGTCTGGACACCCCCTCCATCTCCTCAGGGACAGGCAGCCACGACAGTACCACCACCACAGCTCAAGCGTCCCTGAAAAACACCCCTGGGTCCCCCGGCACCTTCTTCCTTTCACCCACACCAACCCCCATCTCCCCAGGCTGAAAGCACCCTCACTGGCGGAGGGCGTGGAGGTGGGCAGCAGAGAGGGTCCCCCCAAGGAGGGGCTGCAGGGAGTCAGGGGTGGCCCAGGGACATGCTGCGTGCAGTGGTGAGCACTGCATGCCCGTCCAGGTCTGAGGCCACGGGCTCAGCAGGGAGCGGGACCATGGGGACTCCAGGACCCCCTGCCAGTACCTTCCTACCCATGTAGATGGGGATCCCAATGGTAATGACAGGGACAGCAATGCCCGCGACGAGGGAGACCACCATAGGTGCCCCCAGCACCATGCCCAGCTGCCACAGGGTCCTCCGGGTCCGTGACCAAGGCCTCTTCCCCCAGAAGGTGCAGCCAGAGGGGCTGCGAGGACAGAGCAGGGCTGGGCCAACAGTTCCTGCGCAGGGGCAGGCAGACACCAGCACAGCCCGCCCTCACGCTGGGGGGAGACCCAGGGGCCCACCAGGGAAGGAGAAACCCAGATCCCCCCCCATCCCAATCCTGAGCTCCAGGTGCCACCTGGGACCCCGCTTGTGGGGTGCTGACAGCCAGCTCCAGGCCCCCAAGCCCTGGCAGACCCAGCATCAGAGACCACTCTGCTCCCCCCGCAGCCAGCCCCCCAGCCCAGCCAGCCCCAAACCCGGCTGCGCACGGCCACAGCTCCCAGCAGGGCCTCGCTGCCTCCCATCCTAGCCCCGCAGCTCCTGGCAGGACCCCCAGCCCTGGCCCAGCTCAGCCCAGGGGCAGCTCCGGCAACCACCCCTGAGCTCCTGGCAGCCCCTCCGCCCCAGCCCCCCCCCCAGCACACCCCGTGGCCCCACAGCCCGGCACTGACCTCAGGAAGTGCACGTCTGAGATCTCCTGCAGGCAGAGCCAGCAGAAGAGGCAGCCACAGACCGTGCAGTTCATGCGGTTGCAGCTCCCGTCATTGATCTTCATGATGAAGGCACTGCAGCGCGGACAGACCTTGATGTCTTCAGCCTCGGCTGGCAGGGGGAAGGAGATGGATGGGAAGGGGTGGCAGGGGGTGGCAGGGGGTGGCAGAGAACAGGGCAGTGCAAGTCTGCCCCCCGCACTCTGCGCCAGGATCGCAGCCCGCCCCGTGGGCGTCAGGGTGAGCCAGGCACAGCAAGGTCTGCCTCCACACCCCCAGCTCGACTGGCACAGGGGCTACCGGCCGCCACGCCGAGGTGGCCAGCGGGAACCACTGTGTCCTGGCTCCCGCATCTCCGCAGGCAGGAGGGTCCAGAGGCGCCCAACCGCGCCGTCTGGCTGTCCCAAATCCCCGCCCCGCTCGCTCCCACCCCGGGCCAGGGTCTCACCGTGGGACGAGTCCTCCGGGTGGGCTAGCTGTGCGGCGGGGCTGGCCGGGCCGGGGGCCGGCGGCACTGGGGCACAGGGGCCGTTGGGGTGCCAGGGCTGCCGGCAGTGGTAGCAGAACTCAGTGCCGCAGCCCTCGCGCCCGCAGGTGAGGCGGGGACACTCGGCACAGCCGTGGGCGATGACAGCATAGCTGCGGGGGGAAGGCGGCTGGTGTTGGGGGGCGGGGGCTGGCAGTGCCCCCCGACCCTCCCCGTGTCCCTGCACAGCCGTTCCCTTCACCGGTGCAGCCAGGCTGCGCAGCGGCAGGTCCCGGCTCCACGCTGAGACAGAGCTGCAGCGCAGGAGAGCCGGGGGACACTGACCAACTCAGACTGCAGCACAGCCTTCCAGCACCCACCCAGCTCCCCTGGGGCCTCGTGGGACTGGTCCAGCATGGCCAAGAGCACCAACCCTGGCAGAGACACACATCTGCCCGGGCTCCGCAGCTGGGACGGGGATCCGGACATCTCTCTGAGCTGGCCCAGCCCCACAGGGGACCACGCCATGAAGGGATCAAGCCTGGAGAAGGCTCAGAGGACAGGCACAGCCCGCTGTGCCCTGGCTCCCGGCCGGGGAAGCCCATCGCCTCCACGCGAAGGGGTGTCCCCACAACACCCTCCCTGCTCCCGGCTCTGTGCAGGGGGCCAGCGCGTCACCTGCAGTCGGGCGCGGGGCACCAGCGGGTGCCGGGGTCGGCCACCAGCAGCCGTCGCAGGAGGAACTCCTCGTACTTGTCACGCAGGGCAGGCTCTGGCAGGAGGCGGTGGACGTCGGCGGGCAGCAGCGCGGCCGGGCAGTGCGGGCAGGCCACCTGCACGCGGCTCTCGCCGACAGCGATGCGCAGGTACTGCTCCAGGCAGCCCCGGCACGAGCGGTGGTCACAGGAGGCCAGGGTGGGGAAGGCCTCAGGAGGCTGCGGCAGCAGGCACAGGGGACACTCCACCAGCTCCCCGCCCTCGCCCGGCGGCACCACGAGGCGCATCTCCTCGGGTCCCGGCGGCTCTGGTCCTGGCGACGTCTCCCCTCCGACAGCCTGCGGCTTCCGCCCGAAGAAGCCCAGGAGGCGGAGGGGCGCGGGCACCTGCACGGGTCGCTCCATGGTGGCCCGTCAGGGCGGCAGCCAGCTGCTGCTGGGCTACGGAGGGCAGCAGGGAGGTGCCAGCCCCAGTGCGGCCCCCATGGCCAGGCTCCTACCTGGGCCTCAGGGCCGGCATCCTCCCCAAAGGCAACGGCCGGACCATGCAGCTGCACCCGGTGCCGCTCGCCCTGCGAAGGAACCGTGTGTGAGAGCGAGCTCTGGGCGCCCACCAGACCCCACTGCTGCCTTGCTGGACCCCAGGGCCGGCCGCTGCCCGCACCTCGGAAGACGTCCCGGCAGCTCTGGGACAAGCCAAGACCCGCAGCGCTCCTCACAGCCCCTAGCCCAGCCTGGCCCCAGCCAGCCGTCCCTGTGGGTCCGGGCCAGCAGGGCCAGCCCCACCAGCAGCAACCTGGCCCCGACACAAACCCTTCGGCACAGAGCCCCCGGCCGCCTGCCCCAGCCGGGGCTGTTCCAGACCCTCCCTCCCCACGTGGATCACAGCCCACAGCCTAGACCGGGGTGCTTGACTCTCTCTGCTCCCGCGCCCGCCACCTCCTTCACCCAGCACAACTCGCACTGGCCTGGCATGGGCAGCAGCCCGCCCTGAAACGGGAGGCAGGCTCCCTGCGGGCCAGCTGCGGGCACAGCTGCCAGCAGAGCCCTGACAGTGCCCAGGACATTGCTCACCTCCTGCGCCCCCCAGCACCCCAGCGCAGCCACCCCCAAACTGAGCACACAGCCAGGCCCTGTCCTTGCTTGACATCTCCGGCCAACGTGCTCCCTCCCACAAGGCTGCAGGCAAGAACAAAAACGCCCGGACCTTGAGCTCCGACAATCACATCTTGTGTAGCCATCTGGCCACAGTCACCCCTAGGCATTTTGTCCAGCCTCATCCCCACGTTGGCCAGAAGACCCTGGATCCCAGTGCCGAGGCTGACCAGTCCCACACCACGCTTGGCCAGTGCAGACACAGCCCATCTCCAGCCACCCACGTGCCCCTGAGCCAGCTCTGTTCTGCCCCATTCTGTTTCCTTCAGTTCAGCGTCAAAGTCCAGAGACCCAGGACCTCCCAAATTCCCCAAGGCAGGCAAGACAGTGGTCCTTGCAAGGAAGGCTGTGGCAAACACTGACAACTAGTTTGTACACAGGGGACCACAATAATCACACCCCTCACCACCCCAAATCTCCGTGGCTCTCCCCTCCAAGGAGAGACACGGCTGAAGCTCCGACTTTCCACTGGAGTTCAAGTTCAGACACAAGCCCCTTAGCCCAGCCTGCATCGGGAAGCTCCTAGCAATGGCTACCTGGAGGGAGCCCAGAGGAGAACTCGGGGCAAATCAAAACTGCCATCACTCACTCCTCCTCCTCGGGGTTAGCTCACAGGAGGGCAGGGAAAGTCTCACTGCCACAGAGAAAGTGCTTCCTCCACAGAGGTTGGCTCCTGAACTGCCCCAGGAGGAGAGAGCTCCTCCACGTGCCCTGCAACCCAGGGCGGCAGGACCCGAAGCCACGTGGGGTGCGCTCACTTCTGACGAGTGCTTCTCCACGTCCCAAGCGCTGCACTAAAACCTGCATCGCCCAAGCTGCTGCTGAGTTCGTAGAAGAGACAGCCAAGCCAAGGGAACCAAGAGCTAGTTAAGTAAGTGACCAGAAGCTATGCGATTACAGGAGAGAGGAGGTAAATCTCTCAGCTTTCCCTTACACAGAGCTCATGAGTACATGGCCACACCATAATCCCTCCTGACAGCAGGGCCAGGCCAGTCCCTCCACTGTTCTCCTTGCTCTTTCCTTATCTATGCCTCAAAGAGTTACACCCTACGCTTTACACTTCGACAGCATTGCCACACCCCTCCACCTCTAACAGCCTCTGCTGGTTTTGTGTTTGAGCACAGCCAGAACAGCAGAAGCACTGGCACGGGAAGAGGCAGATATTAGTGATAGCTCAGGGAAGACCGAGGAGTCTGATTACATCTGCTCTGCTAGGAACAAGCAAGGTGCTGCACCGTGTCACCCCGGGTAATAAAGCACTTCCCAGTGAGGTGGTAACTGAAGAGCTCACGGAAACCGGGCTGAGATTGGATTTAAGTGGTTGTTAAGAGTGAGAAGTACCCCAGGAGAAGAGCGGGAAGGAAGGTGCTCAAACCCGGGGCAGGGCAGTGGGACCACCATTGTGGGTGACCGATGCCATTGCTGCGGACACCGCCCGGCAGAACACCTGGAGCCAGCACGGGAGCATGAGAAGAGCTGCACCAACGCCGCGGACATCAACGTGCGGCCGGCGGGGCCAGCCCGTGAGGAGTCACCCCGGGCCTGCATGGCTCCTTGGCACAGCCCATCAACAAGGGCCTATCCGGCCCCATCCTCTGGCCCCACGGTACCTGTCAGCGGGGAATCATTGCTGATGACACGGCACGGCTCTGGTACTCTCACAAAGCCCAACACATTCGACTCCCTCAGGGACCTGCAAATAAAACAAAAACTATCCATGAAGAGGCTCAGCAGCTGCAGCTCATACAGCCAGGGTCACTCGGACACGTCCGACAGCTCTACTAATGCAGCCACAGAAGGGGAAGAATGAACCCTGTAGATGGGGACCACATCCAGGGCATGGACCCAAGCATCAGAGAGGACAAAAGCTGAGCCAGGGCATGGCGGCTGCCCCCCAACACACAGAGCTGCACACTGGCCCTCCCTGGAGATGGACCAACACACAGGGCAACCAAACAAGTCCTGGGCAGGGGAACCACAGGCCCTCCTCTCCAAGAAGCTGGATGCAAAGCCCTGGCTGTCCCCAGTCTGCACAGCACAGGGACGGCAGAAAGCGGAGGGAAACGTGACAGCCTGAGGTGGCTGAGCATCCCCGGGAGCAGAGGTGTGACTGGGATGCACGAGGAGTCAGCACCACATCCTCCTTGCCTGGCAGGGTCAGAGCACGTCGGAGTGCCTGGGAGCTTGAGCCATGAAAACTGGGGGAGATTTTCTGGGAAAGTGAACCAGAGGGATATGCCAGGTGAAATCAGGAGCCCCAGTGCATGGGGGCCCAGTGCCCACAGGCACCCCTGGGAAAGCCGGGCAACAGGACTGAGCTCGGTGGCCCTTGAGAGGGCTGTGACAGCGGGGATAGGACGAGCAGAGGTCATGGTCGCAGAGGAGCCACAGCACCGCCACGGTGCCCCAACACGGTGGTGGCCCCCCCGGGGTCGTGCTGCGGCTGCCTCTCCTCCCGCGCCCAGCTGCGGGGAGCCGGGCTCCCCTCCCTCTGCAGCCAGTTCCCGCAGATCTGAATGCGTCAGGGGGAAAGGGACCTCACGAGGTCTCCAAGTCCACCTTTCCGCCTAAATCGGGGCCAGCACTGCGGTTGGTTTAGGGCTTTCTGCCGGCTGGGTCTCCAAAACCCCCAAGGACAAAGACCGCAGGGCCTGATCCGTGACGGGGCTCGTTCCGCTCCCCGGGGCAGCAGCAGGGAGCAGGGCCCCGGTGGGCACATGCGGGGGGGTTCGGTCACCCCTGGACATCAGCCCGCGGCCGGGACTGCGGGTCCCCCTGCGCGCCCCCCGGATCCCCCACCCGGGCCGACAGGATCTCCGTGACCGACCACGGCACGGCCACCCACCGCCCGCCCCCGGGCAACGCGGGCTCCGCAACCCCCCGCAGCCCCGCTCCGCGGCGCCGGGACGGCCAGAACGGCCGGCGGGGCTGCCGGTACCGGCACCGGCACCCGGCTGATCGAGCTCGCCCCGGGCTCAGGGGCCGTGCCGGGAGCGGGGGGGGGGGGGGGGGGGGGGGTGTCAGTCACAGCAGCCGCCCCCGCTGAGGCACAAACCCCCTCCAAAACCCGACCCCCGCCGGGCCCCCCCCCGCCTGCCTCTCCCGCGGCGCGGCTCGGGTCTCCGTTCCCGCCGCACAGCCGGAGCCGCCGGCGGCGAACCGGGGCGGCGAACCGGGACACACCCCCCGCCCCCGGCCGCCGCGGCGCTCGCTTCCGGGTCCCCGCTCCGCTTCCGGGTTCCCCCGCTCCGCTTCCGCCGCTCGCCCCGCCCGGCGGCGGCCGGAAGCGGAAGCGGCCGGTTGAGGCGGGGCGGCGGCGGCCGCCCCGGGCTGGCGGGGGCGGCTGGCGGGCCGCGGGCGGGCGGGCGGCGGGGCCGGGCCGGCGCCGGGACCGGGGCCGGCCACGATGCCCCGGCGGAAGCAGAGCCACCCGCAGCCGGTTAAGGGTGAGTGCGCGGCGGGGCCGGGGCGCGGCGGCGGCGGCGGCCCGGCGGTGACCCTCGGCGCTCGGTGTGTTGCAGCGGACGCCGAGGACGGCGCCGAGGAGACGGCGGGAGCGGCGCTGGTGCTGCCCGGCGACCTGCTGCTGGGCCGCGGCCTGGCCTTCGAGAAGGGACCGCCAGGTGCGTGTGGCGCCGGGCGGGCCCGGGAACGGCGGCTGCGGGGCCACGGCGGCCGCGGGAGCACGGCCCCGCCGGCACCGGCACCGGCACCGGCCCCACCCGGCAGCGGCTCCGCCCGGAGGCTGCTCCGTCCCTGGGTGCGGCCCGTGGGGTGAGGCCCCGGCCCCCGCCCCGCACCGGCCCCCGGCACTGACCCCCCACCCCCCGCTCCCTCCCGTTAACCCCCCCCCCGCCCCGGTTGCTCTGGGGCCGCGGGGAAATCAGGACTGGCAGCCGGCCCCGCCGCACACGGCGGCTCGGCCGACACCGACACCGCTCTGCCCGGGAGCCCCCCGCACCCGCGGGGTCGTGGATTTGCAGCCCCCCCGGGATCCGGGGCCGCGTACCTGTGGGGCCCTGCCCCGCCGTGTCGGCGGGGGAGCTGGGCCGGTGCTGCCTCGCTGCTAGCCCCCGCGCTCCGCCGCTTGCCCGCCCCACGGGCACCCCGGGCCCTTCCCGTGGCCGGGCTGCGGCTCCGTTAAGGTGCCTTGCGAGGACCTGCAGGAGCATCGCTCGATGGTGAGCGGTGAACAACGCGGGGACGTGCTCAACGGCGATAGGAGAGGGGGGCACAGACGGCCCCGTCCCCGCAGCCCTCGCCGTCCCCGCGCTGCCCACGAGGGCTGTCCTCCGTGCCGTGCCGGCAGCTCCCGCTCCTGTGCCGAGGCGTGGTCCCAGCTGCCTGGCAGATGGGGTTCTGCTCCCAGCGCTGCGCGTCCCCGCAGTGCCGGGACAAAGCCCGTGTAGCGGCGCTGGGAGCTGGGCTCTGCGAGGGCTGAAAGCAGCTCTCTGCAGCAGAACTCCTGCCCTCGGAAACGCCTCCCTCCCTGCTCTCAGCTGCCTGCCCCAGCCACCTCGGGGCCCACTGAGGATGGCAGGAGAGCCATCACCAGCCTCATCCTCGCCCCACGGACCACACTGTCCTGCCCGGGCAGCACTGACATGACAGTGCTCCAGGGATGCTGTGGCACTGCTGGATCGTGGGCTTGAGCTGAGGAGGCAAGGGAGTCCCTCGGTGCGGGGCACAAGGGTTCCCCTGGCAATAGCCAGGCCCTCGCAGGATGCCCCATTCTGGCGTCTGCACTGCCGGCAGTGCTTGGGAAAAGGGGGCTGGAGGGGCCGCCCCGATCCGCAGCGTGGGAGCAGACTCACCCCTGCGCCTGCCTGGGGCTCTGGGAGTTGGTGCAGCCAGGTGGGCAGCAGCGAAAGGGACGGCCCGGGCGGCTTCCCGGGGCGGTGGGTGTCTGTCGAGTCTCGCAGGTCCCAAGGCTCCAGGATGGGGACAGCAGGTCACAGCTGGAGGCCGGTAGTGGCAAGGCTTCGGCTGCATGTCACTGCCCTTCCAGCCCCAAGCACCAGCCTGGGGGCACATCTGGGGCACGGGGCCAGGCTGGGGCAGCTGCAGGGCAGTGGGCTCCGCTCCCGTCATCCCTTCCTGGGGCACGAGCGTTACCCCAGGGGATGCAGGAGGATGGGTGTGCCCAGCCGGGAAGCAGAAGTGCCCTCTGAGAGCCTGGCACAGACTTCCCTCCGCGCAGTGCTGCGTGGGGCTGGGGAAGGTCTGTTTTCCTGCATGATGGAGGCAGCAGCACAGCCAAGGGGGGGCCCAGAGCAAGTGTTGAGGGCACCCAGCCCTCCTGCCTGGGTCAGGCTGCGCTCAACACCTTCCCGCCACTGCTGCTTCCTACCAGCCAGGCCCAGCCGCACCGGTGCGTGCCAGCTGCCCACCGCACCCCTGTGCCCCCCTCCACCTGCTGCTGGGGGTCTGGCCGTGAGCTGACCGCCCGGCTCGGCCAGGCACAGAGCGGGGGGTGACAGGGTTTCCCAAGGTGCCCAGGACAGGCCCTGCAGCAGCATGTCGGGGCAGATGGTGGCTGTGAGGCCCCTCACCCCGCTGTGGGCAGCGCGGTGGGCTCCCACGGGCTGCTGCCGGGGTGGGCGCAGCTGCCTGCCCCCTCCTTGAGACGGGCCCTGCCGGGACCACTGGCACAACCGGAGGGGCTGTGCCCTGGGGGCAGCCAGGCTGACACCGTCCCATCCCCACGGTCTTCTCAGCAGACACGCTGGTGGGGAAGATCGCCATCCCGGCGTACGCCCTGAGCGACGACGACTGCTCCTCCGGGTACCAGCAGCTGAGTGTGGAGAGTGACCCCGAGGAGGGCGGTGAGCCCGGCCCCGCGGCGCTGCCCTGCCGCCAGTGTGGGCTGCAGCTCGCTGCCAGCCTAGGGCAGAGCTGCCTGCAGTGCGCCGGCGCCGAGGGGGGCCGCAGCCAGCGCATCGTCTACTCCTGCCAGCTCTGCCCCTTCGCCTCCCACTACTCCAGCCACCTCAAGCGCCACATGAAGACGCACAATGGGGAGAAGCCGTTCGCGTGCCCGCAGTGTGCCTACGCCTCTGCCCAGCTGGTGAACCTGACCCGACACCTGCGCACGCACACGGGGGAGAAGCCGTACCACTGCACGTGCTGCAGCTTCGCTTGCAGCAGCCTGGGCAACCTGAAACGCCATGAACGGGTCCACAGCCAGGACAAGCCCTTCCAGTGTGCTGCCTGCGACTATCGCTGCAACCAGAGCCGCAACCTGAAGCGGCACATGCTCAGCCACCGCCTGCCCGAAGGCGAGGGGCCGCACCGGGGAGATAAGGACCCAGGTAAAGAGCTGGGGGGGGGGGGATGCAGGGGAGAGTGGCTGTGGCGTGGCCCCAGGGCTGGGGAAGGGGCAAGGCACGCATCCTGCCGTCGACCTGTGCCAGGCCTGAGCTGGGGCACCGTCGCCCCGCGCGGAGCTGAGCCCTGCCAGCGCCGCAGCCCCGCTCACAGCCCTGTTTGTGTTTGTCCCGCAGAGCCGCTGCTGCCGGAGCTGAGCCTGCACGTGGGCAGCGGCAGCGGCCCCTTCCTGCCCGGCTGCGCTCGGCTGCGGGGCGAGGAGGCGGCCGCGCTGCCCGAGCTGCTCTTCCCCTTCACGTGCCGCATGTGCGGGCTGGTGCTGGACGACGGGTTCGCGCAGGATGAGGGCCTGGCTGAGCAGGTCTGCGGACGCTGCAGCCTGGCGGTGCTGGGCACCGAGCCGGGCGCCAGCCCCCGCAAAGGCACGGGGGACAAAGGCTTCGCCTGCAGCCTCTGCTCCTTCGTCACCCACTACCCCAACCACTTGGCGCGGCACATGAAGACACACAGCGGGGAGAAGCCGTTCGTCTGCCCACTCTGCCCCTACGCCTCCGCCCACCTCGACAACCTGAAGCGGCACCAGCGAGTGCACACGGGCGAGAAGCCCTACAAGTGCCAGCTCTGCGACTACGCCTGCGGCAACCTGGCCAACCTCAAGCGTCACGGGCGCATCCACTCGGGTGACAAGCCCTTCCAGTGCAGCCTCTGCAGCTACAGCTGCAACCAGAGCATGAACCTGAAGCGGCACATGCTGCGGCACACGGGCGAGAAGCCCTTCCAGTGCCGGGACTGCCCCTACACCACTGGCCACTGGGACAACTACAAGCGCCACCAGAAGATCCACGGCCACACGGCTGAGAGCTGGGTAAACCCACGCAATGCCAAAGCCCTCCTGGCCCCTCCAGCCGTGGGCACGGCCCTGCCCTGAGACAGCACTTAGCCCAGATGCAGGGGTATCCAGCCCTGCGTCGGGCCTGGGGTGCCTCAGCCCCCGGGGGAGGCACGGGCAGCAGACTCCGTGGGGGTTCAGGGCTGCCTTACGCAGGGTGCGAAAGGGTCTCCAGCAGCCCTATCCTGCCCCGGGCAGGGTGGAGCCAGGACCGGTGGCTCAGGTGCCTGCTCCAGCAGCAGTGGTGCTGTGCCCCCCAGGCCCCCTCAGGGGCAGTACCTGCCTGTTCCTGCCTGTCGGAGCCTTCCTCTGCCTGCCGGAGACTGGGGAAAAGGGGGGAGGGGGAAACAGGACTGGTTCCATGGCTGTTGCCATGCCGGTCAGTGTAATTTATATTGTGTATAAAAGCATTAAACAGTCAGTTTTGTTATCTGCTATTCTCCCTGGGGACCTTGTTCTGCTTCAGGAGAGGATAGCGTGGGGCTGGCAAGGTGTGCGGGGAGGGGAGGGACAGCAGACAGCTCAGTACCAATCAGGATCCATTTTAATCATCATTGCAGTGTGTAAACATTGGCTACTGTCCATTAATGCTCTGGTCGGTCTGAGCAGCAGGAGATACGTGGTTACAAGCCTAGATTATGCTGGAGTCTATGAGCGGGTTAGAGAGGGGGCTCTGCCCAGAGCCCCCCGGAGACAGTTTACAGCCGTCTGTCTCTGAGCAGAAACCTAAACGCTAATTTGGCATTATGGAGCCTCAGGAGGGCCACTCGGTGCCCCCAGCTGCCGAGGTGGGCGCTCGGACCAGGCCCTCCCGGCTGGGGAGGGGGCAGCTCTGCCCCCCGGGCTGGGCCAGGCTCCGCGACACTGCTGCAGGGCTCGGCCTGGGCACGCTGCTCGGGTCGGGCTGGTGCCGCCCTGGGAACAAGCCCTCTCCCAGCTGGAGCCAGCAGCAGGAGGAGTTCAGCTGCCCCCACCCCGAAGGCAACGGTGGGCTGGGGGTGAGCTCCCCAGCCCAGGGCAGCAGGGGAAGGTGGATGTAGCAGGTGAGAGGCACGTTGATTGCAACCTGTCTGCAGGTCGTACATTCCTCAGCGAAGGCCCTCGGGCCGGTGCTGTCCGAGGAAGGGGGGGCACTACAAATCTTCATCACCGATGCCCTCAAAGGCGTAATTGCCGTGGAAGTCATTAGCGCCCACATCATTAGCAGAGGTGGAGTGGCTGATCCCTCGAAGGCTGACAGAGGTGAGCTTGCTCTGTGGAGAGGGGGATATGTTAGGGAGGAGGACCCCCCACTCCCCCTGCTCCGTTCGTTCGAGGGCGACTGCGACCGCACACAACTCACCGAGAGTTTGGCCATTGGCTCCCGGGAGGCATCGGGCGAGTCCTGTGGGGACAGCACGGTCAGGCAGCACCGAGGCGGCAGGACGTGCCCCCCGCCACCCCGTCGCCCTGCCGTCGACCACCACTTGCCCTCAAGGGAGGAGGCCAGGCCACCGTCCCTTCCCGCTCCCAGGGATGGGTCCAGCTCCCCTTTCTCCTCCCAGGACCCGCAAGAGCAGGGCACCTCTGCCCTGCTGCCCTCTGGGCTTGTCCCAGCCCTCCCCGCCACCAGCCCTGCCGTGGGGGCGGGTGGGCTCTGGTACCCAACGCCCCGCGGAGACCACAGTCACGCTTGTGTCCCCTGCCCGGGCTGCAGGGTCCCACTCACCAGCAGCGGGGGCGATTTCACAGCCTGCTGGCTGTCCGAGCGCCGCAGGGCCCCGTTCACCCTCCGGCGAAACATCTGCAAGGGGGGAGCTCGGCTCAGCAGCAGGGTCCCCACGGGCAACTCCAGAGGTTTAAGGTGGCCCCTGGGGATCCTTCAGCTGGCCCCATCCTGAGAAGAGCGAGCAGACGCCAGCCTAGACCCTGGGGAGTTACAGGGGCAGGACAAGTTCCCACCCCAGAGACAACATCCAGCTCCAACCCTCACCTTGCGGATGCTGCCTCCAGACTTTTTCACCATCAGCTCATCCACCATAGATTGCAGGCAGATGCTCAGCATGATGGCCTGCAAGGGAGAGGTGTCACGAGGCTCCGCGCACCCCACGCCAAGCCCAGATCGGCCCTCTCCCTCGCTCCCGGCAGCCCTACCTGTGGACTGGTGATGGTGACCCACTGCAGCCGGTCCTTGCTCATTAGGTACTCAAAGGCCAACTCCAGCTTCACCTCAGACTTCCCCGGGCTGCTTCCCGAGGGGCCGTTGCTCATCGGCACCTGCAAGGGCACACGCTGAGGCTGGGAGCCTGCAGAGGGGAAGCAGCCAGCTTCCCAAGCCCCTGTGCTGACAGGGGGCAGCCGCCAGACTCGACACCCTGCCCAGCTCCCACCGGCCTTCCACCACCACCAGGTCCCCCCCGCAGCAGCAGACCCCTCGAACGTCCTCGCGCCGATGACCCCCTCGGCCCCAAAGCACAACCAGGCCAGCTGGGCTGGAAGCGGACAACGCAGCCAGCACTCTTCCCAGGGATCGCTGCCGGCACAGCCGGGTCCCACTGACCCCAGAGAGCCCTCCCTGCTCCCCGGGGCCCGCAGGCCAGCGACACTCACCGAGGACGTGACCCGCCAGCACCGCATGCGCGTGACCTTGAAGCTGCCTTCCTTGATCTGCTCGCTCGGCAGCCGCACCTGGAAGTTGAGCTCGTTGTTGCCAGCGCTGACAACGACGTGGCATCCCTTCTCAGGGAAGTCAGTGATGCAGGGGTCGAACTTGAGATAGCCGTAGTACTTCAGGGTCTGTGCCAGGCGGATGAACTGCGGGCAGAGCCGGGGCAGCTCAGCACAGGCAGCTGCCTTCCCAGGCCGGGAGCCCAGCACCACACGTTCACACAGGAGCGGTGCCTGTCACAGCATCGCGCCCTCCCCCACCTCCTTCTTGGAGACTTTTTCCTGTAGGGACTTCAGCTGCCGGTGCTGTTCCTTGTTGACTAGGATCCACCCACGCTCGATGTCTGACACCGTCTAACAAGAAGCAGAGGCCGGTGAGCAGCTGGGCCCAGAGCCACCCGAGACCCCGCACCGCCAGAGCTGACCCTCACCTGCGCATACAGCAAGTTCAACCCCACGCGATGCTCCATTACATCGTCGTCGTAGGCAGAGTCCCAGTAGCTAGAAGGGAACCACATGGGTCAACCTATTCCCCAGCTCCTAAGAGCTGGGGGAAGGAAAACACCCCTCCACGATGGGACAAGGCGCTGGGCTGGCTCTCTGGCCAGCTCCCCCCGTAGCCACCGGTGGCCAGGACCCAATCCCCCTCTCAAGCAGCTACCAGAGGTGGGAAGGGCCATGTCTGAGAAAGCAGAAACAGGGGCCAAGCCCGGCAGGGCAGCCTGGCCCCCGTGTCATGGCTGGGGACACTCAGGTGTGTTCCCAGGAGCCAAAGCACCGCCGCGGGCGATGATGGCAGGAGGGGAGGGGTCCCTCTGCACCACCCCACTGCTCCAGCAGTCGCTGCCCCCCCGGCCCTGCCCCTCACCTCTTGCGCAGGATGATCCTGAACTCGGGGTTGTGCAGGCTGGTGACGGACACGTACGGCAGCTCAAACTCCTGCAGCTTCCGCACGACTGCAGGGAAACAGCAGCTCAACAGCAGCTCGGCGCAGCGGCAGCCCGCCGGACCCCTGCCAGCCAGGGCGCCCCAGGGGAGCCTGCTGCACACCCCCAGCCAGGGGTCCAAGCACACCGCTCTCGCTCTGGGGCAGATGTCCCACCGCAGCCCTGGCGGGGCTCCAGCCTGCTCTACTCACAGGAGAAAGCTCCGTCCTTGGTCTCTCTCACTAGGAAGAGGCTGAAGTAGCCGACCAGGTCATCTGGCAGATCCAGCTTGGAGGCCACAGCCTGGGAGTGAGAGCAGGAGGTCACCACTTCCTGCAGAGAGGCAGCACTTCGACATCCTTACCCTGCGGCAGGATCCAGCCTGTGTGCGTTCTGGGGCCTCCCAACAGCAGGAAAGCAGCACCTCTGCTGTGCTGGGGGCCGGGGCGGGGCGGGGCAAGCGGGGCCAGTGGGATCGTTGCCACCGTGAAGCAGCTGGGGGCTTCCCAACACCAATCTGGACCCAGAGAGGGGCACGAGCACATCGGCACACCCTTTCCAGCTCCACCGCTCTTCAGCCCCCCCAGGACAGCCTTGCTCTGGGGTAGGGAGGTGGCAGGGAGGGCCAGGGGGCTGACAGGCTGCGGGAACTCCTGCACGTGTGGGAGGCCACAGAACTCAGCAGGAGGAGCTCATCCTGCCCAGCACAAGAGCTTTGGCACCTCAAGGACATCCTCTGTCTGGTCCGAGGTAAGGATGGTGACCTTGACCTTCTGGCCGTTGGAGAGCAGCACTTCCAGCACCACCTCCTCTGTGGGAATCTGCTGCGTCTCCTGCAGGGAGAGAAGCAGGATTGGTACCCTGCTCCCTCCACCCTCGTGCCACCCCGGCTGCCTCGCAGGCCGAGGGTCCCAGCACACACACCACAGCCCAGTGCACCCAGCAGCTCCTGTCCCCTCACCTGCTGGGCCTTGCGCAGGAAGCTGTTGAAGGTCTCGCTGCCTCCCAGTGTCGGGTCCTGCCGCACTGGGAGGGTGGAAGATGAGCAGGGAGTCAGGTGTTATGTGGGAAGGCGCAGGGACGCACGCCAACGCCTGGCTACTCTGCGGCCCCCCAGAGCTTGCACCCAGACAAGCACGCGTGTAGGGCGCGCACCTGGGCACCCGCCGACTCCCCGAGGCGGAGGCACCAGCAGGTCTCCACCTCTGCCAGCACAGGGAAGGGGCTGGGACTGGGGAGCTGACAGCCAGTGGACAAGGCCAGCTAATACCAGAGCAAGACTGGGAGTATCAAGATGGGCCACAGCAAAGGGTGGGGAGGAAGGTGAGGGCAGCGCCCTGGTGCCCTGGGTGACTGAGCAGGGACAGCCGGCCCCGAGCCGCGGCACGAGGCAGACCCAGCTTACCAGCCTGCATGTATTTCTCCAGCTGTTCCCGTCGTTGCTCTACCTCTGCTGGGGTGAGCGTGAAGATCTTCTTCGGGGGAAAGGCTGGGACCACGTTAGCGCCATACTCTTTCCTTAACTGGGAAGAGAGCAGAGTGCTGCCAGACCCTCCAGGGAGATGGTGGCTGCTCTGATCCCCCACCCCAGCCGATTCCCAGAGCCCTGGCGAGGGCGGCGGCGAGCACGCCGCTGTTCCTCATCCAGACGGACAGCCAGCAGCGTGCAAGAGCCCAGCCGGGATGTCACAGGGCAGGAGAGGAGGCCTGCACCCGGTGCCAAGGGACGGGGAATGGCACCCCGGCCGGCCCCGCAGGCAGCACATGCCTGCCTGCAGCCCGCACAGCGCCCGATGCTCCGCTCTCCAGCAGCGCTCGACGGCAGAGCCCAGGGCCCAGCACCCTGCCTGCCAGGAGCGCAGCGGGCACGGGGGAGCGGGGGCCAGCTGGCAGCAGCTCCCACCGCCTCTGGCGATGGCTGCCTACCTGCTCATGCAGCCCCAGGAGCTGGCTGTAACGCACCCGGCAGTGCAGCACCCCGTTCACGTGGATGTTGTAGGCCTGTGGGAAGAGACAGACACCAGTCAGATCCCAACACCTGACAGATGGAGACGGAGGGGCCCCAGGGCCTGCCCAGCTCAGAGCACACAGGGCACCCCAGGGAGAAGCCTCTGCAGGGCCCAGCCCCGCCGCAGCCCAGGAAGAAGCGATTCACCTGAGGACGCTGCCGAGGGGCAGATGGGGCACTCCCAGCCCTCCCCTCCTGCCCGCAGAGCTCAGCCCCCGCCCCTGGAAGCTCCAGGGCCGACCTAACACCCTCGTGTGCCCCGTGCCGGGCTGAGCACCACTGTGGGAGCTGGGGTTGCCTTGCAGGCACTGGCCCCAGCCCGGAGGCACTGATCCTGGCAGCACGCCGCCCACTACCTGGACCCTCTCCAGGCACTGCCCCGGAACACACAGCTGCACAGCTCTTCCCCTGTGAGGCAGGGTCCCCCCCTCCAGCTCTCGAGGGCAGCATCCCCAGCAGCCTGGAGAGGGGCAGGGCCCACGTACCCCAAAGCTGCCCACGAGGCCGACACATGCAACGAGCAGCCCCTGGCTGGCACAGCCACGGCCCCCAGCACAGCCAGGACCGGGAGAGGCTGCTGTCAGCTTTCGAGGGCTACACATCAGCAAGTGAGGATGGATCAAACACCCAGGACTTGCACAGAGAAGTACAGTAACAACACTGAAAGGTTGCTGTGTGCTGCCCTTCTGAAGATGCGTCGGTGCGGACCTGCAGCCCAGTGGATATGGTCAAAACTGCTCGGGAAGTACAAACGCATTCAAGAGATGTGTCTGATAGACACCAGGAAGGTGTAACCCTGCAGCTCCCCAGCCACGGGGAGAGCACAGAGCCGCACTGCAGCCCCACAGACACGGGGGTGTCCCCAGGTCAGCAGGTCAAGGACACCCCCCCCTGCTCCCTGCAGCAAGGGGAGGCAGCAGCCAGGGGCTGCTCTCCATTCTGCAGGCCCTACGACACATTTGGAAGAGCGAGCACAGCAACGCGGTGGCCAGCACGGCAACCCAGGCTGCACTCAGGCCAGTGGAACAGGAGCCCGGCGTCTAGCCATGGAGAGCTCCCGGGCTCGCTCCACCACCTCCTGGGGCACATGGCTACAGCCAGCCCTCGCCACCGGCCAGGGGATTCCTTCCCTGTGTGCTGCCTGTCTGCCCCGGGGCCACCACATGTCCCAGCACTACGGGGGCGCTGGTTGCTTGAAAGCGTAAGTGTTGCTGCAGAGAACCCAGCAAGACCTGCCCTCACCCCTGTCCCTGGACATGCCCCGCCGGGGCCAGGGGAGAGGCTGAACCCCCTCCGGACAGCCCTGCCCTACCAGCACCAGCCCAGCTGGGGCTCACATGTCCCACGGCTCGGAGGGAGCCCTGCAGAGTTGGGGAGCCGACTGTCCCTGCTGCCGGGGACCCCACTGAGCTGGTCCCTGGCTGCTGCCCCCGGACACCCCCTCTGCCCTGTGACCCCCACCCTGGCTCAGCTCCCCGCTGACGCCACAGGCAGAGCAGGGCAATGGCTGCACAGCACATGGGGCCCAGCAACTCCACACCCCAGCTCCTGGGCACCTCGCCACAGGCAGCATCCTGCCTGGGGACAGTCCTGTCCCCTCTGTGCCAGAGCAGGACCTGCCGTCCCCAGAACGGCGTTTGGGAGGGCGGGAGGATGCACCAGGGGGGCTGGAGGCATGCCTCCAGCCAACAATCGCAGCCCTAGCAGGTACCTGCCATGGCTGTCTTGCTCACTGGAGGCCCCAAGCATCCTGCCCCCAAAAGCTGGAGCTGCCTGGGGTCAGCAGAGGCACCTGCAGGGGCCGCGCTGGAGCTCACAGAGACTTCTCACACCATCTTCCAACCCAAAGGCAACAGCCCTGCTGCCCAGGGTCCCCGCCGAGGGCCCAAGGAGAGCAGGGGGGACGCCGGGTAGCCCAGTCACGGCTGTTTGCAGGGTCACCAGCTCCTGCCCAGACCCAGGGCTGCAAATGAGCTCTCCTCTGACTCTGGGGATGAGGTCTTTTCCTCCCAAGGAGCCACCGCGACACCCGAGGGCAAAGTGCAGGGGGAGGCACAGGGCTGAACACACCTCGGGCACAGCTTGCTCCTCCTGCCCTTGTGCAACCACAGCTGCCTGTGGATCACCAGGACCCCTCGCAGCCCTTCCTGCAGCTCCCAACGGCTGCCCGTGTCCCCGACGCACTGCCCTGTGCTCAAGAGGACCAGGGGAGACCCCCAGGGGAGGGATCTGGGCAAAGGGGGGGTTGGCGAGGGGTCCCCATGGCAACAGGCGTGGAGGAGATGGGGGGGCCATGGAGCCCCGAGCTGGGAGCGGAGGGGAGCGCGGGCCTGGCCCCAGCCCCTGCGGCCCCACCGCCGCCTCCACGCAGCCCCGGGGACCTGTGCCCCACCGCACCCTGCGGCGGGACCCGGGGCGGGGGCTCCCGGCACTCGGGGGAGCCGCTCCCGCAGGGGCTGCCAAGCCGGAGGGCGTTCACGGCGCGTCGAGCAAAACAGGAAGCCGGGACAGATGGACGGATGGACAGACGGGCGGGCGGGCGGGACAGGATGCGCCGTGCCCGGGGGACGGGACGGGGTCCCTGCCCGATGTTTCCCCCCGCCCGCCCGCAGCACACCGGGCCCCGGCGCAGGGCACGGCCCGGGCACCCCCCGAGCGGCGCCCGCGGGGCCGCGCCCCGGGGACCCCCCCGAGCCCGCCGGGGGCCGGACCCGGGCCGCAGGGCCCGGCTCCATTCCTCCCGGTTCCCGGAGCGCAGGAGCGGGGCGCCGGCTGGGGATGGCGGCCGGTGGTTGCCCGGTCCCGGTCGCGGTCGCGGTCCCGGCCCGCACAAACCACCCGCGACCGCCGCCGGGGCTGCGCGCCCGCACGGCCCCACCGGGCAGGGGCAGCGCCCGCCCCCGGGACGGCGGCGTCTGACCGGCGCCCCGCCGGAGCGCTGCCGCGGCGGGGCCCACCGGAACCGGGCCGCGGGGCCGCGCCGCCCCGCCCCGCGGGACCGCTCCGGCCCCGCTCCGGCCCCGCTCACCACGTAGGCGGCGCCGCCGTCGCCGGCGCGGGTCTCGGTCTCGGGGATGGAGAAGTGCATGGCGGGGCCGGGCCGGGTCGCGCAGCCCCCGCTACCTGCCGCGCGCCGCCATCTCCGACCGGGCGCTCCCCGGCGCCGCCCCGCGGGGCCCCCGCGATGGCGCGGCCGGTGGAACCGCCCGCCGGGGCCGGACCGCCCCGCCCCGGTGACACCCCCCGCCCCGGCGACACCCCCCCACCCCCCCGGCAGAGCCCCGGGGCAGCCACCGCGCCCGGTAACGTCGCAGCGACACGCGACCGTGCCCCGCCGCCCACCGGGAGCAGGCACCGGGGCGCTGAGAGGGCCCGGGGCCGCGGGAGCGGGAAAGGGGGGGGGACGCCCCGGGAAAGGGTTAAAACACACACACACACACACACACACACACACACACACACACACACACACACACACACACACACACCCCCCGCCACCACCGGAGTGGCGTCACCGCGCATCACGCGAAGGGCTGCGCTGACGTCACGGCAGGTGACGTCAGGGTGACGCCCTCCGGCCGGCAGGCGGCGCTGCGGGCGGGCGGCATGGCGGAGCGGGCCGCGCCGGGCGGTGAGTGCGGGGAGCGGGACCCGCCGGTCGGGACCCCCCATCGCGCCCCCCCGCCGCCCCGCTCACGCTTCCCCCCGTTCCAGGTACCGGCCCCGAAGCCGCCGCGCCGGTGCCGGCGGGACCGCAGGTGAGCGGGGCCGGGGGCGGGCGCGGGGCCGCGGGCCGGGAACGGGGCGGGGGGGCTGCTGACGGTCTGTGCCCGCAGGTCCCGGAGCTCTCCCGGGAGGAGAAGCTGCAGCTGCGGAAGGAGAAGAAGCAGCAGAAGAAGAAGAAGAGGAGCGAGAAGGGGCCGGCGGCCGAGCCCCCGGAGCTGGGGACGCCCCCCGACCCAGGGCAGCCGCGGGGTGAGGACCTCCTGCCCCCCGGGGCAGCCCCCGAGCCTGGCGAGCCCCACGGCGGAGCTCCCCACACCCCGAACTAGGGGGGGGGGGGGGGGTGGGGGGGGTGCCCAGGCTGAAGCAGTCCTGAGCCAGGAGCACCCTCCGGTTAGGGGGTCCGCAGTGGGGCCCCCGGCCGATCGGCACCCCGGTCCTCGCCCCCTCGGTCACCTGCATCCTGGCAGGGACTGAGCTGCGGAGGAGCCAGTCCCCTCCCTGCCCGGGCGCGGGGCTGGGGCTGTCTTGGTGGTCCCGTGTCGTTTGCGCGGGGGGGTGGTGAGGCGCTGGAGGGTGCGGGGCTTAGCCCAGCCTGCCCCGCCACGGGCAGACCCCTGCAGAGGGAAGGGTCCCCCAGCCACGGGCTGCCTGACACGCTGGGCTACATCTGGTGTCGAGGCCGGGCACAGACTTCCCCCTCCCGTCTCCGGCAGCAGCTGCTCACCCTGCGCCCCCCCCCGCCTTGGCCGATGGCCCCAGCGACAGCGAGAAGCCCCTGGGGGGCAAGAGCAAAGCTGAGCTGCGAGCTGAGCGCCGTGCCAGGCAGGAGGCTGAGCGAGCCCAGAAGCAGGCCAAGAAAGAGCTGAGCCAGGCAGCCGCAGCAGCCAAGCCCCGGCTGACCCCCACCGAGCCGCAGCCCGGTAAAGCTCCCGGCACCACCGAGAGTGGAGGGGGAGGGAAGGGTCTCGGGCGGGCCGCCCGTCTGATCCTTTCATGCTGCCCTGCGTTTCCCGCGTCCTGGGGCAGGCAGGGCGGCTGGGCTGGGGGCTGCACGGCCTCACGCCCCCCTCCCCGCTACCCTCACAGTGGTGAAGCGGCTGCCGGAGCACGTGCAGGTGGACGACCCCGCCGCCCAGAGGAAACTGGCCAAGAAGCTGGAGCGGCAGCAGGTGGGAGGAGGGCTTGGGCAGCAGGCTGCATGCAGGGAGGGGGTCAGGCTGCATGCGTGCCGGGGCTGGGACCCCCTCCCTGTTGGGCAGAGGGGGCCTCGGTGTGCTGTGAGCTGGGTGTGCTTGGTGGTGCTGGCGTGAGCGGAGCTGGATGGCAGCCTTGGGTAACCTGTCGTCAACACCACTCGGCTACAGGTACCTCTGAGGCAGGACTACGGCACCAAGGTCAACCTGTTCTCCCACTTACACCAGTACAGCCGTAAGAAGCCGCTGACACAGCAGATGGGGTATGTGGCCTCCCCAGCCCAGGCCCCTGGCAATCGCCTGGCTCCGCGTCATTTCGCCTGACTGCAAGGGGTGTCCTGGTCCTGCGTGTGGGATGGACTTGATGGGGGGGGGGACACCCCTTCGCTTGCCTGGGGGGGCATCCGGATGTCCTGCATGTGGGGTGAGGAGAGCTGCCCTCGGGCAGTGCAGGCCCACGGGAGAAGGGGCTGTGGGGTCAGCACGACTCCTCAGGTCACAGAGCAAGCAGGGGCCAGCTGGCAGCTCCCTTCTTGGGCCATCCCTCGTGTGGTTTGGCTGGGGGCCTGGCGGTGGATTGGTTGTTCCTGGGCTGTGGAGGGCCTGTGACGACAGCTCACTCAGGTTTGTCCCTGCAGCATCCCGTCCACAGTCATCCACCCAGCTGTGGTGCGCCTTGGCCTCCAGTACTCCCAGGGCATCATCAATGGCTCCAACGCCCGTTGCATCGCCCTGCTAGAAGTCTTCAAACAGGTATGCGAGCAGCCACCCATGTCCACAGGGGCGTTGCACCAGGCGCAGGCGTCTCTCCCTGACTGCTGAGGCTTTATCTGGGCTCCGTCATCTTCAGCCTCTTCCTTCTGACCGTGCCCAGGGCTGAGCCCTGCGGGTGTCCCGTTCTGGCGCTGCAGATTTGAGTTCCTGGAGCACCCCTTTGCCTCCTCTGGGAAAGCGTCTCAAGCCATGCAGCACACAGTCATGCCTGGTCTGCAGCCTCTTGCGTGGGCACAGTCCTGTGCCTGCCCAGGAGGGACGGGTGCCCTGAGCTCACGCTCTCTTCCTTCTTGTCTCAGCTGATCCGGGATTATTCAACTCCCCCCAACGAGGAGCTGTCGCGGGACCTGGTGGCCAAGCTGAAGCCACACATCAGGTGAGAGCTCCCGGTGCCAGAGCAGAGGGACTGAAGCTCCACTCGGTGTGGCCTATCGGTCGCCTCTCTGGGTTGGTGGTCACACAAATATGGTCTGACTTTCCTGGGGCTCTGGGTTCTGCCTCCCTGCCCACCATCCCCAGCCCAGCTGCACCCTTGCTCTTGTCCTTGCCCTCCAGGCTGCTCTGGAGCTAAGCCTGTTTCCTCTCTGCAGCTTCCTGAACCAGTGCCGACCCCTTTCAGCCAGCATGGGCAATGCCATTAAGTTCCTCAAGAAGGAGATTTCATGCCTACCTGACACCCTGAGAGAGGAGGAGGTGAGTGGTCTCACAGGAGCAGCAGGCACCAGGGTGGAGGGACAGCCCTTACGCTGGCTAAGCGGGGAGAGGTGGTGGGATGCAGATGCAGTGAAGCTGGAAGACTTGGCCATCCGTGTCACCAGCCATGGCCTGAGCGGGGACTGCGGCCAGACCCACTCTGCCAGCAGACACGGCCCGGCAGGACCCGAGGGGGCCGGGGTGCTCCACAGCAAGTGCTGAGCTGTTAGTGTCACCGGGCTGGTAGGGCTGGAGCTAGTCAGGAGCAGGGACATAAACCAGGAGAAGCTGCAGCAGGCACACCTGGTTTCAGTGAACGCAGCACTGCACCGCAGGCCTGGCCAGCAACCAGCATTGCTCCTGCATCGAGAAGTGACTCTTGAGTGGCTGGAGGACTCGCAGGCTGGTCTGGCTCGTGCTGCGCACTGCAGCGAAGCCACAGCAGCTGGGCACCGTGAGCTGCCCTTGCCCACCAGGACTGCCTGCGAGAGCGTTGTCTGACAGCGTCAGTACAGCCACAGATGAGGCAGAATGTGTTTTTTCAGTGTTTGGCTACATCCCATGCAAAAAGCTCCACAGGAGCTCCACAGGGGAAGGTGCCATTCAGCAAACAGGCTGGTTGGGAGCAGGGCAGGGCTCTCCACTTGCAGACAGAGCTGAGCCCGCAGTCCTACCAGGCTGCAAGGGACAACAGGGTGTCTGCAGTGTGGCAAGGCCCCGCTGTATGTGATGGCACTGTCTCCCCAGGCGAAGGAGAAGCTGCAGGACACTATTGACAAATATCTGCGGGAGAAGATTCTTTTGGCAGCTGAAGCCATTTCAAGGTCTGCCTTTGAGAAGATAAATGACAACGATGTGATCCTGGTGTATGGATGGTAAGAGAAGAGCCAGGACAGTGGGTGGAAAAGGAAACGGAGCACTGAGTGAACATGGGAAGCTCTTGCAAAAGCGGTTTTTCATGGGTAGGAAAGTCAGCATTGCCCAGGGGGTGTGGGAAGGGTTGTGGCTCTGGGTCCAGCAACTAGAAATAAAACAAGCGGGGTGGGGGTAGTCAGGGGATGCTGGCCAGAACTTGGCTGTGGTGGGGAGCTGGTGAATAAAGGCACGAGGGAGAAGTTTATGACCAGCAGGTCAGGACAGAACAGTGGATGTATGAGGGTGTCAGGACAGAGCAGAGCATGGCCCTGGGATCAGCACTTGCTGACTGGATGTGGGGGTTTTGTTAGTGCTTCAGAAAAGGCTCATTAGGACTCTTGTCCCATCCTGGGAGACGGGCAGGCTAACGAGCTTGCATCACGAGGCGGTGACAGAGCACTTTTTGCCTGGCAGCTGCTGAGAGGAATGCTAAACTGTCTGCAGAGCGCAGAGGATGGTGTTGGCAGGCCTGGCTGCGAGCTGGCATCCCTGGAGGGCCCCGCTGCAGACGGCTGTGGCCTGCTGGTGGTGTTCCCAATTCCTCTGCATGCTGGGATGGGCTAGGTGCTGGAAGCACTGGAGCCCTCAGACTCATTAGAAGAGTGAACAGGAGGGTCTGGTCAAGTAGCCTTATACCAGCCTGTACTGATAAATATAGTTCTGCTGGCACCTCAGACTCAGTTTGTGAATGCCTGACTTTGCACTGCCCGCCATTTCGACGAGCCCAGGCTCCACTGCAGTGTTACGGCAGTGGGCAGCACCTTGACTGGGCTGGGAAGTGCCTGACAGAGGCCTAAAGCCATTGCTGCCAGCCAAGGCTTGTCTGTGAGGCTCTGCTGTTCCTGTCTGGGGCTCAGCACCGTCCTCTGTTCGCATGCGTCAAGAGCTAAGTGTTTCAAGAAACCCAGATTCCCTGCTTCTTCAGTACAGGGCACTTACAGAACAGCCATGACTGTTTACTGCTATCTTTAATAAACTGGCAGTGTCAAATGTCAGGAAGCAAAAGTATGGAAGCTCGTTCTTCCTTCGAGTGTCTGTGTCCCAGAAGGTAGAAGCGGGAGAAGGAGCCAGAGACCACTGTGGGAAAACAGAGTCCAGATGTGATGTGTGTCCCAGGTGATGGTCAGAGGAAGGAGCAAGGGCAGGAAGGCCAGTGCAGGCCTGGAGCATTAGGAGATGGAAACTTGGAGAGGGTTTGGAGAAGGGAGTCCCTCACAGTGGTCATGGGTAGGTGGAGGTCAGTGCTGCTTACAGAGAGGGCTGAGACATCACTTTTCTCTGTGCAAAGAGAGGGGGAGGGGTCCCTGGGAGCAAGTGTAGCAGGAGGGTGTCTGGAAGGGGCAGCACTTGCAGCAGCCAGGGTGGACATCAGCTCTGCCCGGACGCCTCTAGGCAGCAGAAGCCCCTCAGGGTCCCAGTGGGAGCCTGGCTGCCGTGCTGGGTGAGACGTGTTGCTCTGTTTGGCCTGGACGTGCCTGGGGACGTCCCCAGTAACGCTCAGAAAACCTCCTGCCCGGCCGGCACCCGGTGATGGAGCCGGCGCCAAGGGAATTCTTCTGGCCCTGGGCGATGCTGTCGGTGAGCAGGGCGGGTGGGTGGGGGCCTGGCCTGGCGGGATGGGGCAGCCTCTCCTCCCTGGTGTCCGTCAGCTCTTCCCTCGTGAACCGCACGCTGTGCGACGCCCACGTGAAGAAGGGCCGGGCCTTCCGTGTGATCGTGGTGGACAGCCGGCCGCGGCTGGAGGGCCGGGAGACGCTGCGCCGGCTGGTGCGGAAGGGCATTCACTGCACCTATGTGATGATCAACGCCATTTCCTACGTGCTGCCCGAGGTGAGGGGTGGAGCGGGGCTGTGGCGGGCGCGGGGGCGGCTGCAGCGTGGTGTTGGATGTGCTGGACGGATCCCCCGCGCTTCTCTCGCAGGTGTCCAAAGTGCTGCTGGGAGCCCACGCGCTCCTGGCCAACGGCTCCGTCATGTCCCGGGTGGGGACGTCCCAGATAGCGCTGGTCTCCAAGGCTTACAACGTGCCCGTCCTGGTGTGCTGCGAGACCTACAAGTTCTGTGAGCGAGTGCAGACGGACTCTTTTGTCTCCAATGAGCTGGGTACGGCTTCCGTCCTATTCCTCCCACCTGGGACCTGCTCCCTCTTCCCGCTGCGGGCCAGGATGGGCTGCTCTGCCTTTGCTGGGGGCCACCACTCACAGGAGGGGTGGCCTGGCAGGCAGCAGTGGTGCCAGGGCGCGATGGAGAGGTGCCACCCCCCCACTGATCCCACCGGCTGCTCCTCTCCCTGCAGATGACCCCGACGATCTGATCGTGCTGCGGAAGGGCCAGGCCCAGCTGGGTGGCTGGGCAGAGAACAAGTCCTTGCGCCTCCTCAACCTGGTCTATGACGTGACGCCGCCTGACCTGGTGGATCTGGTCATCACAGACTTGGGCATGATCCCCTGCACCTCTGTGCCTGTCGTCCTGCGTGTCAAGAACGTGGATCAGTAGTAGGAGCAGCTGCACAGACACTAATAAACAAGGCCGCACGACGCAGCTTGTCTGCCTGCTGTGTGGTGCCCCATGGCACCTCGGGCTCAGCCCGGCACTTCCACCCGGCCCCTCTCCTCCCGCCCCGGGCTGGAGTGAGTGGGGAACGATCTTCCCTGTCCCTGGGCCCTTTGTCTGGAGCCCGGGGGAAGTGGTGACACTGGTGGTGGCCCCTGGCTTGCACCTCCTCTGGTTCTGGCAGCCACTTGGGCTGGGTTTGTGCGGCAGGGACTGGCACCTCTGACCCTGGCATGGGAAAGGGTGTGTCCTCCCTTGTTTTTCAGCATTCCCATCCTTTTCTACTGCGGTAAAATTGGCGCTTATCCCAGATCCTGGCAGGGATTGCTGTGAGCCGTCTGTGCCTCCCCAGCTGGAGCCCATCACTGCCAGCGCTGCATGTTCCCAGCTCGGGGGGTGAGCAGGGAGGAGTTGGGAGGGGTGTGTGTTTATGCACCGGTCTCGCGTGGTGGTGCTGCCATGTGCAGAGCAGAGGGCGGCAGCGGGAGTCCGGTGTCCCTACCCCGGCCGGGAACTGGGCGTGGAGGGAGAGATGGTAACGGGGTGCGAGGGCCGGTGCTGTGGGTGGGGACACGGTGAGTCCCTCGGCCTCTCCTACCACCGGCTCCGGTGCCGGTTGCTGCCCTCGGGGTAGGGCGGGGCCACAGAGCCGGGCCGGGCCGAGGGGGCGGGGATTCGCGGGTGTGGGGCGGGGCCATGCAGATTAGGGAGAGCGAGGGGTGACGGGAGGCCGTGCGGCCCCAAGACGGTGCCGCTGACGGTCCGCGCGGGAGCTGCGCGGGGCCACGCGTGGGCGGCGGGAGGCGCGTGGGTGCGGGCGGGTGCCGCGTCGGGGGAGGCGGGCGAGAGGGCCGGGGTGCCGCGTGTTGTGTGTGGGTGCGTCGGGGTGGTCCCCGGGGCGCGGGGAGCAGAGTCATACTTACCTGGCAGGGGAGACACCATGATCAGGCAGGTGGTTTTCCCAGGGCGAGGCTCATCCCCTGCACTCCGGGTGTGCTGACCCCTGCGATTTCCCCAAATGCGGGAAACTCGACTGCATAATTTGTGGTAGTGGGGGACTGCGTTCGCGCTCTCCCCTGGTGTCCGTGGTGGAAAGGCAGATCCCGAATCGAGGGTGGGTCCCGTGGGGTGGGCTGTGCGGGCCCACTGCCGGCGGCCGCCACGTCCCCCGCGGGAGTGGGGTCCCCGGGGGCAGCGGGCGGAGCTGCGGCCGTGCCCCCGCGGCTCGGGCTCCGCTGTCCCCGCCGGCCGGGGGTGTCGCGCCGGGAGGAACCGGACGCGTCGCGGCCCGAACCCGAGCGGGACCGGCGCCGCTTCCGCCGCCTCGAGCCGCCCGCGGGGTCGACACCCGGAGCTCGCGTGGAGCCCGAGTCTCGTCTCCCGTTGCCGCCCACGCGCGGCCGGGCCGGAGCTCGTGTTCGCCGTGGGGCGAGCCGGGCTTCGGCCACGGGCTCTCGGCAGCCGCGAGAAGCAGCGCGGGGCCGCCGCCGCCCCCGCGGGATTTGCGAGGGAGCCGGGACCCGCCCCCCGAGGCTGATGTGCGGCCGCTTCCCACGCGCGGCGGGACGGAGCGTGGGCACCGCGCTCGCGGGAGCTGTGACGTCTGTTCTTACACCGCGGACACCAGGGGAGAGCGCGAACGCAGTCCCCCACTACCACAAATTATGCAGTCGAGTTTCCCGCATTTGGGGAAATCGCAGGGGTCAGCACACCCGGAGTGCAGGGGATGAGCCTCGCCCTGGGAAAACCACCTGCCTGATCATGGTGTCTCCCCTGCCAGGTAAGTATGACTCTGCTCCCCGCGCCCCGGGGACCACCCCGACGCACCCACACACAACACGCGGCACCCCGGCCCTCTCACCAGCCTCTCCCGACGCGGCACCCGCCCGCACCCACGCGCCTCCCGCCGCCCACGCGTGGCCCCGCGCAGCTCCCGCGCGGACCGTCAGCGGCACCGTCTTGGGGCACCACGGCCTCCCGTCACCCCTCGCTCTCCCTAATCTGCATGGCCCCGCCCCATCCCGCAGGTCTGCGGCTCTGCAGAGGCGGGCGGGGCGGGGCGGGGCGGGGCGGGGCGGGGCGGGGGCGGGGCGGGGGCGGGGGGGGCTCCGCTCCATCCCCGGGCCCGGGCCCGGTAAATAACGGGCAGGGCATTGACCGAGACCCCCGAGCGCCCGGGAGCCGGTGGGAAGGTTCCCCCCCCCCAGCCCCCTCTGTGCCCAGAGGACTCGGGCAGACACGGGGTGGGGACACGCAAAATGGTCGGGCTTAAAGTTTTGGGCGTAATGAGAAAAACGGGCAGCGGAGCGGCTCCCCGGGGTTTCAGAAGAGCCAATCTCACGCTGCTCGGGGACCCCCCTGAGCAGAGTCCCCCGGGGAATCTGCCTGCGAGGGCCCGGGGGTCTGCGGGAGCCGGGCGGCTTTTAGGAGCCCCCTCTAAGAGCCCAGGAGCCAGCAGTCCCAGCGTGTCCCGAGGCAAGCGGGAGACCGGTCGCAGTTCAGATGGACAAAACTACAAGACAGATTCTTCTTTAAAGCAAGTTAACACAAAAGCCAAAAGCCTTTATTGCGCTCCTCCTTTGTTCCTTTATACTTTTTCTACAGGGTGCACAGACTTTCCAGTCCACCTACCGACCCGCCCCTTCATGATTGTGTTCATACACCGCATGTTCATGGAAATTAACTCTGGCTCTTGCCAGGGCGGAGAAGTTAATGTGCACAAGCTCATCGCGCAAGCATAGTAAGACGAAAAGTTCAAAAGTTCAGGCTCCCAAGCTTTCTGGTATCTCTATCCACCTAAAACTAGCTCCAGGTACTGGGTTATCAGCTCTTCCGATGTGTCTGTTTTCTTATCGGTTCAGAGCTGTTGTGCTCCCTTACTGCAGTCGATAAGCTTGCTCGTCTTGCAGCTCCTCCTGTTCTTGTTTGCTCTCTCAGGGGTAGACTGGAACCCTTTCAAGGTCGAAGTCGTCCCTTCCCAGGGCCTCAGTCCGGCTGAGGTCCCCACAGAGACCGGCCGGGCTGGCCAGGGACCTCCCTGGAGCTCGGGAGGAGGAAGACGTGGCACCATCTCTGGCGGAGAGGTCAGGCTCCGCAGGAGGGTTACAGAGCCGCGGCTCGCACGTGTGGGGAGAGAACACGCAAGGCCAAAGCTCGGCTGGAGCTGCCACAGGGAGTGCTGTGGCAGACAAGAAGGGCTTTTTAAAGTATGTTGATAACCAGAGGAGGTCTAAAGAGAAACATTGGGCTGATAATTCCTGAAGATGGTCACCTGACTGATAGGGATGAAGAAAAAGCGGAGGCATTCGATGCTTTTTGTGCCTCAGTCTTTAACGCCACCGCCAGACCTTGGGCTGCCCTGTCCCCGGTGTCGGAGGCCCACGAGTGCGGGAGCAGTGACTTTCCATTTGTGGATGCTGAAATCGTGAGGGACCAGCTGCACCAGCTGAATGGTCACAGGCCCCTGGGGGCTGACGCAGCTCACCCCAGAGAACTGAAAGAGCTGGTGGATGTTCTGGCACGACCCCCCTCCATCATCTGCCAAAGGTCTGGAGAGGTCCCAGCTGACTGCAAGTAGCTCAGTGTTATTCCAATTGATAGGAAGGGCGTGAGGGAAGACCCAGGAACCTACAGACCTTTGAGTCTAACCTCAGCACCTGGAAAAGAGCTGGAGAAGATGAAGCTGGGTGCTATGGAAAGGCATTTAAAAAGCAGTGCAATCAGGCACAGTCAACGTGGGTTCACAAAGGGAAAGTCCTGTTCAACTCATTAGATATCCTCCTAGGAGCAGGTCACCAAAATAGTGGATGAAGGGAGGGCGGCAGATGTAGATTTTCTGGATTTTAGTAAGGCTTTTGATACTGTCCCTCACAACATCCTTCTGGACAAGCTGCCCAGCTGTGGGATGAGCAGGTTCACAGTGCGCTGGGTGAAGGACCGGCCGGACAGCAGAGCTCGAAGGGTTGTAGTGAATGGGGCCACGTCTGGCTGGTCCCGGTTTGCCAGCGGTGTTCCCCAGGGCTCAATCCCAGGGCCAGCGCCGTTCAACGTATTTATCGGTGATCTGGATGCAGGAGTTGAACGCACCGTTAGCAAGGTTGCTGACAATACCGAACTGGGAGGTGCTGTTGAGTCTCTCAAGGGGCATGAGGCCTTGCAGAGGGATTTAGATATATTGGAGCACTGGGAAATCATCAACAGCATGAAACATAACAAGAAGAAATGCTGGATTCTGCACCTGGGATGGAGCAACACCGGGCACAAGTCTAACCTGGGGGAGGAGTGGCTGGGGAGCAGCCCTGCAGAAAGGGGTCTGGGGGTGCTGGTGGCAGCAGCTCCACAGCAGCCAGCAGCGTGCCCTGGCAGCCGAGAGGGCAAACCGCCCCCCGGGTGCATCCAGCACAGCACGGCACGGCACGGCCACCCAGCCAAGAGACGGGATTGTCCTGCCGCGCTCAGCGCTGGCGCGGACACCGCGGGAGCACCGTGCACCGTGCTGGGCCCCACCGTTTGGGAAGGACGTTCAGGTACTTGAACGTGTCCCGAGGAGGGCAGCCAAGCTGGCGACAGGCTGGCAGGCATGTCCTGCGAGGAGCGGCCGGGGACTCTGTCTCATTTGGGGGGGAAAAAATAAAGAAAAAAAAAAAAAAAGAAAAGAGGCTGAGGGGCAACCTCCTTGCTCTCTGCAGCTTCCTGAGGAGGGGACGTGGAGAGGGAGGTGCTGAGCTCTTCTCCCTGGGCTCCAGGCACAGGACCCCTGGGGATGGTTCAGAGCTGCATCAGGGGAGGCTCAGACTGGACACGAGGAAGGATTTCTTTGCCGAGAGAGTGGACATGCCCTGGAACAGGCTTCCCGGAGAGGTGGTCGACGGATGCCCCAAGCCTGTTGGTGTTTAAGCGGCATTTGGACGATGCCCTTAATACCGTGCTTTAACTTGTGGTCAGCCCTGAAGCTGGGGTGAGGGTCTCTGGGGCGTGGGGCAGCTGTGTGGGTGTTCTGGAATACATTTGATTAATTGTATTCTCCTCTCTGAATAGTCTTGTTAAAGCATTAGTAGCTTAGCACTAGTACCAAAAGCAGTTTAAGCCTTAGGCTGTAAGAGCCGACAAAGTAAACTTTTTGATAAAACTAATGGTGCAAAGGCAGAAATTTCTGAATGCAGGTGATGAGCGTGGAGTGAAGAAAAGATCCAAGGAGACAATTCCAAGAGGGAAACTTCAGAAGAATCCCCAAGTCTGACCACATAATTCTGGTCCGTGGCCTCTTGTTTTCGTATTGGTTTCCCCGGACTTGGGGACCACGAGCAGAACTGGGGGGAGCGATCTGGGGTAGGGGTCCCTGGCCGGAGGCGGCCAGCCCCAGCTGTCACCTGAGAACCAACGAAGGAGGAGCTGGAAACCTTCACGCGGGCTTCGCATTCCTCAGTAATTAATGATTAGCGTCCCTCAATCCATCAGAGCGGGCTGCGGGATGTGCCCAGAGCCGAGCGCCGGGGCGGGTGTGTGTCTGCGTGTGTCTGTGTGTCTGTGTGTGTCTGTGTGTCTGTCCTGGGCGGGGGGGGTCTGGGGGCTCCGCGGGGGCGGGGCCACGCGGAGCACATCGCGGGCACAGAGCCGGGGCGGGGCGAGGGGGCGGGGCCATGCAGATTAGGGAGAGCGAGGGGTGACGGGAGGCCGTGCGGCCCCAAGACGGTGCCGCTGACGGTCCGCGCGGGAGCTGCGCGGGGCCACGCGTGGGCGGCGGGAGGCGCGTGGGTGCGGGCGGGTGCCGCGTCGGGGGAGGCGGGCGAGAGGGCCGGGGTGCCGCGTGTTGTGTGTGGGTGCGGCGGGGTGTTCCCCGGGGCGCGGGGAGCAGAGTCATACTTACCTGGCAGGGGAGACACCATGATCAGGCAGGTGGTTTTCCCAGGGCGAGGCTCATCCCCTGCACTCCGGGTGTGCTGACCCCTGCGATTTCCCCAAATGCGGGAAACTCGACTGCATAATTTGTGGTAGTGGGGGACTGCGTTCGCGCTCTCCCCTGGTGTGGCGGTTAAAGAGAAGATGAAGCTCTCCTTCGCTCAGCTCGGCCGTTCCCGCGGTGGCGGCCGCTCTCGGCGCCCTCTGCCCCGCCCCGTTCCCCCCGCCCGCTCTCGCTGCCGCGTCCCGCCGCCCCTCCGCCATCGGTCCCCGGGTCGCTGCACGCAGCCCATCCGGCGCGTCCGTTCCCCGCTCGGTCCCGCCCCGGTCCCGCCCCGGATCCTCCCGCCGCCGCCGCCGCCGCCCTCCCCTTCTCGGTCCCCGCCGCCGAGGAGCCGCCGGAGCGCACGTGGAGCCGCCATGGGCCGCCTGGTGCTGCAGGACGGGTCGGTGCTGCACGGTCGCCCCTTCGGGGCCGCCGGGGCCGCCGCCGCCGGGGAAGTCGGTGAGCGCGGCCGGGCTGGAACCGGGATTGGGAGCGGGAGGGCGGCGGGTGTCGGGGGGCGGCCCGAGCCCGGCGAGCGGCGGCGGGACGGGAGGGGAAGGGACGGGACGCCCCCCCCCCCCCCCAGTTTCTGCTCGGCAGAAACGGGGCCTGGTCCCGGGCGCTGGGGGATGGGGTCGGCCGTGCCCGGGGCTCGGCTGCCTCCACCGGCGGGACGCGGGGCGGCCGGGATGCTCCGTCCCAGCCCCCCCCCGCGCTCGCAGTCTTCCAGACCGGCATGGTGGGTTACCCGGAGGCCCTCACCGACCCCTCCTACAAGGCGCAGATCCTGGTGCTCACCTACCCGCTCGTCGGCAACTACGGTGTCCCCCGGGACGAGTCCGACCCCTTCGGCCTCAGCAGGGTGGGTGAGCGGTGCGTGGGGCAGCGGGTCCCCGCCGCGGTGCGTGGGGCAGCGGGCGCGTGGCGGGACGGGATGGCACAGGGTGCCAAGGCAGGGGGGCAGCACGTGGCAGCAGGCAGAGGTTTGACCCCGATGCCACGGGCGCTCCATCTCGCCAGGGCTAGACAAATGGGGAGACCCCCCCCCCCCACCTCCATGCACTGCGATCGGGGTGCCCTTGCAGCGCATGGGGAGCAGGGCCGTGTCTGGGATCCATTGTGGGATGGGGGTCCCAGACCCCCCAGGACAAGGCAGGGTTGCTCGTGGCCCCAGACCCCTCCCTGCCCCACAGCCGCCCCTGCCCCTGGGGCAGGGTCCAGGCCCCGCTGCTGCTTCGGATCTCCCGGGGATCTGTCCTGCCCTGCCCTATCCCACATTGGCAGGCCAGGAGCCCCCGGCCCCACTCTCACTGTCGGCAGCCCTCTCCAGGCTGAGGGTGTGTGGGTCCAGGGAACCAGAGCCCCAGTCCCATGGGACTGGACACACTGGCATGTCTAGGGCTCCCCGGTGAGGCTGGGGCTGGAGGGAGCGGTGCTTTCCCATGTGCTGGTTCATGCTGCGGCTGTGCCGAGCTGGGGGGTCCCGCAGTACGGGCCGTGCTGGCTCCTGGGCAGGGGGCTGCAGTCCAGCAGCACTGGGGGCCTGGGTACCCTGTCCTGGGGCTCCCAGAGCCGGGGGCTCAGCTGGACCAAGCCTCAACTTTGCAGGACTGGGTTTGGGGCGAGGTGGGGGCAGCGACGTCCTGACGTGCCATGTGGGGTGACAGCGGGGACTGGTCCTGTGCAGCGGCCAGGAATGGGGTCCCTGTCCCATGGGGCTCCCCCAGCCCTGTGCTGTAGCTGTCCCACTGTGCCCCAGGGGCACAGCTGGGCCGGGCACCCCAGGGGCTTCTCCCGGGCCGGTGACCCCCCCCGGGCCGTGCTCACCCACCGCCCCCCACAGTGGTTCGAGTCTGACAAGATCCACGTGGCCGCGTTGGTGGTGGGCGAGTGCTCGGAGACCCCCAGCCACTGGAGCGCGTCCCGCTCCCTCGACCAGTGGCTGAAGGAGCAGAACATCCCCGGGCTGGAAGGTGGGACTGGGGGGACCGCGGAGCTGCCTGGGGGGCTGCTGGGGAGCAGAGGGCAGGGAGCTCTGGGCCGGACCTGCCTCTGCGTTGGGATTTTACCCCCTGGGGGTTGGCCTGGTGTTGGCGGTTGGGGGTGATGACGTTGCTGGGGTGTGGGGGTCCTGCTCGGGGTGGGACGGAGCCATGGGGTTGTGTCTCACGGCCATCCACAGGGGTGGATACTCGGGCCCTAACGAAGAAGATCCGTGAGAAAGGGACGCTGCTGGGGAAGCTGGTGCCAGACGGGACCCCCGAGAAGAGCCTCTCCTTTGAAGACCCCAACAAGAGGCACCTGGTGCAGGAGGTGTCGCTGAAGGTGGGGTCGGGGAGGGGCTGTGCAGGGAGGGAGGGCTGAGGATGACCGGGGGGCAGCTGGGGCTGCGGAGGGCTGGGGCAGTCCACAATCACCCCCCCTCCTGCAGACACCCCGCGTGTTCAACCCCAGCGGGTCGCTGCGCGTCACGGCAGTCGACTGCGGCCTCAAGTACAACCAGGTGCGGTGCCTGTGTGAGCGGGGGGCGGCCGTCACCGTGGTGCCCTGGGACCACCCGCTGGATGCCACAGGTGGGGCGGCAGTGACCGGGGACGTCCCGGCGTCCTGCCGAGGGGAGGGGGTCTGGAGCAGGGGCTGTCTGCCTGGCCAGTGCGGGGGGCAGCAGGGAATCATGTCCTGCTTTATGCTGTGGGACCAAGGAGCCTTGAAGTCATCCTTTTGGGGGGCTTTGGGGCTCAGGGTGTGACACTGCAGGGCTGGGGGGGAACGGGCTCGGAGCGCCTTGCTGGGATTGGGACGGAGGGCTCTGGACCCTGGTGTCGGGGTGCCCTAATGTGACCTTGCATGGAGGGTCTGTGGGCCTGGGGGGGCCCTTGCTGCTACTGGGATGGGTGCTGTGGGGTCAGGGCACCTCGCTGTGACCCTGCTGGTGTGTTGGGGTGGGGCTGTGGGCTCGGGGTGCCTCGCTGCTAGGCTGCTGGCAGCCAGGGGGCCCCACTGTGATCTTGGGGGGCCAGGGGTCCCCACTCTGACCCGGCTGCTGTGTTGGCACAGACTTTGATGGGCTGTTCATCAGCAATGGCCCTGGGGACCCACAGCTCTGCCAGGAGACGGTGTCCAGCCTGCGACGGGTGCTGGATGCGCCCCAGCCCAAGCCCATCTTTGGGATCTGCCTGGGGCACCAGCTGCTCTCCCTGGCCCTCGGCGCCCGCACTTACAAGATGAAGTGAGTGGGGGTCCAGGCTCGGGGTCACGGGGTGGGGGGCGGGTGCCAGCTGATGCCCATCCTAACACCCCAGGTACGGGAACCGTGGGCACAACCAGCCATGCCTGCACGAGGACACGCAGCGCTGCTTCATCACGGCTCAGAACCATGGCTTCACGGTGGAGGCGGGCAGCCTGCCGCCGGGCTGGGCCCCGCTCTTCACCAACGCCAACGACGGCTCCAACGAGGGCCTCGTCCATGAGCACAAGCCCTTCTTCAGGTGGGCGGGGGGCCGGGGGGAGCCGGGGTTGGGGGGGCTGGCGTGGGGCCGTGCCCCGCCTGACTCCCTCCGCAGCGTCCAGTTTCACCCCGAGCACCGCGCCGGCCCCACGGACCTGGAAGGGCTCTTCGATGTCTTCGTGGAGGCAGCGCGGGACCTGCGGGGCGGAGGCGGCAGCGCCCGGACAGGTGGGTGCGAGGTGGGAAGGGGTAGCTGGACCCTCAGCTCCGGGGCTGTGGGACGGGGTCCGCGGGCAGGACCACGGGGTCAGGGCTGTGCCTGGGGGTACGTGTGGCCCCGGTCCCAGTGTGTCCTGTCCCCCGCAGTGCGGGAGCGCCTGCGGGACTGGCTGACCTACGACAAGGCGCTGGAGGGGGGCCACGATGCGGCCCGGCCCCGCAAAGTGCTGATCCTGGGCTCCGGCGGCCTCTCCATCGGGCAGGCGGGCGAGTTCGACTACTCAGGGTCGCAGGTGAGTGCCCACCCTGGTGACACAGGGAGCGGTGGGGGTCAGTGGGGGGCCTGGGGCTGCCAGCCGTGATCTCCCTGCTCCCTGTAAGGCCATTAAAGCGCTGAAAGAGGAGAACATCCAGACGGTGCTGATCAACCCCAACATCGCCACGGTGCAGACCTCCAAGGGGCTGGCGGACAAGGTCTACTTCCTCCCCATCACCCCCGAGTACGTCACCCAGGTGAGCACCCCGAGGCGCTGGCTGGGAGAGGGGCAGTTTGGGGGGCTGGGGGCTGCCTGGGGGGTAAGAGGGTGTCTGGGGGGCTGTGGGATGGCAGGGGGGCTGATACATGGGGGGCTGGCAGATGCGGAGGAGCGCTTGGAGGGCAGCACAGGTACACTGATGGCCCGGCACAGGGCACGTCTGCGGGATCACCGTGGGTCCCTGCCCCACCACCCTGTGCCCCCCCAGGTGATCCGTAATGAGCGGCCCGATGGGGTGCTGCTGACTTTCGGGGGGCAGACGGCCCTCAACTGCGGCGTGGAGCTCACCAAGGCGGGCGTGCTGGAGCGGTACCGCGTGCGGGTTCTGGGCACCCCCGTTGCCTCCATCGAGATGACAGAGGATCGCAAGGTCTTCGTGGAGAAGATGGAGGAGATCGGGGAGCACGTGGCGCCCAGCGAGGCCGCGGCCTCCCTGGAGCAGGTCTGGGGGTGGGATGGGGGGCAGCCGTGGGGCAGGATTTGGGGCAGCTCCTGGGCAGGGTGCCGTCCTCCCTGTTCCCATCGTGACCCCGTTGCTCCTCTCTGCAGGCGCAGGCGGCAGCTGAGCGGTTGGGGTACCCAGTGCTGGTGCGCTCTGCCTACGCCCTGGGGGGCCTGGGCTCTGGCTTTGCCAACACCCGGGAGGAACTGGTGGCACTGGTGAGCCAGGCCTTCACCCACACCTCCCAGGTCTTGGTGGACAAGTCCCTGAAGGGCTGGAAGGAGATCGAGTACGAGGTGGTGCGGGATGCCTACAACAACTGTGTCACGGTACGGGGTGGGGGGCTGAAGACCCCTGGGGCTGCTGAGGGGGAGTAAGAGCAGTGGGTGTTGGAGGGCATGGAGTTGGGGGGGCTCCAGCTGGACCCCATCCCCAGGGAGGGCTCCCCAGTACCTCCCACGGTGCCAGCACGGCTGCCATGTGCCCCCTGGGAGCTGCGCCCCTTGAGCTGGAGCCCTGCACCCCCCATGCTCTGGGGGGGCTGCAACCCCAGGGGGTGTCCTGGGGGCTCATGTTCAAGCCCTGACTGTGTGTGGGAGCTCCCGTCGGTCCCCAGGGCAGGGGAGGAGGCGGTGGGAGCCGGGAGGGACCCTCCTGGGGCAGCAGCACGTGCAGGCAGTGTGTGGGGTGGCCGGGACTCCCCCAGCCCACGGTGACACACCCACACACACCCCAAAACGCTGCCAGGTGTGCAACATGGAGAACCTGGACCCGCTGGGGATCCACACGGGCGAGTCCATCGTGGTGGCGCCCAGCCAGACCCTCAACGACACCGAGTACTTCATGCTGCGGCGCACGGCCGTGAAGGTGGTGCAGCACCTGGGCATCGTGGGCGAGTGCAACATCCAGTTTGCCCTGAACCCCGAGTCGGAGCAGGTGAGTGCAGCCCCCCGGGGGGGCCCTTCCCCAGCCCCCCAGCTGCCCTCACGTTTGGACCCCATCGCTATTTGTGCTCTCCGCACGCAACCGGCCCCTCGGTGCCTCTCCTGTGCCGCCCCGCTCACCATGCCTGCCCGCTGCCTGCAGTACTACATCATCGAGGTGAACGCCCGGCTCTCCCGCAGCTCCGCCCTGGCCAGTAAGGCTACTGGTTACCCACTGGCCTACGTGGCTGCCAAGCTGGCCCTGGGCATCCCCCTGCCCCTTCTCAGGTAACGGCACCGCCGCGGTACAGGACAGGGTGCTGCTGCGGCCGGCCTCGTGCCCCCCTGGCAGCACAGCCCCAGCCACTGACCCCCCTCTCCCCATCCCCTCCCCAGGAATTCCGTCACCAACTCCACCACGGCCAACTTTGAGCCCAGCCTGGACTACTGTGTGGTGAAGATCCCGCGCTGGGACCTCAGCAAGTTCCTGCGCGTCAGCACCAAGATCGGCAGCTCCATGAAGAGCGTGGGTGAGTGCTGGGGGCGAGGGGGGGGCCAGTGGGCAGGGGGGTCCGGCCGCTCACCCCCCCCATCCGCAGGAGAGGTCATGGCCATTGGGAGGAACTTCGAGGAGGCTTTCCAGAAGGCGCTGAGGATGGTGGACGAGAACTGTGTGGGCTTTGACCACACTGTGAAGCCGGCCTCGGATGTAGTGAGCACCGGGTCTTGGGGGGGGCTGGGGTGTGGGGCTGTGCTGCCAGCGCAGTCCTGGGGAGGAAGCGGCCGTCTGACCCCCCACCCCGGCCCGTCAGGAGCTGGAGACGCCGACAGACAAGCGGATCTTTGTGCTGGCGGCCGCGCTGCGGGCTGGCTACTCCATCGAGCGGCTCTACGAGCTGACCAAGATCGACCGCTGGTTCCTGCACAAGATGAAGAACATCACGGACCACGCGGTGCTGCTGGAGTCGTACCGCGAGGGGCAGAGCACCATGCCACCCGCTGTGCTCCAGCGGGCCAAGCAGCTCGGCTTCTCCGACAAGCAGGTGGCCCTGGCCGTGCTCAGGTAACGCGGGGAGGGGGACGGCCCCGCTCTGCGCCCTGGGCCGGCGTCCTGGCGCTCACCCTGCCCCTCGCAGCACTGAGCTGGCCGTGCGGAAGATGCGGCGTGACCTGGAGATCCTGCCGGTGGTGAAGCAGATCGACACGGTGGCAGCAGAGTGGCCGGCCCAAACCAACTACCTGTACCTGACCTACAACGGCACCGAGCACGACCTGGCCTTCCGTGAGCCCCACGTCATGGTCATCGGCTCCGGCGTCTACCGCATCGGTAGCAGCGTCGAGTTCGACTGGTGCGCCGTCGGCTGCATCCAGGAGCTCCGCAAGGTCGGGCAGGGTCGGGCGTCCCTGGTCAGGGGATGGAGCTGGGGAGGAGTGGGGGGCCCTTGGCCTCTCACCTTGTCTCACTCCCCTGGCAGATGGGCTTCAAGACGATCATGGTGAACTACAACCCCGAGACGGTGAGCACTGACTACGACATGTGCGACCGCCTCTACTTCGACGAGATCTCCTTTGAGGTGAGCGGGGCTGGGGACCCTGCCCGCCGTGGGGCTGGGACAGGGTGAGGGCTGCCGTGGCCTCCATCCCAGCCATCCCTCTGCCCCACGCGCTGCCGCAGGTGGTGATGGACATCTATGAGCTGGAGAATCCCGAGGGTGTGATCCTGTCCATGGGCGGGCAGCTGCCCAACAACATTGCCATGGCCCTGCATCGGCAGCAGTGCCGCATCCTGGGCACCTCCCCGGAGGCCATCGACTCGGCCGAGAACCGCTTCAAGTTCTCCCGCCTGCTCGACTCCATCGGCATCAGCCAGCCCCTCTGGAAGGAGCTCTCCGACATGGAGGTGGGGGTCCGGTGATGGTGACGGGGCTGCCCTGTGGGGGACGTCAGCCCTCTGCACGTCCCCTGAGGGTGCCATGTCTCCCGCAGTCGGCCAAGCACTTCTGCTGCAAGGTGGGGTACCCCTGCGTCGTGCGCCCCTCCTACGTGCTGAGCGGTGCCGCCATGAACGTGGCCTACTCGGACAGTGACCTGGAGAAGTTCCTGAGCAACGCTGTGGCCGTGTCCAAGGAGCAGCCCGTCGTCATCTCCAAGTTCATCCAGGAGGCCAAGGTCCGTCCAGGAGGCTGCTCCGCTCCCTGGGTGCTCCTGCTCCCCGCAAGCACCCGGTCCCCCCACCCTGGTGCCGGCGCCAGGCTGTGACCGTGGTCCTGCTCACAGGAGATCGACGTGGACGCGGTGGCCTGCGATGGCGTGGTGGTGGCCATCGCCATCTCGGAGCACGTGGAGAACGCTGGGGTGCACTCGGGCGATGCCACGCTGGTGACACCCCCCCAGGACATCACCCCTAAGACGCTGGAGCGCATCAAGGCCATCGTCCACGCTGTCGGGCAGGAGCTGCAGGTCACCGGGCCCTTCAACCTGCAGCTCATTGCCAAGGTACCTCGGCCGGGGGGGCCGGGGCTGGGGGGATGCCCGGCAGCCCCACGCGATCTTCACGCTGTCCCCTCTCCCCCAGGACGACCAGCTGAAGGTGATCGAGTGCAACGTCCGCGTCTCCCGCTCCTTTCCCTTCGTCTCAAAGACCCTGGGGGTGGACCTGGTGGCTCTGGCCAGCCAAGTGATCATGGGCGAGGACGTGGAGCCCGTGGGGCTGATGACGGGCACAGGCATTGTCGGTGTCAAGGTGGGTGGGGGGGCTGCGGGGGCCAGGCTGAGGCGTGTGGCCGGGCAACCCCTGAGCCCCCCCCTTGCCCCCAGGTGCCCCAGTTCTCCTTCTCGCGCCTGGCGGGTGCTGATGTGGTGCTGGGTGTGGAGATGACCAGCACAGGCGAGGTGGCCTGCTTCGGGGAGAACCGCTGCGAGGCTTACCTGAAGGCCATGCTCAGCACCGGCTTCAAGATCCCCAAGAAGAACATCCTGCTGACCATCGGCAGCTACAAGGTGCGTGGGGGTGGGGGGGGGGCCGGGGCACCCCCCATCCACCCTCTGACCAGCCCCGGGGTTGTTGCAGAACAAGAGCGAGCTGCTGCCCACGGTGCGGACCCTGGAGAGCCTCGGGTACAAGCTGTATGCCAGCCTCGGCACCGCCGACTTCTACACCGAGCACGGCATCAAGGTTGGGGCTGGGGGTCCAGCGGGGCCGGGGACACCCTCGGGGGAGGCGCAGGGCCCTGACGAGTGTCACTGCGGGCAGGTGATGGCTGTGGACTGGCACTTTGAGGAGGCAGATGGCAGTGAGGCTGGTGCCCGGGAGACCCAGCGCAGCATCCTGGACTACCTGGCCGAGAACCACTTCGAGATGGTCATCAACCTCTCGATGCGCAACTCGGGGGGCCGCCGGCTCTCCTCCTTCGTCACCAAGGGCTACCGCACCCGGCGCCTGGCCGTCGACTACTCCGTGCCGCTCATCATCGACATCAAGTGCACTAAGCTCTTCGTGGAGGTGGGCTGGGGCGTGCGGGGGCCCCGAGGGATGTGAGCAAAGCAGGGGCTGGGGTTGGGGAGACCCTGTTGTGAACGCTGTGGGGTGGGCGCTGTACCTGGGCATTGCTGCGGGAGCGTCATTTTTGGGGTGCGGCTTGGGCGGACGTCCTGAGCCCTGGCCCCCCACGCCCCTCAAGACGGGTCCTGGCTGACGGCCGCCGCCTCCGCAGGCGCTGGGGCAGATTGGGGCAGCGCCCCCGCTGAAGATGCACGTGGACTGCATGACGTCCCAGAAACTCATCCGCCTGCCAGGTATGTGGGATGGGGGCCGGGGGCTCTGAGGGTGCGTCCCCGAGCTGGGGCAGTGCCAGGAGCTGGGCACATCCCGAGGGCGCTGCGGGGAGAGGAGCCGCTTCCCGGCCCTGCCGGGGTGTCCCGTGCCCCCCGCGGCTGGGGGCTGCCCGTGCAGATGCTGCCCTGCTCCCCAGGCCTGATCGACGTCCATGTCCACCTCCGCGAGCCGGGCGGCACCCACAAAGAGGACTTTGCGTCGGGCACGGCGGCCGCCCTGGCCGGGGGCATCACCATGCTGTGCGCCATGCCCAACACCAGCCCTGCCGTCACCGATGCCGCCTCCTTCGCCCTGGTGCAGAAGGTGAGGGGGTGCCACCGCCCAGCCCGCCTCCCGCATCCCCTCCCTGGGCGCTGCGGTGCGTCGCTGCCGGCGGCGAGGCTGGCCCCGGCACGGCACCCATCGCCTCTGGCCCCCACAGCTCGCCGAAGCCGGCGCCCGCTGCGACTTCGCCCTCTTCCTGGGGGCTTCCCCCGAGAACGCCGGCTCGCTGGGCCCCCTGGCCGGGGCCGCCGCCGGGCTCAAGATGTACCTGAACGACACCTTCTCCAGCCTGCGGATGGACGACGTGTCGCTGTGGATGGAGGTGAGCTGCCATGGGCAGGGGCTTGCGTGGGGGGGGGGGGGGGCCCACAGCGGGCTCCCGGCGCCCACCAGCCCACCCCCCCCCCCACTTCCCCAGCACTTCGAGCAGTGGCCGCGGCACCTGCCCGTCGTGGCACACGCCGAGCGGCAAACAGTGGCCGCTGTCCTGATGGTAGCCCAGCTGTACCAGCGCCCCGTGCACATCTGCCACGTGGCCCGCAGGGAGGAGGTGAGCGGCGGGGGGGGGGGGACGGGACTGTGCGCCCCAACAGCGGGGTGTGGGGCAATTTGGCACTCACTGCGGCTCCCCCAGATCCTCCTCATCAAGGCGGCCAAGCAGAAGGGGATCCCGGTGACGTGTGAGGTGGCCCCACACCACCTCTTCCTGTGCCGGGACGACCTGGGGCGCCTTGGGGAGGGCCGAGGGGCCGTGCGGCCGGCGCTGGGCACCCGCCAGGACGTGGAGGCCCTCTGGGAGAACATGGACACCATCGACTGCTTCGCCACGGATCACGGTGAGCCCCCGGGGGACGGCGGCCATGGGGCAGGAGCACAGAGGGGGGGACACACCGTGGGTCCCCAGTGACCAGCCCCCTCCCGCAGCCCCCCACACGCTGGAGGAGAAGCAGGGGCAGGAGCCGCCCCCCGGCTATCCCGGCCTGGAGACGATGCTGCCGCTGCTGCTGACGGCCGTCTCCGAGGGGCGGCTCACCGTGGAGGACGTCGTCCAGCGCCTCTATGAGAACCCCCGCAAGATCTTCGGGCTGCCGGCACAGGAGGACACCTACGTGGAGGTGGGTCCCTGGGGGACCCTGGATCCGGCCCTGGCCCTGGCCCGGCTGCCTCTGACCCGCTGTCCTGGCAGGTGGATCTGGAGCACGAGTGGATCATCCCCAGCCGCACAGCCTTCTCCAAGGCCCGCTGGACGCCCTTCGAGGGCATGAAGGTGAAGGGCACAGTGCGGAGGGTGGTCCTGCGTGGGGAGGTCGCCTACATCGACGGGCAGGTATGGTCCCAGCTCCCCTTCCTGCTGTATCTATGGGGTTGCCCAGCCTCATCACCCTTCTTCCCCCATCGCCCTTCCTTCTTCCCCCATCGCCTTCGTGGCTGCAGGTGCTGGTGGCCCCCGGCTACGGGCAGGACGTGAAGAAATGGCCCTCGGGAGCCGTGCTGGTGCCGCACGCAGCCCCTGCAAAGGAGAGCACCAAGGTACAGGGGTGCATGGGGCTGGCAGGAGCTGGGGGGTCCCCCCACCCCGCCCTGGCTCCAGCCTGCCTTCTCCTCGCAGACCCCCGAGCGGCCCCGGCACGTGGCGGCCAGCGAAATGCTGCGCAGCCGAGCCTCCAGCCCCCGCCGGGTCGGCCCCGCGGGCGAGGGACGCTTCCACCTCCCGCCCCGCATCCACCGGGCCTCCGACCCTGGGCTGCCAGGTAAGGGGGGGCGGGCGGCACGGGGCGGCACGGGGCGGCAGAGCGCAGCAGGCGGACGGCGGGGCAGCGAGCGTGCTGCCCCACGGCCGGGGCTGGGGCTGCGGCGGGGCGGCCCCCGCTGACGCCGGCCCTTGTGTCCCGTTCAGCGTTCCGGAGGCTGGGAGCCGCGCACCGCCCGGGCGCCCGAGGCACCGGTAATGTCGGGGGGGGACTCACTCAGACAATGAGACGCGGCCTAATAGTACTAACGGCACTAACCGCAGCCGATGAGTGCATCCCCTCCCCCAGGTGCCGCGCTGGCCCCGGGCTGCCCGGGCCGCCCCGGCACGGGCCGCTTTCTGCTCTGCCGATGGGACACGGCATGGCTGTGCCCCTCCTGCCCCGGCCCGCGCGGCACCTCGGGGACCCCCTCGCCTGCCGGTGTGATTCGGGTTGCGTCCGATCGGGTTTCGCGGGGAGAGGGGCTTGGCCCACCCTTGTCCCAGGCGCTGGGAGGGCTGCGCCACGCCAGCAGCACCCCAGGGAAGCGGGGCCTGGGGCGCTGCAGCTGCCCGCCCCCTCTAACGCTGCCGCTCCCCTATCACACCCCAGCCGAGGACGCCCGTGAAAAAGCCGGCAGGAAGGCGGCGGAGGCGGGTGAGTGCTGTGGGGGTCCGGGGCAGGCAGGCTGGGCTCAGCGGGACCCTCCCCACGGGCTTGACCGGCCGCTGCTCTCGGTGCCGCAGATCCGGCTGCGCTCCAGGACGGCTCCTTCTACCCCGCGGGCACCGTCCCGCGCCAGGCATCCCCCCAAGGCACGCCCCACTTCCAGACCTCCCCGCTGCTGCACCCCCTCGTCGGGCAGCATGTCCTTTCCGTGCAGCAGTTCTCCAAGGACCAGGTACTGGGGCTGGTGGCAGGCACTGGGGGTGCTGCCTGGGGGTGCCCCGTCCCTGCGCACCCTGGCTGAGCCCCCTCTTCCTTTCTGCACACGCCCCCCCCCCCCCCCGCAGATGTCACATCTCTTCAATGTGGCGCACACCCTGCGCATGCTGGTGCAGAAGGAACGGAGCCTGGACATCCTCAAGGTGAGCTGGGCATGGGGGCAGCTGCCTGGCACCCCCACGCCCCCCAAGAGAGGCTGTGGGAGCCCTGTGCCAGGTGACCCCCCCCAGGGGCTCCCCGCAGTGACGGCGTGGCCGCCCTGCAGGGCAAGGTGATGGCGTCCATGTTCTACGAGGCGAGCACGCGGACCAGCAGCTCCTTCGCGGCAGCCATGAGCCGCCTGGGGGGCTCCGTCCTCTCCTTCTCGGAGGCCACCTCCTCGGTGCAGAAGGGCGAGTCGCTGGCCGACTCGGTGCAGACCATGTGCTGCTACGCCGACGTGCTGGTGCTGCGCCACCCCCAGCCGGGCGCCGTTGAGGTGAGAGGGGCTGCGGGGTGGGGGGGGGGGCACCGCATCCTGCCGCGCCAGCGGGGCTGGGGACCGGCGCTGCAGGGTTCGGGAGCAAGAGCTGGGTCCTGCCCGTGGCGGGGGGCCGCGTCCTGCCCGTGCTCAGCCCCACCTGCGCTCCCAGCTGGCCGCCAAGCACTGCCGCAAGCCGGTGATCAACGCCGGGGACGGGGTGGGGGAGCACCCCACACAGGCGCTGCTGGACATCTTCACCATCCGCGAGGAGCTGGGCACCGTCAATGGCATGACGGTAAGGTGTGTGGGGGGGGGAGGCTGCCCCCCACCCCGCTGCTGTGGGGCTCCGTCTGAGGTGGGGGCGGGGGGTGTCCCTGTGGGTCGGTCTGACAGGTGTCCCCCCAGATCACCATGGTGGGTGACCTGAAGCACGGGCGCACGGTGCACTCCCTGGCCCGCCTGCTCACCCAGTACCGCGTCAACCTGCGCTACGTCACCCCCCCCGGGCTCCACATGCCCCCCGACATCACCAGCTTCGTGGCCTCCAAGGGTATCAAGCAGGTGAGCTGGGGGGGGGGGGTGGCACATCCAGAGCCCTGTCTGCCCACATTTCCCACCCGCCCCGTCCCCCTCCCCACTGACTGTGCCCCCCAGGAGGAGTTTGGGAGCATCGAGGAGGCGCTGCCGGACACCGATGTGCTCTACATGACGCGCATCCAGAAGGAGCGTTTCCGCCTGGTGCAGGAGTACGAGGCTGTGAGTGGGGCGGAGGGGAGACCCCGGGGGCAGCAGCTGCCTGCCCCCCCCACCATGGGGTGGGGGTCCCCTGCCCCGAGCTCAGCACTCTATGCGTGTCCCCCCGCAGTGCTTCGGGCAGTTCATCCTGACGCCCCACATCATGACACGCGCCAAGGAGAAGATGGTAGTGATGCACCCCCTCCCCCGCGTCAACGAGATCAGGTGGGGGGGGCTGGGGGGGCGTCACTGGGTGAGGGGGGCTGCGGGAGGGGGGTCTCAGGGTGACGGGGGGGTGCACGGGTTCTCAGGATTGTGAGTGAGGGCTGCAGGAGCTGGGGGCCTCAGGGTGATAGGGGGTGCAGGGGGGCGTGTCACAGGGTGCGGGGGGGCTGTGGAGGGGGTCACAGGGGGCTGGGGGGCTGCAGGGCAGGGTCTCGGGGTGTGTGGGGGGGAGTGTCACAGGGGGCTGGGGGGCTGGGGGAGCGTCACGGGGGGATGGGGGGCTGGGGTGCTCAGGGTCGTGGGGGCTGCAGGAGCTGGGGGGTCTCGGGGTGCTGGGGGGCACGGGGTGGGGTAACAGGGTGATGGGGGGTCTCGGTGCGGGGGGGGGGCCACACAATGGCCGCGGTGTTGGGGGGGGTGGGTGTGTCCTGTGGGCGGCGCCCGCGCCTGACGTCACTTCCGCAGCGTGGAGGTGGACTCGGACCCGCGCGCCGCTTACTTCCGGCAGGCGGAGAACGGGATGTACATCCGCATGGCGCTGCTGGCCACCGTGCTGGGCCGCTACTGACGCAATAAACGCGTCACCCGCCCGCGCCGCCGCGTCACCGTCTCGTCGCCGTCTCGTCGCCGCGCCGGCCATGGCGGCGCTCCGGAGGGGCTGCGGGCGGCTGCTGGCGCGGCGGCCGGGGGTTTCGCGGGCGCTCACCGCCGGTAAGGGCCCCGGGGGGGTCCCGGTGCCCGCGGGGGCGGGCGGGGGGGGCCCGGGGAGCGGCCTGGGGGCTCACCCCGCAGCCCAGCGTGGGGGCTCACCCCCCAGCCCAGCGTGGGGGCTCACCCCCCAGCCCAGCGTGGGGGCTGTTGGGGGGGGCCCTGCTGCCCACCCGCCCCGGGGCGGCGGGAGCTGGGACGGGGCTCGGGGGGGGCTCAGCGGGCCGCGGCCTCCGCCCGCGGGTGTGCCAGCACAGCGTGGGGCCGAGACCCCCGGGTGAGCCCCCAGCCCTTCCCAGTGTGCTGCCAGCCCCCCCAGTGCGCTGACAGCCCCCCCAGATGGGCTCCCAGCCCCACCAGTGCGCTGACAGCCCCCCCAGATGGGCTCCCAGGCCTTATCAGTGCACTGTCAGCCCCCCCAGATGGGCTCCCAGCTCCACCAGTGCACTGCCAGCCCCCCCAGATGGGTTCCCAGCCCCCCCCAGTGCGCTGACAGCCCCCCCAGATGGGTTCCCAGCCCTTCCCAGTGCGCTGACAGCCCCCCCAGATGGGCTCCCAGCTCCACCAGTGCGCTGACAGCCCCCCCAAGATGGGCTGCCAGCCCTTCCCAGTGCACTGTCAGCCCCCCCAGATGGGCTCCCAGCTCCACCAGTGTGCTGCTAGCCCCCCCAGATGGGCTCCCAGCCCTCTCCAGATGTACTCCCAGCCCTTCCCAGTGCACTGCCAGCCCCCCCAAGATGAGCTTCTAGTCCCCCCAGATGGGCTCCCAGCTCTTCCCAGTGTGATTCCAGCCCTCCCCAGAGTGCTGCCAGCCCTCGGCAGAGAAGACGTGGGCTTGAGTCGGGTACAGAGGTGCTGCTGGGGGGAGCCCCTGCCCCACAAAGCCGCCTGGGGCCCTGCACAGGTGATGTGATCAGTCCCAGCGCTGTCAGGCAGCTCCGCGTGCCCCAGGGGCAGCTGCTACAGGCAAGGCTGCTCCTGCCCCCCCAGTCCTGTGCACCAGGCCCCTCTGCCTCCCCCTGCTCCTCAAAAAGCCCTGTCCTGCCCATGCCACGTGTGCCCAGAGCTGTGCGGGCAGGGGGGCTGGGAGTGGGTTCCCTGCGTGCTCCCCTCTGCGCCCCCTGCCACCCCCCAACTGCCTCTGCTGCTCACACGTAACACACACACACACACACACCCCGCAGATGCTGGAAAAGCACAACCATGGGGCCTGGGGGTGCCCTGCTGTGCCAGGGAGCTGGAGGGGGGGCTCAGCTCAGCACGCAGCTGCTGGCCCTCGTCCCTGCTGCCCGTGGGGCTGGCGGCACGCTGCCCAGGCTGCTGGGCTTCTGCCAGGCCACCTCACCGGTCCCGCTGGTATTTTTATCTAATTTGATGGAGTCTGTTGCCCTGTGCATCCCCCCACCTTTGGATCCTGGAAGGGGGGGCCAGCGTGGAGTGGGAGACCAGCCCCTTGCCTTTCCTGCTGCTGCAGCAGCCGCGGTGCAGCCCTCGGCCCCGGGCTGGCTCCGAGCTCCAGCTCTACCTGTTGCTTCACAGGGGAGCTGGCCTCACCACCCCCCCCCCCAACTCCCCAGTGCTTGGGGGGCACCTGGCCGCTCTGTTCGGGTGGTCAGCCCGGTGCTGGACGTGACTCCTGCGGCTGGGACGAGGCTCTGCCTTTGGGAGGGGGCCCAGGCACGGCCCCGGTGCGAGGCTGCGGGAGCGTGGCTGTTCCTCGGGGCAGCGCGGCTGGGGGCTGAGCCTTCCCCCTCTCCTGGCCGCTTCAGCGAGGAATTCCTCTGACCGAGGCCAGGTGCGGCCCCTCACTGCTGGCCACGCTGGGAGGAGGAGGAGGAGGAGGACACCCTGCCTTCGCTGCCCAGTGCTGCCGAGCCGCCGGCCAGGGCTGTTTGCCAGCATTCAGCTGCCCAGCCCACCGCATCCCCGTCCTGGGATCAGGGCCAGGTGGGGTTTTGCCTCCTGCATCCCAGGCCCTGGGCCAGGATGCCAGTGACCTCGCCGTCCCTGCCTGCCGAGAGCAGCCCGGTGCGCCCTGGGCTCCAGCTGCCAGCCGGCGGGGGATGCAGACGGTGTGGCCTACTTAGGCTTGGGCTCATTTCAAAGCCCTCCGGCCGCGGGAGCAGCAGCCTGCGGGATCGGCCGGGCACGGCTGGGCACTGCCCGCTGCTTCCCCATGGCACCGAGCAGGCGAGAAAGTGATTTTGGGTGGCATGAGCCAGGGTGCTGTGTACCTCAGCTGTTCCCAGCCTGGGGCAGGATGCGGCCCTGCAGAGCTGCAGGGTCAGCCGGGGGCTGGATCCTGTGTTGGGGGTGCAGGTGGGGGCTCCAGCCCCACGCAGGAGCTGCAGCCTGGCCGTGCCAGCATCCCCGCCGGGCAGGCACGGTGCGGGGGGCAAGCAATGCCAGCAAAGCCATTGCAGGGGGATTGATCGAGCTGCGCCCTCGGGCAGGGGTGCACGGACAGGCTTGTGTCGTGTGTCTGCGTGTGTGTGTCCCCCCCACCTTCCTCCAGGAGCCCCGGCGTTGCTGCATCACCGCCGGGCACTGCGCCCAGAGCCTTGGGCGCTGAATGAGCAACACCGGCGCTGCCTGCTGCGGTTTCTCAATGAGTGCTGGGGGGGGGGGCCTGCCTGTGCCTAGTGGGACGGCTGCCCGTGGGAAGGTGCGATCCGGCTGCTGCCTTTTGCCTGGGACCTGCTCCCCACGGCAGAGCCGGGGGCTCTTGCAGAGGCCGCTGGCCCCGGACGGGGGGCTGGGTGCTGCTGGGGATGCACCCGGGGCTCTGCTACCCCTTGTCTGTGAGGAATGGCTGATGGAGACCCTCAGGGCAGGGCTGGCCCTGAGCTGGCAGAGTGGTTGGGGCTGCTGCTCCCTGAGACCAGGGCTTGCTGGGTTCAGGGCTTCCAGGAACGGAGCAGAATCGCAGCGGGGCTGGAGACATGCCTGGGAGGAGCAGGGGGAATAAGCAGGGAGCCCGCAAAGGCCGGGGAAAGGAGTGCTGGGCCAGCCGAGTTGCGTAGAAGAGGTCAAGGGTGTGGGGTGGAGCGGGAGCTGCCAAAGGCCCAGCTGAGCCGCACGCCGCAGGGGCCGCGGGCAGCAGAAGGTCCCGCGCACTGATATGGAAACAAGGCAAGGGGCCGTGCCAGCGGCGCGGGGCTGGGGCCAGACCCGGCGAGCCTCACCCCCCCGGTGCCAGGCACCGTTTGGGCCAGAGACGCTGTGTCGTGCCGAGGCGGGTGCGGGCAGGTTTGGCACAGGGCGGTGAGGGCTCCGCGTGCTGCGATGGACCCAGCGGGGCCGGGGCAGGCTCGGGCGTCCCCAGGGGCTGTGGGGTAGCGCTCGGGCAGGAGGAGCCGGCGGTGGGCAGGACGCCGGGGGGTCTCGCCGTGCCTGAGCGGGCTGTGCCGGTCACAGGGGCCCTGATGGGAGCCGGGGACGTGATCGCGCAGCAGCTGGTGGAGCAGCGGGGGCTGCGCGGGCACCACGGCCCCCGCACCCTCAAGATGATGGCGATCGGCTTCTGCTTCGTGGTGAGTGCCAGCGGGTGCCTGGGCTCCTGCGGGATGGGGGGGTCTTTAGGCAGGGCGAGACCGTGGTGCCTGGGCGTGAGCTGTGCCACCTCCAGCAGCCGCGGGCAGCGCTGGGTCCCTGCCGGAGTGGCTCTGGAAGGGGTGGGGGTGGCGGCGAGCGTCCCTCCAACCACCGTGTGTGGAGGGCTGCCCCACGGCGGTGTGGGGCTCAGCGAGGGAGCAGCACAGCCCAGGATGGGGTCAGGACGGGGCCATGTAACTAGCTCTGGAGACACCTCTCCCCCCCAAATCCTGGACACCCTGTGGCCCAGGGGAGCAGGACGCTGCCCCTCACCACCCGGCTGCTGCAGGGCCCCGTCGTGGGCGGCTGGTACAAGATCCTGGATCAGCTCATCCCGGGGACCACAAAAGTCGTGGCCGTGAAGAAGATGTTCCTGGACCAGGTCAGCGCCACGGGGGTGAGGGTGCCGGGCAGCGGGGAGGTGCAGCTGCGTGTCCGTGGGCAGGTTTCCATCCCGCCCTGAGAGCCCGAGCTCCCGAGGCCGGGGCCAGCCCCAGTGTGGTGGAGGGCTGGGGTGGGCAGGGTTGCAGAGCGGCCGCCCTTGGCCTGGTCTTGGAGCCCTCCAGAGGTCCCGTGGTGGTGCCAATCCCTCCCTCTGGCCCTGTGCTGGGGAGCGGAAGCCCCAGGGCATCAGGCAAGCTGGGCTTGTGCCCCGTGTGCCCCCCCGCACACTCCCCTTGCGCCGTGCTGCGGGCCTGTCTCCCCGGTGCCGAGTCCCAACTCCTCTCTTGCAGGGGGGCTTTGCGCCGTGCTTCCTCGGCTGCTTCCTCGCCATCACGGGGGCTGTGAACGGTCTGTCGGTGGAAGAGAACTGGTCCAAGATCCAGCAGGTACACGCTGCTTCCCCGGGGCAACGCGGAGCTGTCAGCAGCCGGGGGCACCTTGGCAGCTTCTCCCAGTTGCACCAGTGCTGCTGGCTGCTCCCATTTGTGGTTGTGCCCGTGCCCGGGTGCAGCCCCCTCCCAGCACTGACTGCATGCCCCCCCGCTCTGCCATCACAATCCTGTCCCCATAGCTTGGCCCGCAGCTCCGTTGTGCCTCGGGACCATGAGCACAGAGCCAGCTCTGCAGACACCCCATCACCCCACTGCTGTGGGCCATGGAGCAGTGCTCTGCCTGGCCAGGGCCAGTCCTGCTGGGCTCAGTGCTGGGTGCCAGCACCTTGGGGGCATTGGGTGCCTGGTGCTGCCTGTCCTCTGGGAGCTGGTGTCAGGGCTGTGCCCTGTGGCACAGCTCTGGAGTCCTGCCTGGGTGGTTGGGTGCCTGGTGCCACCCGGCTCCCCGCATGCCTTGCGCTTTCCTGGCTGCTTCTCCGGAGCCGGTATGGAGATGGCTCCCATTAGCAGCAACTGCTGGAAACCAGCGTGAGGGCTGAGTCAGCGTGTCCAGAGGGTGAGTCACCGGGGAGCGGGTGACCACCCCGCCGCGGGATGAGGCACACGGGGGGGGGGGGTGAGGGGTGGGGGGTGTTTGTGTGTGCGGTGGTCGTGTGGCAGCAGCACCGGTGCTCGCACACCGATGGCTGCCAGTGCCAGCGCTGGGTGCGAGGGGACCCAGCCTAGTCAGGTGCTCTGCCCCCCAGGCTGTGAGCTGGGGGTGTCACCCCAAGCCGGAGCTCTGCCTGGGGTGCTGTCACCCCAAGCTTGTTCTCTGTGTGGGTGCACCCACCAGGCACCAGCCAGCTCCCCACTGGGCTGCAGGAACGCGCCGGCAGAGACCTTTCCTGTCCCTGGTCGTGCCCTGGCATGCAGGAAACAAATCCTGGGGGGAGGACTGAGTTACTCCTTCCTTCTGGCTTTGCGAGAGCAGCAGCCAGGGTATGAGGTGCTTTGAGACACCCCAGAGGCGCACATAGGCTGGCCCTTGGCACGGGCAGCACCCCCAAGCGCTCCCGTCTGCCCCAGCTGCCTCTCGACCAGGTCGTGCTGTGTATCTTGCCTCGCCTCCCCCAGGGAAACCCGCTGGGGCCTGAGCACAGTGGTGGGTGATGCCTGCGAGCCGTGGCTCCCGGCCGGTGCCCTGTGCTGGGGGCCGGGCAGCAGCGGCTGGCAGCCACCTTCACCCCTGGCTTGGGGCGCATCCGTCTCTCCCCACGCAGAGGAAGCGTCAGCAGAGCATCCATCACCCCTGTGCCCGCTCTCCCCGTCCTGGGCTGCCGGCCAGCGCTGGGAGGAGGCCGGGCTCCCGGCTGAGTCATGGCCGGGCTGGGTGAGGGACTTGTCCTGCTGCCGTGGGGCAGGGCTGCGGCATGGCCGCGGGTGCAGCACGAGGACAGGGCAGCACCTTGGGCTCCCAGGGTAGCTTCCCCGGCTCAGTGTCCCTCTCCGTCCCTGCCCTACAGTAACTGGGAGAGGGCTCGGGGGATGTGGGGCTCGCCAGGAGCTCGCAGCCTGCACCAAGGAGAGGAGCTGACTGCTCCTGCCTTGCCCGCTCTGCCCGAGTCTGCTGCCGGCATCCTGGCTCGCTGCCTGCCCTCGGTGCTTTATCTTGCCCCACACCTGCCCCTGCTCTCCTCCCAGGCCTGCCCGGGCACCGTGGTCTGTGATGGCTGTGGCACCGTGGGCCATGTCAGCTGCAGGAAGGGTTCCTGGTGGGGACAGAGCAGTCGAGGCTGCCGTCTCCCTGGCACCCCATGCTCGCCCCACGCAGTCCCAGCTCCAGGAAGGGGCAAGCAGGGGCTGTGGGTGGGCAGAGGGGGTCTGCCCCGCGCCCCTCCAGAGCAGACGTGGGGTCAGGAAGATCACAATACAGGGACGGTGGCCCTCTGCGTGCTCCCAACCCCTGCCTGCAGCCCAGCCGCCCTCCACCCACGGTCCCCAAAGAGATGCTCCTGTGCCATTCCTGCGGGTGCCGGCTGTGGGCCTCAGCACCCTCGGCAGCCCCAGCCTCTTCTGCAGCAGCCAGGGCCGTGGCCAGCTGGGTGGCAGGGCTGGGTGGCAGCGGGGCAGCTCTGGGTGCTCACAGCCTCCCTTCTCCCCCAGGACTACATGGACGCACTGCTGACCAACTACTACGTAAGTGCTGGCAGCAGCCACCGGCGGGTCGGCGTGCCGCGCTGGCCGTGCCCCTGTCCCTGTCCCCCCGCCTCGGGGGCTGCCAGGGGCTCGGTTGGATGCCTGGGCAGGGGTGGGCACAGGGCAGGGGTGCTGGCAGGGCCTCTTCACCCCTGTTTCTCTCTCTCTGCCCAGATCTGGCCACCGGTGCAAATCGCAAACTTCTACTTCGTGCCCCTGAAGCACAGGTACTAACGCGGCCGTGGCCCCGGCTCCCCGGCTCCCAGAGCCTGCAGTTGTGGACCCTGTCCCCTCTGTCCCCAGGCTGGCTGTCGTGCAGTGCGTTGCCATTGTTTGGAACTGCTACCTCTCCTGGAAAGCAAATCGGATGTGAGGTGGAAGCTGTGTCCCCTTCCTGCCCGCCCTGCCTGCTGCCTGACTCTGCCTCACCCCTGGAGCCCTTGGAGTGGCTGCCCGTGGCTGTGGATGGCACTGGGATGTGCAGGGTGCTGGCAGCAGCCGTCCCACTCTCTCCTCGGGGGACCCCATCGACTGTAGCTGTGCCCCCCACCACTCCAGGGACAGGCAGAGAAGATGGCACCAGGTTCACCCCAACATGGGCCAGTCCCTGGGGCTGCTCTGGGTCTGGCACCCCACCATGCCCTGGCAGCCGGCTGTGCCGTGGGGCAGCTCTGCCCCTGGGTGCAATTCTCCGTCCATGCTCACTCCTCTTCCCAGCCCCTGGACCCGCACACGGGGTGTTCCTGCCCCGGGTGTCGCTCTGTCCCTCCCCAGGGACAGATCTGAGGGTGGGGGTGAGGAGCAGGAGCGGCGCTGGGCCCGTGCCAGTGGGTTGGGTGCTGCCAAGGGGCTGCCCCACCCCAGCTGGCCTGCCCTGTGCCTGCAGCACCCGCTGCCGCGGGCTGGGTGCGCTCCCCCGCAAAACGGGGTTTGACGTCACTCTGCTGCGGGCAGTTGGAACACCCAATAAACGGCGTTTTTCACTCTTGATTCTCGTGGCGCTTGAGCTCGTGGCTCTCGGTCCCGCACCAGGGGCTGTGCAGAAGCAGCTTCAGACAGATCAGTCCTGTGCTTGCGGAGCTTCTGGCAGCCCTGCTGTCCCCTTGGCGGGGTGGGGACCCAGTGCTGCCAGCAGGCAGGCGAGCAGGGCCGTGGGGCAGGCCGGCGGCCCCACTCTCTGCCCTCTCCTCAAGGAGCCGAGCGTGAGACTGTGGTGCTGGCATTGCGTCTGGGTGCTGGGTGGCACGGGGTGCTGGCGGGGTCTACCCCAGTTTGCCTCAGGGAGGGAGGTCTGGCATAGGGTGGGTGGTGGTTTAGGGGCTCACCAGGTCCCACGGCAGCTGTTTTTTGGGGTGTGATGGTTCCTGCACCGCTGCTGGGCAGTGGAACAAGGTGAGCTGCGCCCAGGGGGCACAGGCGCTGGGTGCAGGATCCTCCCACGGTTCACGGCATCCTCGATGCGTCCAAGGGGAGGATGCAGGAAGGGTCTGGGAGAGGGCTGGAGCTGGGGCTGTGGTGGGGCCACGTCTACCTGTGCCTTGTGGGAGATGAGCCTGCCTGTCCCGCCTGCGCAGAGCCCCACAGCACTGCTGCCTGCCTGCATTGCTGCCCCGTGGTGATGCGCATCTGGGCCCATCCGACACAGGCAATGAGCAGGCACGACCTGGCTCACGCAGCGCCTGACCAGGCTCTCCGGAGCAGAGCTGGTGGGACCACGGTGGTTAATCTCACCGGGGGGCCTGAGCCCCAGCCCTGGCTGCACTGCCACAGCCCCAAGCAGCTGGATGGGGCAGTCCCCCCGTGCTGTCAACCAGCCACCGTCGTGGCCCTCGCTGGGGGGGATGCACTATCCTTCCTCCCTCCAGCCTGCGTGGAGCCTGGTCCATGCTGCCCTTGCACACCTGCCCCGAGGCTGGCACACCCTGCTCTGGCCCCGGGTGTGAGTGTAGCTCCAGGCAGATGGGTGCAACTGAAATCACGGGGGAGCTGAAACCTGCACAGGACCCTGGTGAGCCACGCCGGGGATGGAGCCACCGAGCCAGCCTGGCTGCCTGGCCCTCGTGCCCGAGGGTTGGGAGGGGGCTGCAGCTGCAGCCACCTGACAACTCGGCAGAGCAGCACTCGGCTGCGGTGCTGGGGCTGTGCGGTGGGGCCATGCAATGGGGCTGTGTGACAGGGACGTGCGATGGGGCTGTGCAACAGGGCTGTGCAACAGGGCCGTGCAATGGGGCTGTGCACAGACAGCACCAGGGCTTCAGCGGGGTCTGGACCCAGCCTGGCCTCAGGCACCACATGGGGCTGTGGGGCTCAGCCCAGGGTCTCCCCAGCCCAGTGGGGTGGGCACTGCTGGTCAGAGGCTGCAGATGGCAGGAGTTTGTAGCCATGACATGCTGAGCCTGTTTGCAGCTCCGTCTGGGGGTGCAGGAGGCCCTGGTGTGTTGGCAGTGAGCGAGATGGGAGCATGGCACGAGCTGGGCACTTGTCCCCAGGAGCAGCCAGGGCTGCCAGGGCTCAGGGGGCCGTGCCCAGCCCCTGCTGAGGGCTCTGCCCTACAGCCGCGGGGAGGTGGTGCCAGGTGCCAGCCGTCATGCAGCATCCACGTCACGGGTGCACGGCACCGTGTGCTGCCTCGCTGCGGGCAGGGCTGTGCCCCGCCGCCCCTGTGCAGCCTGGCACGCGTTGCGCTGTGCGAGGGGCCAGGCTGAGACCCTGTCCCCAGGCTCTGTCTAAAACCAGCACCGTGGAGAGCCCGCTCCAGACTCATCTTGGCACCCGCACCAGCACCAGGACTGGGTGTCAGCGTGGCTTCCCTCCACCCGCGGGCAGAGGCAAGGGGCCGCAGCGCTGCCGGGGGGGGGTCTGCAGGCAGAGCTGTGGTGCACCCGCAGCTACCTCACCTTTTGGCAGCAGCAGCTGGTGCCCCGGGGGCTGGAACATCCTGCATGCAGCACAGCGCTGCCGGCTCCGGTGCCTTCGCTCTATGAGTCACGGAATTTGGCCGGTGGTGCCTCGCTGCTGCTCGGGGCTGTCTGCGGCGCCCAGCCCGGCGTGCGGCGGTTTGACCTCGGCCCGGCGGGCTCTGCCCGGCCGCTGTGCCGCCGGGCCCCGACACAGGTCGTGTGCGCCCCACCCGTGCCCGTCCTGCGCCGGCGGTTGCCGGGGGATCCCCCGCTCCCCCCCCGCCCACAGACGGCCCCGGTGCCTGCCCAGGACGTCGCTGCCCGACGCGGCCGCTCGGTCCGGCCCGACCGGAGAGTCCCACGCCGAGGAGCCGCGGGTCAGCCCGCTCCGCCGGCCCGGCTCAGCTCACCGGCCCCGGGGTCCCGCCGGCCCCCCGGGGTCCCGCCCGCCCCCCCGGGGCACCGTCCCGCTCTTCCCCGCCGGTCCCGGCCCTTCAGCACCGCGGACAGCGGCACCGCGGGCACCGGGGCGGGGCGGTGCTCGGTGAACGGGGCCGGGGCCGGACGGCGGAGCGGGGCGAGCCGGGGGGGCCAGGGGGACCGGGGGGAGCCGGGGCCAGCCGAGGGGGCCGGGGGGAGCCGGGGGGGCTGGCGAAGCCGAGGGGAGGCGGGCGACCGGGTCGGCTCTCGGCCCAGGGCACCTACCGGCCCGGGCCCCGCCGCGCCCCTCGGGGTGGGCGCTGGATCGGAGCGGGGGGTCGCGTCCCCCGACCCCGGGGAGAGCAGCGCCCGCCCCTGCTCACTCCCGCTGCCGGGCACCCCGCTCCCCGCGCCGTCCCGGTGCCCCTCCCGCCCCCGCCCCCCCGCCGGTCGGTGCGTGCCCGGCGCTGACGTCACACCGAGCTCCTGGACCTATATAAACCACCGACCGCGCCGCCCGGCTCAGCTCCCGCGGGACGGACCGCGCTCCGCTGCACCGCCAGCGCACCGGCCGCGGACAGGGGACAGCGCACCGGGTACGGGACGGTGCATGGGTACGGGGCGGGGGCAGCGCACCGGGCAGGCGCCGGTGCAGGGGGCCGGGGAGGGCGCAGCGCCCACGGGACGGGGCGGACGGCCGGGGAGGGGACACCGTGCCCGGGACGGCCCCGCGGGTGGGCCGGTCCCCGCGCCGCCGGCTCCCCTCTCGCCGCCCTCGGGTCCCCCCGGTCCCCGGGGCCGCCCCCGCCTCGCCCCCGTCGCGCTGAGCCCCCGGCCCCGCAGGTGAGGACGGAGCCGAGGATGCGGCGGGCGCTGCTCACCCTCCTGCTGCTGCTCGCCCGCCCGCCGCCCGCCGCCGCCCGCCCCGCCAGCCCCGACGGCTTCGTCCCGACGGCCGGGGCCGAGCACCGGGGCCGCCCGCTCTGGCCGCCGCTGGTGCCGTCGCCCCCGGAGCCGTGGCGGGCGCGGCGGGACGAGCCGCCGCTCTCCATCGACCTCACCTTCCACCTCCTGAGGCATCTCCTGCTGCTCGCCCGCGCCCAGAGCCAGCGTGCCCGCGCCGACAGCAACCGCCTCATCCTCGACGCCGTGGGGCGCTGAGCCCCCCGCCCGGGCCGCACCCCTCGGGGCTGCACCGGGCTCCGGCTGCCGCCTCAGCCCCCCACGCCGTGGGCTGCTCGGCGCTGCACCGGCGAACTCGCCGGCACCGGGCTGCGCCTCCTGCGCCCTCCTCATCCTCGGTGCTGGGGCAAGCGGGCGCGGTGCCGGCCCCGGGACGGGCCCGCGCCGATTTTGTAATAAAACGTGGTGGAAACCCGAGGCGTGAGCGAGTGGGGGGCGGCCGGGGCTGCGCGGGTCTGGGGCGGGACGGGCTCCCTGGGAACAGGGGCTGAGCAGGCCTGGTCGGGCAGCACCGAGCACACCGGGCCTGGGGATGGGGCTGTGGGTGTCCCTGAGTGGGGAGGATGAGCTCCTGTGGAGGAAAGAGCTCCCAGTCCCTGAGGCGAGGCATCCGTGGGTGTAATGGGGAGTGGAGGGCACAGCGTGATGGGAACAATAGGTCCCTCGCCAGGCAAAGGGGTGCTGCAACCACATACAGGCAGCCAGGGGTGTAAGCAGCGGGGACCAGAGCTCTGTCTGTGGCAAATCCTGCTCCCCCCTTCGGAGATGCTGTCAGGGTACTGCGACAGGGTGGGACAGCTTGTGGGGCTGGGGGGTGATGGATACAGGCTCTTCAGGAGGGACGTAGCTGCCCTGTGCAGGAGCACTGGGGGGTGGGGGGGCTCCCGTGTGGGAGTGCTGAGGGGTCAGGACTGAAGCAGAGGGCAGGGAGGTGGGGGACACCGTGGTGGAGCGTGTTTCAGACCCCCATCAGGAGAAGGCCATGGATGAAGCCTTCCTGAGGCAGCTGGAGGAGCTTCGGCCTCCTCACAAGTGGCCCTGCTCCTCATCTCAGCCTTCAGCCTCATCCAGTGGATGGTGTCCCTGCTCATTGCAGGGGGGCTTGGAGAAGATGACTTTTAAAGGTCCCTCCCCACCCAAACCATTCAATGATTCTATGAGACCCGCCCCGATACCTGCTAGAAGGGCAGCACAGCAGGGCTGGTGCAGTGAAGGAGGTTTCTGGTGGGTGCTGGGGGATGTGATGGTGGCAGTGAGGGTCAGCACCCAGGGGACGGGCAGGCAGCAGGGTGCAGCCCCCAGACTTCCAGTGAGCCCGTCTGAGTGACCTGGTCGGTGAGGTCTGGCAGGAGGCAGCTCTGAAGGACGAAGGAGCTGATGAAAGCCAGGAGGCCTCTGAGGACGAGCACAAGAGTGGTCACAGGGTGCCCGGGTGGCTGAGGGTGGAAGGGCCCACGGGAGATCTCCCACGCCAACCCCCTGCTCAGGACAGGGCCAGCCAGAGATTGATGTTCAAGGCTGTGTCCATCCGGGCTTTGAAAGAGGAAATTCCATCTGGACATGAGGAACCTGGAACTGGAAGGCTGTACTGGCAAGAAAGATGGTACTGGAACAGGTTCCCCAGAGCATCTCCCTCGAAGCTATCCAAAAACCCGACTGGACACAGACCTGGACAACCCACTCCAGCTGATTCCGCCTGAGCGGGGCTGGGACTGGGGAAGGTCTAGAGATCCCCCCCTCCCCAGTGTGTCTGTGGATTGCTTCATGGCTGGAGGGGCCACAACCTCTCTGGGCAGCCTGGACCAGGCAACCAGCTTGATCAGCCTTACCATAAAAAAAGGTGCAGGTTTTTTTTGTTTTACTTTTTGGTAAAACTTTTCAGAAAAAAGTTTCGGTGACATGTCCTGTGTTTCATTTTGTGCTCATTGCTTCTTGTCTTGGCACTGGGCACCACTGGGGAGAGCCATCTTCTGTCCCCCTGCCTTCAGGCGTATATACACATGGATTCAAACCCCCTGAGCCTTCTCTGCTTCAGGCTGAGCAGCCCCAGCTCCTCCTCATGCATCAGATGCTCCAGCCCCTTCCGCACTGCTGGGGCTGTTCCCTGGACTCCAGAGGTCACATCCTGCTCCCTCCAGGGAGCCCCAGCCTGGCCAGGGACCTGCAGGCATGACCTCCTCACGTAGTGTGGAAAGGAGAGCTCTTTCCCCGCAGCCTGGGGTGCTGTTGGTCCCCTCTGCCGGGTGGGCACGCTGCTGCCTTCTCTCTACCCCAGTGTCACCACAGACAGGTTGCTTGCTAGTTTTTGGGGGGTTTTTTGATGTGGCCCTTCATGTCCCTTACCAAGTTCAGCTCCAGCTGGGTCCCCCAGAGCTGAGCACTAACTCGGCACACTCACAGGCTCTCTGGTCGGTATCCACAGGGATGCACAGCAGAGCCGCCCACCAGGACCAGGGAGAGACATGGATGTACTGGGGGGGTTGGCCTGGAGATGCTGGGAACGCATGGTGGAGGTCCAGCATGGGGGGGGGGGGGCACATGGTGGGGAACAAAGGAGGAATTTAAAAACATCACCTGGGTGTATGGGAAGGGTGTCAGGCAGCCAGAGCTCAGCTGGGGCTGAGGCATGCAAGACCAAGGAGAGCATCCACATCCTCCTCTACCACCACTCCCCCATCCCATGCACCCCCACTCTCATGGGTGGTCAGGGGCTCTCCGAGGGACAGGCTGGGGCTGGGGAGGGCAGGGCTGGGTGACAAGCACCTGGAGATGAGGCTACCCAAACTACAGGAGAACCAAAGTGGAGCTCTCCTGAGACACCCTGACCCCCAGCACTGGCACCCAAGGGTGACCAGGGGCTGCCAAGGTCCTTGTGAGCCCCTCGCCACTGTCTCTGGAGGGTGATGGGAACAGGGGGGATCATCTCCGAGGTATGGAGAAAGGTAAATGTCGCATTCCTGAGCAGCCAGTGCAGGGATGGTGAGGCTGCCCAGCCTCCCCACAGTCCCCAGGGACCACTGAGCCTCCCGGGACACATTTCTGGCATGTGAAGCTGTAGATGGTGACCAGGAGGGGCTGCAGGGTCAGGCCCCTCCATCCACATTGACTCTGTCATGAGCGACGGCTCGGGGACACAAGGGAGCAGAGCTGCCCCTTAGCCTGTCCCCAGCCAGGGCTGAGCATCTGTGCCCACACTGGGACGTGGGGTCTGGTGGGTGAACAGTTGGGTGAGCAGCGGGCACTGAGCCGGAGTCACTCTCTGTCAGGGCAGCCGGGCAGCACTTGCTCAAGATCACAGGTAACACCAAATCTGCAGGAAGCAGCCACTCTGCTCGAAGGCAGAGCTGCCACCAGCTGGGACCGAGCCAGGCTGGAGGAGGGGGCTGGGGGGGGAACCTTAAAAAGACAAGGGAAAAGTCCTGCCAAAAGCATGCAGCACCCCAGACAGCCGTGCAGCTGAAGCCCAAATCTACAGCAGGCGCGATTTCGGCACGGGGCCGTGAGGGAGCTCTGCGGAGCCATGGCCCGTGGGGGGGGACGTGGGGTGCCATGTCCCACAGAGAGGGGAGGTGGTGCCATGTCCCATCCTACGGACGGGGCTCTGGCAGGACACCTGCAATGTCACACCATGGTGGGCTCAGCTGTGGGGTTGCCCACTCTTGCTCATCTCCCTGACCCAAGCAGGGTCAACGCTGGGGGCGGCTGGAGGGGCCCTGCCTCTCCGGCTGCATTTTAAGGGTTGCTGTGCTCCTGGAAGGAGTTTTTCCTCCTGTCTGACGGAAATGTCCTGTGCCCCAGCTTGTGTCACCAGCTTCTGCACTGTCCCTGTGGCCCGAGGCGGGGATCTGGCTCTAGATCCCCACACCCCAAGAGGCATCTGAGGGGCTTCCTCCCCCCTGGCTGCACAAACCCAGCGCCTGTCCCCGCCGTGTCCCCTGCCTGGCTGGGTGCCCCTGCCTGTTTGCTCCCTGGGAGCCAGGCTGGGCCAGAAACCAGCTGGCATCAGGGTAAGGGTCTACTTAGCTGCCAGAGCACCCATGGCCTCCTGGGCACCCCACTGGGGCCCAGCTGATGTCCCAGTCCCAGCTCTTGCCATGCCCTGACAGGGACGGAGAGGTGGCAGTGGGGGACACCCCTGTGGTCCCTCAGCCCCAGCCTTGGCCCCACGAGGAGCCCCTCGCCATGTGCATCATCTGCTGCATCACCCGTGACGCCACGGGACAGGGTGGGTGACGCAGCCAGCACTGCCGTGGCCCACCTTGGGGGGCCCAGCTGGCGGGGCGAGGGACGCAGGCCCCGACCCGGCGCTGATCGTGGCGCTCCTGGCTGTGTACTCAGCCAGCTCATCCCAGCACTGTTTGCTCAGTGCACCCAGGGGATGGTGCTGCCGAGACGGCGTCCAGCCCAGCGGGGGGGGCTGGCAGAACTGGGGGGCACTGGTGGAGCTGGGATGGGGGGGATAGATGCAGTTCCTCACCCCCAGAAAGGGGACAGAGCCCCACTTGCAAGGTCCAAAGTGCAAAGCTCCTGGCTGCAGTCCCACCCTGGGCTGCCGGAGCTGAGCTGCGCCGGGGCTCCCCAGGGTTGCAGCCCCTCGTGTGGGGTCCTGGGGGCACTGCTGGGGCGGTGGGGCTGGGGCCCAGCTCGGTGGGGCCAGTTGCTGTTGGAGCCAGTGTGGGGCTGTGTGGGGGACAGCCCCTGTGCCCATGCACCACGCTGGAGATGACAACCTCACACACAGTTTAATGTCGGAATTACAGCGGCAGGGCTGGCGCTCGCCCTGGGGTACCAGGGACAGTGGTGAGCCGGTGGGTGCCAATGCTTCCCCGTGGCACTGATTCAGTGCTGACCTGTGTGGGAAACCGGCCTCAGCACCGCGTGGTGCGGACCCCTGAGACCCCCACCCCAGCCCCTGCAGGCAGGGAGACAGGGGTGGCCTGGGAGGCCCCGAGGTGTGAACCCCACGTCCCCATCCCCATCTGTACCCGTGAGATGCCTCCTCTGCCCCATGGCACCCCATGGCCTGGCCCCATTCCCAATCCCCCCCCCGCCTCAGTCCTGGTGGGGGTCTCACCGTGGAGAGAGCTCGCCGGCTTCTGCCTCGGCCCCACATCTGCAGAGGGAAAGTGGGGGACAAGATGGAGACGGAGCCACCCCGTCACGCTGCAGGACCTGCGCAGCCACGGCGCTGGGCACAGCACAGCACAGCCCCCCCGCCGTGGGCATGGCAGCCCCAGCCCCCGCACCCCACTGCCCCCACAGCCCTGGGGCCAAGCACAGCACGGCATGGCACAGCATGGCACGGCACGGCAGGGACTCACCCTCCACGGCTTCGGGCACCTCCAGGCTGTCCAGCCGGTCCTCATCTGCCACAGCCTCACTGCCGTCCCCCGGTCCGTCCGCCTCATCCTCACCCAGTGGCTCTGCAGGACAGGGGGACAGGTCAGCTGGGGCCCTCCCCCCCCACGGGGACACCCCATGAGGGACGTGACCAGCCCAACACAGGATCCTGGCCCTGGCGTGGGACACAGCAGCCCACGAGCCAGGAAGGGGCACAGGGCAGGCCTGACACCACAGCACCCCTGGGCAGCACCGAGGGACCACACAACCCCATTCCTGTGCACGAGGGGACGCATCCCCATGCAGGGCATGAGGTGGAGGGGTGCCCTGGGCAGTCCCACGTGCCCCCCGGGCACAGCAGCGTTTGTCCTGGCGCCAGCACCTGTCTGGAACTCTATGGTCCTCAGCATCTCCGCCACATAGTCCACGTTGATCGAGAAGTGGTCCATGTTCTCGTAGCCAGGCTCCGGGCGGCTGCTCATCGACACCTTGGACATGTCCGTGATCCTGCAGGGCGGGCAGACCCCCGTGGGCTGCGGGGGCTCAACACCCACGGGGCTGCCGCACCCCCAGCCACGGCCAGTCACAGCAGTGCCCCCCACCCTGCCACTGCCCCCACTGCCCCCAGCCCTGTGCCCCTCCCATCCCCACTCACTTTTTCAGGAGCTCCTTGGAGTGCTGTGGAGGAAAGGAGGGGGTCAGTGTCTTCCTGGAGCAATGGGACCGGGGACCCCAGGAGCCAGATGTCACCCCTGCCACAGCCCCACTCCAGCACGTCCCAGGGGCAGCCCCGGATCCTTTGGAGTGACCACAGCCCCCCTGCACATCCCTGCAGGACAGCCCAAGCCCCCACAGGGACCTGTGGCCCCACCACAGAGCCTTAAAGCTGTCCAAGACCCCCCCTGGAGGGTCCCAGCCTGCCCAGCTCCTCAACACAGCCGGGGGGCAGCCGCAGACCCCTTGGAGGCTCCTGTCCCCCTGCACCCCCGTGGCCCCCGTCTGCACAGACCTGCAGGTACACGGCCATCTGGGGCTCCTCCATGGCCTGGATGGCCGACTCCACCAGTTTGGAGGAGGCCTCCAGGTGGTCGCCGTACTGGCGGATGAGGCCCCGCACGCGCTGCACCTTTGCCTCCTGCTCCCGCGCAATGCTCTGCAGCAGCTCCTTCTTCCGCTCCTCCAGGATGCTGTACAGCGAGTCGAAGCGCAGCCCCAGGTGCTGCTTCTGCCGCCGGCCATTGTCCTGCAGGACCACGGGGCTCAGAGGGGCTGCCCCCCCCCCCCCCGCCACATCCCCACCACCGGCACGGCACTGGGGACAAACCCCCCACCTCGATGGTGCGGCAGATCTCCTCCATCTGCGTGATGATGGCCTGGATGCGGTCGTTCCCCGCCACCAGCATGGCAATGCCGTCGCTGAGCTCGCTCTGGGGTGGGATGGGAAGGGTGTGAGGGTCCGTTGGGCAGGCAGCCCCCCCAGAGCCCCTTGCCAGTTTCCCTCCCCCGGGGCCACTCACCTTCTGGCGCTGGTAGACGGCGGGCAGCGGCGCAACCTCGCAGTCCTTGTGCGCCCCGAAGACCTTGCAGAGGGAGCAGGTGGGCGCCTCGCAGCGCAGGCAGTAGATGTTGATTCGCTCATCCTCGTGCTCCTCACACATGAGGTGCTGCTCGGCCTTGGCATGCAGGGGCCTGCGGGCAGGGGGGCCGGGCACCGCTGCCCACTGGTGGGCCCCGGCCCCCAGGGACACCCCCAGCGACACCCCCAGCCCCCAGACACACCCCTGGCCCCCAAGGACACCCTCAGTGACACCCCCAGCCTCCAGGGACACCCCCGGACCCGGGGACTCCTCTGGCCCCCAGGGACACCCACAGCCCCCAGGGACACCTCCAGCCCCCAAGGACACCCGTGGTCCCCAGGGACACCCCTAGACCCAGACACACCCCTGGCCCCCAGACACACCCCCAGACCCCAAGGACATCCCCAGCGACACCCCCAGCCTCCAGGGACACCCCCAGACCCAGGGACTCCTCTGGCCCCCAGGGACACCTGTCGTCCCCAGGGACACCCCTAGACCCAGAGACACTCCCGGTCCCCAGACACACCCCCAGCCCCCAGGGACACCCCCAGCCTCCAAGGACACCCCTGGGACCCAGAGACACCCCCAGACCCCAAGGTTACCCCCAGCGACACCTCCAGCCCCCAGGGACACCCCTGGTTCCCAGACACACCTCCAGCCCCCAATGATACCCCCAGTCCCCAGGGGCACCCTCAGCCCCACCTGGGTCCTGTTATCGCCCCCCCCGCCCTGTGCCTGCAGCCCTCCTCCCCGGGCTCCCTTCCGCCCACGGGGCTCGCTCCCCCGTGGGGTCCCCACGGCCCCGTGGCGGGGGGATCCCCGCACCTGGCCGACTCCTGCTTGTAGATGTCGATGATGTTCTCCACCAGCAGGTTCCGCTGCAGCCCGTACACCCCGTGCCGGTCCAGCACCACCTCATGGCGGCACGACGGGCACCGGAACCGGCCCCCCGACGGCACCGCGCTGGAGCCCCGCGACTGCCACAGCGGGTTGGAGGCCTGCGGCGGGGGGGGGAGGCGGTGGGTCACGGCCGAGGTACCCCCGAAGCCCCCCGACCCAGGATCTGCCGCCGGGAGCGAGACCCCGCGGGGCCCGGCCCCCCCTCCCCCGGCCTGGGTGTCCTGCATCGGGACACGGATACGGACACGGACACGGGTACCGACACGGGCCGTCTCCGAGAGCGGCTCGTCCCGGGGCCCCGGCAGCTCATCCCGGATCCAGCCCCCCGCCCCCGGCGCCGGGAGGTCCGGTGCGGGCGCACCTGGAAGACGTCGTTGGCGCATTTGCGGCAGAGGTTGTGCTGGCAGGGCAGGATGACCACGGGCTTGGTGAACATCTCCAGGCAGATGGGGCAGATGAGCTGCTTCTCCAGGCTCTCCATGCTCCGCGCCTCCGCCAGCAGCGGCTTCAGTCCCACCGCGAAGTTCATCGCCGCGGTCCCGGCCCGGCCCGGCCCGGCTCTGCCCACCGCGGCCCCACTCCGGCTCCGGCCCCGGCTGCCCGGTGCCCGGCTCTGCCCTGGCCCCAGCCCCGGCCCCGGCTGAGCACGGCGCTAATTTTAGCCGCCCCCGCCCCGCCGGGGCCGTCGCAGCTGTCGGCGGCGTCGGGTGACACTGAGTCACGGCGGGGCCCCACCGGGACCGACCGACCCCCGGGACCCGCAGCCCGGGGCAGCGGGGACTGCGCCATGCGCCCTCCGCCCCGGGCAGCCCTCCCCATCCCACCCCAGCCCTGAGCCCTCGGCCTGGGCAGACCCCCAGGGACGAGCAGCGCTGCTTGCCCACCGCCTCCTGCCTGGGAAGCGCGAGGGGCTGGGGGGTCCCGCCAGACCCCGGGGGCTGGGGCAGGCTGGCGTGGGGTCCCCGGAGCCGCACCTGGGGAGGGCAGAGCTGCTGGGCTGCGGGTGGGAGGTGGGTGCCCTCCCCTGCAGGCAGAGGGGCTGGGTGCAGGCTGGGGTCCCCCAGGCTCCACAGACCCTGTCCAGCGCCAGCCCCCCCCGGACAGCAGCATGGAAGGGCGCCCGAGAAGGCTGGTGCCAGGAACACCCCGGTCCCACTGCTTGCCCTGACTCTCCAGCTATATTTAGGGGGTGAGACAGAGCCTGTGCACCTGCGGGCAGAGGCTGCTGCCTGGGGGTGTGGGAGGGAAGGGCGAAGGGCTCCCTGCGTCCCCCCTTTGCCCCTCTCCCCTCTGGGATGGGGCAGCACAGTCCAGGGCTGGCCCTCGGCAGGGCCACAGCTCCCAAGAGCAGGGCAGGAGCAGGGGTGTGGGGCAGGACCCACGCACTGAGCTGCCAGCTGGCACGGGCTGTGGGAAGAGCTGCAGGGCCAGGGGAGCTGCTCCTGCCCAGGGTGGCCGTCTCCCCCCGAGACTGCAGGGAGATGGGGACGGTGCTGCACAGCACATCAGCAGTGGGGGGAACGGGGACAGTCCCTGCAGACACCCCAGTGGGACCAGGATGCTGCTGCCCTACGCAGCGCAGCTGTGAGGAGGGGGAAAAGCGCAGCCCCCTGGTAGGGGGACACAGAGCTGTTGCAGGAAGGTGACAGGGCACAGGGTGACGCTGTTCCCCCTATGTGGGAAAGCACCCCCTAAAGCCACACCAGGGGTACGACCTGCCCACTCCACACGCCGCTCAGCCCACCACCCCCATGGGACCCACGGCCACAGCCCCCCCAGCACAGGGCAGGGCCAGGCAGGGGCACATCCCGCTGCAGCGTGTTCAGGCAGCCCCTGACAGGAGACCACATCAGAACGCGCTCCCCTCCTGTCGTCCTTTAATGGTGCCCATAAAACCTATACAAACCCAAGGAAAGTGCCTGTACTGGGCCCAGCCCTGCAGGGAGCCTGCCAGCAGCAGCGAGCGTGGGGTGCAGCCAGTGCCCCGGAGCCACGGCAGGGCAGAGAGGAAGGGGGTACAGAAGGTGGCACCCCAACCCCACGAGCAGCGTTTGGCACCCAGCACCCATCAGGAGGGTCCCCATGAGGGCAGGTAGCGGGCTCAGCCCGGCCCCAGAGGTTACAGTGCTAATGGTCTCGGACAAGCTCAACTACCTCTCGTAAGCTACAGAGCCTAGCCCGGAGAGGTCTCTGCTCGCGGCTGCTCGGGCCGGCTGCTGGTGCCCGGGGGGGGGCACAGCAGCAGGCGAGGCACTGGGGATGGGGTGCAGCAGCGTGGACTCCAGGCCACCACCAGTGCTGGGAGATGGGCGCTGCCCTGGAGCTCGAGCAGGGGCAGAAGAGCCTCTGCGCTGATGCTGGCCAAATTAACCTGAGATTCTAGCCACCCTGAGGTTGAAGAGCCACCCCAGGTGGCGTGACCGGGGTCCCGGAAAGTGACAGTCCCAAAGGAGGATCCGTGCCCCGCGTCCTCGGAGAGCCGGCGGGACTGAGGTCAGCCTCAGGCATCGGTCCTGGTGCTGACAGCCGGCAAGGGCTCTGTCCTGGCAGGCAGGGGCTGCGCCGCAACAGGTATCTGCGGATCTGGAAAAGAAGAGCTGCAGATCAGCGCCTCAGCCCTGTCCCATCGCGCCGGCGAGCAGCTATCTGGAACATTCCAGCACCCCCATGAAGGCTCCCGCAGAGCAAGGCTCCCAAAGCTCTAGCCAGCGCACAGCCACGCAGCAGTGCCGCACGGAAACCTGCAAAAATCACCCAGTGGCAGTCCTCGTAGTCACAGAGCGACCAGCGGCCAGGGAACGCAGCCAGCCTGGAGCACGGCTGCTCTCCCCACGCTCTGTGCCCCGGGGGGAACGGGCAGGGCTGTACAGGGGCTCCAGGGAGCCCTTGCTCAGGGGCAGACGGGGAGGGAGAAGGCATCCCCCTGCCCTGTGCAGTGGTTCCCGCTGTCACCGTCACCAGCCCTGCTCCGGGCAGGAAACACCGCAGGCTGGCTGCTGAGCAAGAGCCGCAGCGACGCCCGAGCGGAGCTTCCAGCCAGAGCTCCATCCCCCGCGTAAGGTGAGACGCGGGGAGCTCCCCGTGAGCCCCACGCAAGACAGAGCCGGGCGCTCTCAGCCGCTGGGGCCTGTGGCAGACGGACGGCCCGACTCACCGCCGTCCTCCACGTGCATCTGTGCCTCCAGGTCCTTGGGGTCGACGTACTTGTAGGACTCGTCCTCCTTCGGCGGGCAGCACGTCCCGCAGCAGAAGAAGCAGCAGCAGCAGCAGCAGCAGCAGGTGAGAGCGCCGCAGCAGAGAGCCAGGGCCTGCGGAGAGGGGGCGGCAGCGGCGGTGAGACCCCCCCGAGCGGCGCCGGCAGCCGCTCCCGCGGCGGGACGGGGCTCACCTGGAACCACCACTTGGACATGAGGAAGTAATGCTTGACCGCATCGTCGCCGAACTGCTCGGCCACGTAGAGGCCGAGGGAGCCGTACTGGTCGTAGAGGCGGCGCTTGTCCTCGTCGCTCAGCGTGGCGTGGGCGCTGTTGATCTCCTTGAAGCGCTCGGCCGCCGCCGGGTCATCGGGGTTCTTGTCCGGGTGGTATTTCAGCGCCAGCTTCCTGCGGGGCACGGGGGGGGGTCCCGCACGCTGCTGGGGTCCCGTCCCCCCCCCCCGCAGCGCCCACGATCCGCCCCCCCCCCCCCCCGCCCTGCGGCCGCGCTCCCCCCGGGGGGTCCCCGCGCCGCGCCCGGCCCCCCCCCCCCCCCGCACCGGCCCCCATCCCCCGTACCGGCCCCCCCCCGTACCGGCCCCCCCCCCCGCACCGGCCCCCCCCCCCCCGTACCGGTACGCCTTCTTGATCTCCTCGGGGGAGCTGCCCTTCTGCAGGCCCAGGACGCGGTAGAGGCTCTCGCCGACCCGGGAGAGCTTCCGCTGCGGCCGCCCGGGCTCCGCCATCGCGCCCCGCGGAGGGGCCCGGAGCGGCACCGGAGCGGAGCGGAGGGGGACGGCGGCACCGACCGCCCCGGCCCGGCCCTGCCCCGCGCCCGCCGCCGCTTCCGCCCGCGCCCGCCGCCGCTCTGCGCAGGCGCCGGGTCCCGCGGCCCCGGGCGGCCCGGCCCGCCCCGGTGCACGGCCCGGCCCCCCCGGGACGCGGTGGGAGCCCCGGTGCACGGCCCGGCCCCCCCGGGACGCGGTGGGAGCCCCGGTGCACGGCCCGGCCCCCCCGGGACGCGGTGGGAGCCCCGGTGCACGGCCCGGCCCCCCCAGGACGCGGTGGGAGCCCCGGTGCACGGCCCGGCCCCCCCGGGACGCGGTGGGAGCCCCGGTGCACGGCCCGGCCCCCCCGGGACGCGGTGACACCCTGTCACAGCCCGGAAGCCCCGGTACTCACTGACACCCCCCCCGCACGGTGACACTCCCGCCGCACACCCCGGCACCCCCGGTTTGCGGTGACACCCCTATCTCCCCCCCCCCCGTACACAGTGACACCTTTACACCCCCCCCCCCCCCCATTGTGACACCCCGCGGAGGGGGCAGGAGGCGGCAGCCCAGAGTGGGGGGGGTCACGCTGCACCTTTATTGGGGTACAAAACGAAGGCAGCCGGGGCAGCGGGGAGCACCCTGACGCTGGGGGGGGGGGGGGGGCAGCGGAGCGTCTTCAGGCAGCAAAGGTGGGGGGAGCCCCAGGACCCCAGCCCCTGCGCCAGAGCTGATCCCGCGCCCGCTGCTGCCCTTACAAAGAACCTGAGCAACAAGGGCGGCCGGGGCTGGGCAGAGCACGGCCGCCCCCACGCCCCCCCGCCCCGGGGCACCGGGAGCCGGTCGGTCCCCAGGGATGGCCCCGGCTGCCCAGGGGCCGAGACGCTACCGGGAGAGCGTCTGAATATCAAACCGTCCCGCCGGCACGGGGCCGAGGGCAGCCCCGGCCCTCCCGGGGCCACCGGCCGGGCCAGCCAGGGACGGGAAGGCAATGGAGTGTCAGATCGGTGGGGACAAGGTGGTTCCTTGAGGAGATCCCCAATCCCTGATGTTTTTCAAGTAGCTAGCCTGCCCTGCAGGAGAGCCAGGGGGGCAGCTGCTCAAATAAATACAAATAAATACAGATTCCAGCAAGGGAGCCTGCTCAGCACCCAGCCAGGACCCAGAGGAAGCCTCGAGGGGGACCAGACCCCATCCCCGCTTCATCCCAGGGAAGGGGGTGACTGGCCCCTCAGCCACAGGCTGCGGAGCCCACCTCTCCCTCCCGGGGGCACGGCCGGCCTGGGGTGCAGAGGGAGGTCTCGGGAGGCGAGGAACGGCCCCCCTCTCCCCGGCAGCCGCAGGAGACGCCGTCTGTCTTCTCCCTCGGTGGAGGAAGATCGGCCCCGCCACGGCCGCCCCTGGGGGGGGTGGAAGGAGAGGCGGCAGCGAGGGTCCCGAGCGCCGGGGGGGTGGGTGCAGGCTGGCAGCTCGGAGCCCCTCCTGGGGGCACAGGCGGGGGGGGGCCGGCCCTGCAGCCAGCCTGGCTGGTGGCCCCGTGGCCAGCCAGCAGCTCAGCAGTCCATGCCGTCATTCTCACACCAGGCAGAGGGGCCGTCAGTGCCAAAGTACCTGTCCCCAAAGTTACCTGAAGGAGGAGGGGACAGAGTGAGGGGATGGCAGCACCAGCCCCACCGCAATCTCCCCCCCCTCAAGGACCCCTCAGCGTGGCCATGGGTCACCCCCCAGGCTGCCGGGGCGAGGGGCCCCGGAGGCGCAGCACGCCCCCGCCTGCCCTCACCGATGCCCGGGATGATGTGGAACTCCTCGTTGATCCTCTTGTCCACGGCGGTGGTGATGATGCGGACGCGGGGGAAGGCGTAGGCCACGGAGTGCACCCCCATCTCCGCCATCAGCAGCGACAGCAGGAAGATCCTGTCCTCCTGCACGTCGTGGTCCTGCAGCACGCAGAGCCGTGAGAGCCCGCCCGGCGCCAGGAGGGCCGCGCACCCCCCGGCCCCCCGACCCTGCCACCCCCGGCCCCTCACCAGCAGCACCCGCACTGCCATCATGGCCGCGGCCCCCGTGGACACGGTGCTGTCCATGAGGATGACGTAGTCCTCGCTGATCTCCTTGGGAAGGCGCAGGTAGTGGAGCTGGGGAGGGAAGGAGAGGTGGGCACCCAGCTGGCCGTGCCGGGGGGCTGTGCGCCGGGGCGGCGGGGGCCGCTCACCTCGGGCTCCCCCGTGTCGTGGTTGGTCTGGATCAGGATCTTGCCCAGACGGATGTCCTTGCACACAGCCGTAAGCGCCTGCTCCATGGTCTCCCCGGCCCGCAGGATGGACACGCCGGTGATCTGGGGGAGGGACAAGAACACGTTCGCCTGGCGCCGTGCAGGGGAAGGGGCCGCGCCGGAGGCTCCTGCGCCACGGGAGAGGGGAACAAGCCCCACCGAGCAGCTCGTCTCCACAGGGACGGACCCCGGGAGCCACATTTCCCCAGTCCACGCCAACCTGAGCCAGGGCAGCCACGTGCTCACGGGGAGAAAGGGGCCAGGACGACATCTCACCCTCTGCCTGTGGAACCGCTTGCCTTCATACGTCGTCCCCTGGGGCGTCTCCACCGTGACCGACTGCAGAAAGGGAGGGAGAAGGGAGCGTGGACAGAGCCGGGCCCCTGGGTGGCCCGGGGGCTCGGGGGGCAGAGGATGGCTGCAGCGGCACCCGAGGAGCGGCCGCTCACCTTGAGTGGCAGGAAGGAGAGGGCATGTTCGATCAACAGCCTCATCAGGCGCTTGGAGTAAAAGATGAATTCGTCCCTGGTCGTGTCCTTGTTCCTGTTGAGGGAGGTCACCCATGTGAGAGGGGAGCAGAGTCCCTGTCCACCCCGCAGGCGGCAAGCAGGGCTCCAGAGAAAGGCTGGCATGAAGAGAGCGCAGGCCGTGGGAACCTGGAACCTACAGTAAGTAACCACTGATGTTTCAGGGCTTGCTGAAGACCTTAGGGCGCCATCTAGAAAGGACCACAAAGTCAAGAAACACGTTCAGTTCCCCTGGAAGTGGGATATAAAGCCTGCAGCAGACCACGCAGATCGGATAAAGTGGAAGGATGACACGCGTCCTCTCCAGGACACAGGGGACAGTTCAGAGCTGACTGCGCGGTGGGCTACCTAGACTAGCAAAGTGAATAAAGCCAACAGCAAAAAGGAGGGATAAGTGAGTACAGCAGCAGCAGCCTGGCGCAGATGTACAGAGATGAGGCAGGTGCCTGAGAAGCAAGCATGGAGCCACGGCATTACTCAATCCGAGCACGACCTCTAATCGCTGCTGAATCTCTGCTGAGGATTTGCAGAGCTGGAGATTTAGGACGTAACTGCTGACTGCGTGGAAAGAGCCAGGAGAAAAACAGGAGGCGGGAGCAGCGGAACGTCAGGCAGCACCACCGGTTCGCGGGGCAACAGAAACTCGGGAGCAAGCGGGAAGCGTTTTGCACGGGCCCTACCAGGGGAGCACAAGGCGGAATGTCAGCACGCCCAGGGCGGGCCGGGGCACGGCAGGACAGCGCCGGGAGCAGCCCAGGGTGGGAGAGAGCAGACCACACCGCAGCCAGGAGCTGCTCCTTCTGGTAACGGGAAAACGTCCGACACGTTCCCAGCTCTCCGTTCATGTACGGAGATAAGCTGCTGCCAGGAACCAGGGAGACTTTGAAATACCTGGTGTTATCTCATCACAACACTGAAGTGCTGAGGGCAGCAAGAAATAAAATAAATAGAAAACACAGCAAAACCACAATGGGATTGTAATTCACAGGAAATCTCCCCTTCTCCCTCAGGAGGAGCAAAGCCAACTGTACGTGCGCTAGTCCCAGTGCCAGGGGCAGAGGGGGAAACTGGGACACATACGTGTTGTGCTCTAGCTCGTTCATCACACAAAAGAAAACGGCTGCACAAAACCTCGCGTTTCCTGCAACGGACGGTTCTCAAAGCACAGTAACATGAGCACGTACAGCACTTCATGACAGGCACAACGGTCCCTGTCCCATGTCACTTAGAGGGTATTTTCAGGTGAGCAGGACAGCTCCTCCACCAGCACTGTCAGTGTCAGGAGCCTGGAGGCAAAGTACCTACAGCAAGAAGTCACTCGGCAGGAAAAGGAGGAGAGTCAGAGATTTGCTTGTCATTTAAAACACGACCCTAAAGATCCCACTGATGTCCATCTATACTTGTTGTAATCTGTGGGTGCTTTGGCAAAAGCGTAAATAGCAGGTTGCAATGTAAGTGCCACTTTAATGAGAACTGCCAAGAACAAGGTTCTGGCTCCCTGGCTGAACAATCACCGAGAGGCAGACTGACACCAAAGGACTGTGGTTAACAAAATGCAGCTGAAATCTGTTTTCTCTTCTGTGACCTCTGTCTAAAGCAGTGTAGCCTGCGCCTACCCCCGGTATTTTCTGGAGAACGTAAGGAACAAAGAAACCCTACAGACATTTGCCAGTTTCCAGATGGAAGAGGTGGAACTGGCAACAGTCCAGAAGAGGCAGAAGGATACTGAATATTTTTACTCTGTATTTTAAGACATCATCTGCCACTTCTCACATCTCACCACGATGACAGACAGCCCAGCCAACAGTGCTCAGGAGAAGGATAAACAGTCGCTACTACCCTGAGATAATTTTGCAGCCAGACCTGGGCAGGTCGCACCCGAGAGCTCTGCAGTGACCAGAAAACCTGACCAACGTGGACATTCCCAACAAGCCTGGGGACAGCAGGGGACTCCCAGAGAAGTTGGAAAATCAGTTCTGGCCTGGAAGAAACAGGTGCCCTGCCTACAGCTCTTTGGCGTGGGCTGTCAGCACGCGCGCAGGGCCCACGGGCGGGCTTCACCCACACACTCACCCACGGCAGCTCTGGGGGCCCCCGGCACCCCCAGAGCTCTGGGCACGCAGCCCGGCAGCGGCCCTGCCTCGGTGGGCAGCCTCTCCCAGCCGGCTGCCCCGATAAGCCCCGCACCGTCCACGTCGCCGTTCTGCCACGGACGGGCAGTCGTCCGCCCCAGCCAGCCCCTGACCTGGGTGGGACAGGTCCCTCAGCGGCGGGGCAGCCGAACCACGGGCACCCCCGCAAGCTGGGAGCCCACAGCTGGGCACGGCAGCCAGCGGCTCCCGGCGACCCCCACCTTCCCAGGCACTCTCAGCAGGAGATGGGCAGGAAAGCACCGGGCAGCCTGACAGGGACCAGCAAGCCTCTGGCTGGGAGCCTGAACACGGGGTCGGGCTCAGCTCCCCCGCAGGAGTGTCTGCAGCTGAAAGCCACCCATCGCATTCAGGCACCCGCGGAACTGGAGCACGCACGGGGCTCATGTCTGAACCACCCTCTCCGGCACCGGCAGCTTCCCGGCACGCAGGGAGCGCCTCGCTCTGCCCCCCACCCAAGCACCGGCAGCCACGCGCTTCCCAAGGGCGGCTCCAGCGCAGGACAACGTGTCCTGCCAGAGCGCAAAGTCCAAAGGCCCAGGCCAGAGCAAACTGCGAAGAGAGGCGGGTGACCCACGCCACCCACAGGCCGTGCCGCAGGGGACGTGCCGGGGCCCCTCCACGAGCGCGGGGTACCAGGATGCAAGCCGTGGAAAGGAAATGCTGCTCTCCTGCGGCAGAGAGAGCCCCAGATGCTTCAGGGCTGCTGGGGGCAGGCAGGACTGTTCAGGCGCTGCCGAGTCCTGACGGGTGGCACGAAACGCTCCCGTTGACTCTGGCAATCTGGACCCAACACCGAAGCGTCTTCTAAGTTGGAAAACGTAACCCTCACTCTTATTACACTGTCCATCTTCAGTCTGATCACGAGCAGAATCATTCAGCTACTCTAGTGCAGGACAGTTTTTCAGTTTCCGCCTCTCCACAATAGCAGAAAATCACTCTGGAAACCACTTCTCCCTGGGATGCCAAGCCTGGATTTGCCATGACTATACTCAGCGAGATGTTCATCTGCTGCCACAAAATAATCTTCCAGGATGGCCGTCAGAGACAGAAGGCTGAGGTACAGAAGAGCCTCCAATATTGAACAACAGGGAAACGACGTTGGCCGGCAGCAGCCTGGCAAGCTGAGATCAACAGGCTGGCTGTCTCCGAGGGAGCTGCACTGGGAAAGGCAGGATGGGAAGAGGGCAGCTGGAGGGAAATCCTGGTTCACAGCTCTCGGGTGCACCCCGAAATGCCAGGTTTGGTGTGCCAAGGCACGCCATAAGGCAGTACCAGTGGGACCACCAGCACTCCACACGTTACCACTGCAGAACGGGGCTGATGGCACCGCGGCAGCCGGAGTGAAGCTGGGAGATCAGACTTACCAAGACACAGTAATTTCATGCACAAAGGTGCAGGAAGCTTGGCAAAAGGCATGCATTCGATACCCCAGCAGTCTGGACCTCTCCAGGCAGCCCAGGGGAGCACCAGCAGGCAGGGAGCAGTGCCTCTGGAGCAGAGGGAAGCCCAGAGGCTCACACACGACCACCATTAACAGTTCCACACCGTGCTGAAGTCACACAGAAGCAAATGAGCGCTGCCAAGTATCACCTACAAGCGCCATAAATACAAGCTGCCTTGCAGTCACCAAATACAGGAACTTTTCACCAGAACAGTTCTGCAGCTTAGAGATCTTAGTAACAGCACTGTCTCAGCTTTCCTTGCTTTCTTGGGCTGCAGCAGGATTTGAGGGGGTGGCTGACAGGCCAAGTCAACGCCCCTCATAAATGTGGTATTTTTCATTTACCATCTGGAAGAGGCAAAGTCCGCCTTCCCGCAGCCCTGCCGCTCACTCCGGCCGGCTCCAGAAGCACGGTAACTCGAGATCAGCGGTGCTGCTGGACTCCAACCACAGCCTGCATGGGTTTGATCCCCTCCCTCCCCCAGGCAGCTGAACAAACTCCTAACTCTAAGCAGATTAAGGTTATTAGACGCTTGTGGCATAAAGGCAGAGGCACAAGCAGCCGTTCCTGGGAAGCCAAAAGGATGCAGACTTCAAGGAGGAAGATGGGAACGGGAGCTAGAGATGAGAGAGGATTCAGCACCTGCCCACAGTGCTGTCCCTTCTGGACAAGGGCTGCTCAAACCCAGCCCTTGGCACTAGCCAGGGGCCCCCACTAGCCCAGGCTCATGTTCATCTGAGAGCAGCACACACCGGTGTCCTGCTGCTGGCTCTCCCGAGAGAAGAGGAGGAGCTGTAGGTACAAGGTCAGTGCCAGAGCCTGTGAACAGGAATGCCAGAGGTGGGGTGGGCTGCTGCACAAAGACTTGCATTCTTCTCTCCCCGCATAACCCCAGGAAAAGGGAAGACTGCTCCTTTGCAAGCAAACACTCAGCCTCTGGAGGTGCTGCTCCCCCAGGAATTCCCTCAGAGTGCACAGACAGCCGATGAGCTAGAGAAATTGGCTCAGGCCATGAGGAAGCCACTGCCAGAGCACTGGAGAAACACGATGCTGGAGGGGCAAGGTGATACCTGCTCTAAAGTTCCCTTAGCTGGACCTGAACTCAGAACTACTAGGGGTGAGGTACGTGGGCCTCAGACACTGGCACAGGACTCTGCCCAGTGCACCAGCGGTGCTACATCACCCAGCGAGGTGCATCACCTGGCTTTTTACTGCTGTAGACTGCCTTTGGGGTCTACACTTCAACAGGGAGGAGACACGGAGGAGCCTGGAGAAGGAACACCTTGCTTCCTACAAGGAGTGCACAGCCTGCGTGTGGTCGTGAGGTTACATTCTCCAAACCAACACATGGGTGCTGGTAGCCAGCCACCGTGTAAGCAGGCACAGGAGAAGAGCCCTGCTGAGCTCAGCATCCCCTTTCTGTTTTACAACCCAGTGACACAAATGCACGCAGAGGCTGCAAGCTTCTGCAGTAACAAGGAACATCTCAGTGGTCCCACAGGATTCAGCTCTTGGCCCTACACTAACACTACTGTAACCTGGAAAAAAGGAGCATCGGCGGGAAATGAAAAGATCAAGTGAGCTGCAAAGATATGGAAGCAGCAGCCAGGGTCCCTTCCATCAACTGGCTCTAAAACCAAGTGTCTCAAGAGAAGGGCACCCCACCCCATCCCACCGGATACTCTGCCTGTGCTCCAGCTAGGAAAGAGCTAACCAGTCTCCTCTCATCAGAAGAAAAGCCCGCCTGTGGCTCAAAAGTCACCCCAGGGCAGATGTGCCAAGGTCTTGTTGGCAAAAAAGTCTGTAGGCCACAACCAGCTCTGTCCCACAGTTCTGCTCCAGTAACACACCTGTGTCAGAAGCCCTAAGGGCAGAGGAGCGAAAACTCACACCAGGCACTGTAGTGTGATCCTAAGAACAGCCCTTCTGTGAGAAGGAAATCCCGGAGGAGGCAGGGACCTACCTGATGATGGTGTGCATGCCCCGCACCTGCGGCGTGTTCTCCAGGACGCTCAGCGTCTTCGGCAGCGGCTGCCCTTGGTGGGCAGAGGCCAGAGCTGCCCTGTAACAGGGAAGCAGCGATCAGAGCTGCACAGCACACGCACACAGAGCCACCACGCTGGGCCCCCTCAGAGCGGGACACGGCCCCCCGGCCGAAGGAAGGCTCCGCCGGGAGAACCCACCGCACGGGCTGGACACCAGAAAGCCTTCCCGCCCTGCTCCCTAGGAAAGCCCCACGTCTGGTACCAGGTATGAGATCCCAAAGCAGTACCACCCCATAAAACCGGGGCAAAACCTCCCCTGGCCACAGATCCAGCTGTCAGCACCCGCTGCACACACAGTCCTCTGCCAGCACCCGGGGAGCAGGAGGAGCAGCTCCACATGGGCCAGACTTTGCTTCTGGGACAGGGCTGCCCGGGCTGCACCGAAGCGCGCAGGCTGTCCCGCTGAGGCTGACTACATGAAATCCCAGAGAACAGGGACTGTCCAGGGCACCTCTCCCATAGAAAGGAGCAGTCCAGGGCACCCCAACACTCAGGGCAGGAACCAGGCTCCAGAAAGGGACAGGAGCAGCGCAGCAACACAAGTCCAGCATAGCTGCTGTGGGATGGGCCATACAGGAGCCTGCAGCCACAGCCAGACAACCCCCAAGGAGCTGCACGCCTGGGAGTCACTTCAGCAGTCGAGGAGGAGCAGCTACGTGCGGGCATCTCCACAGAGCTTTGGGAGCAGGGAGAGAGAAGAGGCAGCCCTCCACCCCCAGCCCAGGAACCGGCCCCTCTGCGGCTAGCAGGGTCCCCACGTACCTGACGGTGATCTCGCGCTGGGTGGTAGAGCCGCGTCATCCAGCGTGGCAGAAGGGGAAAGGAAGGACACCCGGTCACTGCACTGCCCAGGCACAGCCACCCCTTCTGGGGCCGAACCGAGAGCAGGAAAACCACCGCTGGGCACAGCTGGGAGGCAGGGGCGGGCTGCCGGGACGCAGCCAGGGGCGAGCGAGGTGGGGATGGCTGAGATCACAAAAGGCTGGCTGGGACAGAAGGCGAACGAGGCCAAGCCAGACTGCAAGTGCCAGGCATCACTGCAAGGGCGGGTGATGTGTGCAGCCCCGTCTCCATTTCCCCAGCCCCCCCGTCTGCCCCGAGAGCTGCGCTCAGACCTTTCGTAAAGCCTATGCCTGCTCCAGGAGCAGAGGGCTGTGAGCAGCCTCAACCTCCCCTCTGTGTCCAGAGTCCCCCTCCTCCTCCCCCGCGCTAGCCACAATCCATCGGCCCACACCTCACCTTCTCCAGCTGGCTGTGCACGTGCTGCACAATGAGGTCCAGGGCCACAAAGTTTTCCCCACCTGACAGGGGAGCGGAGAAGCTGGGTCAGGCACCCGCTGACCCACACCCACCCCAGGGCGCCCGCTCCCGGCGAGCTCAGCGTAGCCTCACCCCTGGGCACCACGATGTCGGCAACCTGCACGGTGGGTTCGATGTACTGCTCGAAGGCTGGCTTCACAAACTTGTTGTACTGCTTGATGACGCCCACGATGTCACGCCCTCGCTCCATGATGTCACGCTGCAGCCGCCGCACCAGCCGGATGTCAGAGTCCGTGTCCACAAACACTTTCATGTCCAGGAGCTGGAAAACTGGGAGGGGTGAGCACCCCCCATGCAGCCCCCCAGCATGGGACCTGCCTCATTCCCCTCGCCCATGGCCCAGCCAGGTCTGACCCCCCAGCGATGGCACCCAGTGCTGCCCCCCAAAAGCCTCTGACACGGGGGTGCTCTGCCAGCAAGCGGTGGGCGACCTCTCCCTCCGCAGCCCCTCAGCCATCACTCGGCCCCAGCAGCATCCGTCCCACCCGTGGCACACCACCCACGCCACGCACCGGGACGGGCCACCAGCCGCATCAGGCAGCGATACCTTCAGCAACTCCTTGTTGGCAAAAGCCAGTATCCCTTCAAACACGATGACGTTGGCCCCATACACCGTTTTCTGTGGGCAGAGAAAAGCCGTGCTCGCCCTCCCCCCATCACACACACCGCAGCAACGCCAACACTCGGCACAGACAGCACCTCAAACCCTGACCCACGCCAGGCTCTCGCCTCACGTGGCCAGGATGCCCCATAACCACCCTACATCACCAAACCTTTAAGGGCCCTTTTTCTCACCCCTGCACTCGATACCCCAACCCTATACAGACCCAGCACCCCGAGCCTCGCTCCAAAACCCCAAACCTCTGCCCAGCGCCTTCCCCCTTGTCCTCACTGCACGCCTCCATGCTCCACAGCCTCTCCCCGAACTCTGCGCTGCCCCTCTCTCCACATCCATCCCCACGTCTCCATGTCCCCGCCCTGCCTCTATGCCCCTAGCCCCACCACAACGACCCTCCTGCACCCGACGGCCCCCAGCCCCTCCTTCCCTTTACCCTTCCAGACCCCACACGCCCTTTCCCCGCCCCATGGGTATCCCCCCTCTTCCCAGGGGGCTCTCCCCACGGCACCCTGCCCTCCTGGGGCCCAGCCCGGCTCCCGTCCGGCACCCACCCACTCGCGGCGGCGGCTGTGCGTGGTGAAGTCGTAGACCGGCACCTTCACGCTCTTGCCCTTCTTGAGCTTGCGGAGGACACTGACGAGCAGCTCAAAGTCGAAGGCGTCGGGGTGGTCGAAGTTGTAGTCGCTGCGGGCTGCCAGCGCCTGCTGCCCCTCGTCCAGCACCTACGGGCACCGGCACCGCTCAGCACCGCACCGGCCCCCCAGGACCCACAGGCACCGTCCCCAGCCCCCCATCCTCACCTTGTAGAAAGAGTCCATGGAGAGCAGCACGACCCAGGGCACGTCCAGCGCCTCGATGATCCTCGTGGCCACTGTCGTCTTGCCCGAGGCGCTGCCGCCGCACAGGCCTGCGGGCAGGGACACCCCTCGGTCCCCCGGCTGCAGCTCCAGCCCAGCCCCAGCCCCGGTCCCGGTCCTACTGCTCCCCCAGCCCCATCATTTCACTGGTCCCAGCCCCGGTCCCGGTCCTACTGCTCCCCCAGCCCCATCATTTCACCGGTCCCAGCCCCAGCCCCACTGCTCCCCTGGCCCCATCATTTCACCGGTCCCAGCCCCAGCCCCACCGCTCCCTCAGCCCCATCGTTTCCCTGGTCCTGTTCCTTCCCCGGCCCCATCATTTCCCTGGTCACCACAGTTCCCCGGTCCTGGCGCTCCCCCGGGCCCCATCGTTTCCCCGGTCCCAGCCCCGGGCCCCATCATTTCCCCGGTCCCACTGCTTCCCCGGCTCCGGTCCCACCGCTCCCCTGGCCCCATCATTTCCCCGGTCCCATCGTTTCCCCGGTCCCAGCCCCGGTCCCAGCCCCGGTCCCCCCGCTCCCCTGACCCCACCGTTTCCCCGGTCCCAGCCCCGGTCCCCCCGCTCCCCCGGCCCCATCATTTCCCCGGTCCCGCCACCGCCCCGGTCCCCGGTCCCCGCTCCGGCCGCCATCCCGGCTCCATCCCGGCCCCGTCCCGCCGCTCACCGATGACGAAGGCCTCGTCCACGGGCGCGCCGGTCTCGCTGTACCAGGGCGGCCGCCCGGCCGTGTAGATGGTTCGCTTGCTGGTGCGCAGCAGCGGCGGCTCCGGTTTGCACTGGCTGGCGGTCCGCCGCCGCGGGGACGGCGCCAGCGGCAGCCGGCTGAGCAGCGAGCCCAGCGGGCCGGGCCCGGGGCCGGGGCCGGGGCCGGGGCCGGGGCCGGGGCCGCGCTCCGGGCCCGCCGCGCCCCACGCCCCGCGCCGCTCCTCCGCGCCCGCCGCCGCCATCTCCCGGTGGGGCCGGTGCGGACGGGCCGCGGGGGCTGCCGGGACGGGCCGCGGCCGCGCAGGGCTCCCGGCGGCCCCCGCGCCCCGCCCCGCCCCGCTCGCGCACCGGGGACCCGTGGGGCGCCCACCGGGAGAGGGGGCGGGGCGCGACCCCCGCCCGAGACCCCCACCCGGGACCCCCCCCCGGGACCCCCCACCCGGGACCCCCCGCCCGGGATCGTTCCCCAGCCCCGCCGCTCCCACAGCCCCGTGCCCAAAGCCCACGGGACCGGTGGAGGCCGGGCCCTGCCGGGGTCCCCCTGTCCGGCCCCCCACTCCAGCCGGGCCTCCCGGAGCCACTGCCCAGGGCCGCGACCAGAGTCTGCCGGGACGGGCACCCCACCGCCGGGACGGGCACCCCACCGCCGGGACGGGGACCCCACCGCCGGGACGGGGACCCCACCGCCGGGACGGGCACCCCACCGCCGCGCCGGGCAGCCTGGGCCCCCTCACTCCCACACTGTGGACCCTCCCGGGGTCCAGCGGGTGCCCGTGGCCTCTGGTCCTGGCACTGGGCACCACTGGAAGAGCCTGGCTCCGTCCCCTTGGCTCCCTCCCGGCAGGTATTTACAGACATGGATTCAACCCCCCGGAGCCTCCTCTGCTCCAGCCCCAGCTCCCCCCGCCTCTCCCCACAGCAGAGATGCTCCAGTCCTTCGGTGGCTGGTGGCCCCTCACCGGACTCTCTCCAGTATGTCCAGGTCCCTTTGCACTGGGGAGAACTGGACGCAGCACTCCCAGGGCGGCCTCACCAGCGCTGAGCAGAGGGGCAGGACTATCACCTTCCTCAACTGGCAACGCTTCGCCTAATGCAGCCCGGGACACCATTTGCCACCTTTGCAGCAAGGGCATGTTGCTGGTTCATGGTCAAGTCGGTGTCCACCGGGACCCCTGGGACCTTTTCTGCTGAGCTGCTCCCCAGCTGGGGGGCCCCCAGCGCCTCCCGGTGCGATGGGGTTGTTCTTCCCCGGGGGCAGAACTCTGCACTTCCCCTTGCTGAATTTCAGGAGGTTCCTGCCAGCCCATTTCTCCAGCCTGTCCAGATCCCTCAGCACCTCAGAGGAGCACGACCCTCCGGTGCACAGCTGCTCCTCCCAGCTTGGCATCATCTGCAAACCTGCTGAGGGAACCCTCTGCCTCATCGTCCCTATCGTTAATGAAGCTGTTAAACGGGGCCGGGCCGGTACTGACCCCCAGGCACACTGGCCGTTACTGGCTTCCAGCTGGACTTTGTGCCACTGATCACCTCACTCTCTGGGCCCGGCCATGCAGCCAGTTTTCCACGCACCCCCCTGCTCACCCAGCCCACATTCCCACAGCTTCTCCAGGAGGGACACGATACCAAAGGCCTTGCTGGAGCCTGGGTGGACACTGTCCCCAGCACTGCCCGCATCTACCAGCCCCGTCATCCCATGGCAGAGGGCGACCGGGCTGGCCAGGCACGACCCCCCCGTGCTGAAGCATCGCTGACTTCTCCTGATGACTTTCGTGTCCTTCGCATGCTTAGAACCAGTTCCCAGCATCAGCTGTCCCCACCACCCTCCCAGGGGCAGAGGTGAAGCTGACCCCCCGCACACAAACAGCCCCCCCCCGCCATGACAGCAGCCCCCCCTCACACGAAGGGGTCCAAGCAGCACCCCCATACCCGAGCAGCCCCCCCCATCACCCCCGGCAGAGCCGCTGCTGCCACCCGGTGCCTTCCCCGGGCGCAGAGCCCTGCAGAGTCTCGGCGGGACCCGCGGGTTATCCCCCCCGCCCCCGGCCCCTGGTCTCTCAGTGGGCCCCCCCTTCCCCGGGACCGTGTCCCCCCCCCCGCTCCCCGGTGCCCGGAGGGGCCGGGCGGGACCCCTGTGCCGCGGGGGGAGGCCGCGCTGCCGGTGCTCCTCCGGGGCAGAGCCGGGGACACCGGGGGGCACCGGCACCTACCGACCCCTCCCCGGGCCCGGCCCCCCCGCCCCCCCCGCCGGGGGCGTGGCCCGGTGAGGGGGGCGTGGCCCGACCCCCGGCTGCGCGCTCCCTCCGGCCGCCGGTGCGGGGTGGGCGGGGCTGAGGGCGGAGTGGGCGGGGCCGCGACGGGGTGGGCGGGGCCGCGGCCGTCCCGGCGGCGGGTGCCCGCGGTGCCGCTCTCCCCCGCCATGGAGCCCCCGACCGGCACCGGCACCGAGAGCGCCCGCCTGGTCAGCCCGCGGGCCGGCCGCGCCGACGGCAGCCTGCGCCTCAAGAGGTACCGCCGGCACCCCGGCACACAGCGCCCCGGCACCCCCGGCACCCCCATCCCCGGCACCCCAGCGCCCTTGGCACCCCGGCACTGACACCCCCATCCCCGGCACCCCCAGCGCCCTTGGCACCCCGGCACCCCCGGCACTGACACCCCCATCCCCGGCACCCCCAGCGCCCTTGGCACCCCGGCACCCCCGGCACTGACACCCCCATCCCCGGCACCCCCAGCGCCCTTGGCACCCCGGCACCCCCGGCACGGGTACCCCCATCACCAGCACCCCACCTCCCCCGGCACCCCTTGCTAGCACCACCTCCTAGTGCCCCCGGCAACCCCCGGCACCGCCACCTCCATCATCCTCTGCCTCTGCAGCCCCCGATCCCCCCGCACCCGCACTGCCGGCTCCCCCCCACCGTCCCCGGCATCTCCATCACCCCCCCAGCAGCACCAGCTCCCACCTCCCGGGACCCGCAAGCACGTCCAGCACTGCCCAGCTCCCACCCCCCGACACCGGCATCTCCCCGGTACGTCCATAACCGCCCCCCCTCCCAGCCCCCGGCACGGACACCAGCACCTCCGCACACACCTAGCCAGCCTTGACCGTCCGTGCACCGGCACCTCCTCCCAGCCCACGCCGGCACCCTCACCCCCCGACACCGGCACCGTCCCCTCCCTGGTACCGGCACCTCCATTCGCGCGGAATCAGCACCCCCGCCCGTGCGCCAGCCCCGCTCCCCCCTCGGGTGCTCGTCCGGCCGCTACCGGCGCCCAAACGTCACCCATCCGCACCGGTACCGTCCATCCGTCACCTCCCCGCACCGCCACGCCGCCCACGCCCCACGCCCCCGCACCGGCGCCCCGGCCCCAGACGCGACACCTCGGTCCCACTGGCACCGGTCCCTCCGCCGCAGGCCCCCGCTCCGGCACCGCCACCGGCCCCCGCATCCCCCACCCCGGGCCGGATCGTCCCCCGAGCATCTCCCAGGCCCCGCCGGGAGCTCCGCGCCTCCTCCCGCGGCCCCGTGGCTGCCGGTCCCGCGGGGGGCTCTCACCCACCGCGGTCCCAATGCCCCCGTACCTGCCGGTGCCCCGGCCGCAGCCCCCGGGGCAGCAGCGGGACCCGCCAACGGGCCGGGGCGGGGGCGCAGCCCGTGGGGGCTGCAGTCGACGGCTTCATTACCAGCGGGTCCGGGGGCGGTGGGGGTCGGGCAGGCACACGACACAGCACCCCGGGACCGGCCCGGGCACCCCCGCCAGTGTCGCAGGGCCGGGCCGGCAGCGGGTCGGGCCGGGGGGGGGTGATGCCGTGTACCCGGTGCTCTGCAGGGTGCTAGACTGTGGCTACCGGGAGCCCCGGGGGTGGCGGGCGGGGGCACCGGGAGCCGGTGCAGCTGGCAGTGACCCCCGCCCCCAGTCTGTTTGCAGGCACCCAGGACCCCCTGGCACCTCCAGCCCCCCCGGCTCCTCGCTGCCACTGCAGCCCCCTCACGCCCAGCCCTGGCCCGGGGAGGCTCCAGGCCCGCCGGCAGCTGAGCGTCGCCTGCACCGTCTGCTGCGTCTTCATGGTCGGGGAGGTGATAGGTAACGGCGGGCTGGGGCTGGGGCTGGGGGCTGGGGGGGCACAAGGTGCCAGCTACTGTGCCCGCAGGCGGGTACCTGGCACACAGCCTGGCCATCATGACGGACGCAGCTCACCTACTGACGGATGTGGGCAGCATGTCCGTCAGCCTCTTCTCCCTCTGGGTCTCCACCCGCCCACCCACCAAGACCATGAGTTTCGGCTGGCACCGCTCAGGTGAGCCGGAGGCGGGGGGCACGGCTCTGTGGGAGCCCCGCAGCCGGGGTGGGTGCCGATGGCTACCGTCCGGCAGAGACACTGGGTGCGCTGGCCTCTGTCCTCTCCATCTGGGTCGTGACCGGAGCCCTCGTCTACCTGGCGGCCGCCCGCATCGTCAGCAATGACTACGAGATCGAGGCGCGAGCCATGCTGGCCACATCCGCCAGCGCCGTCGGTGTCAACCTGGTGTACGTCCCACACAGGGCTGTGTGCGCCCGCGTCCCCCCTGCAGACCCCCAGCCTGAGCCCTGGCCTCCCCTCCCACACCCCTGCCCCACACATGCCTGTGGTACCTCAAGACCACCAGCCCTGACCCACTGGTCGCCTTCTGTCCCTGCATGCCAGCCTCATTTCCCCGAGCGCTGCCTCCCCCTATTCCCTGTCCCCTGTACACTCCCAACTCCTGTATGAATGTTCTCTGGCCCCACATCCCCCAGCCCCCCTTCAGCTCTGCCCCATGCCCAGCCTGAGCCCTGGTACATGCCCCAGCCCTGAATCGCTGCCCTGGCCCCACATGTGCCCTGCAGTGCTGTGTCTGTCCCATCCCCGCTGTGCCTCTAGCCCTGCCCCACACCGGGACTCTGCCCCACACCTCTCCACCCTCCCGGGGCCTGGCCGTGCCCCCTTTGCCTGCGTGCAGGTCCAGGCAGGGCCAGCGAGACCCTGCACCCTGCCCAGCACAGCGCTGAGCCAGCCCTGCTCTCCCCAGCATGGCCTACATCCTGCACCAGTCCCCCGCGGGCCACGGCCACGGCGCAGGGGGCTACGAGCAGCTGGAGAGCACTGGGGGCTGCCTGCCCAGCCATGCCCCCCTGCCTGGCAGCACCAGCGTCCGCGCGGCCTTCGTCCACGTGGTGGGTGACCTGCTGCAGAGCATCGGTGTCCTCGTGGCTGCCACAATCATCTACTTCAAGGTGCCTGGGCTGGACTCCCCTCCGCGGGACCAACTCCTGAAGCCCCATGCGGGGTGCCATCGGGCACTGGGGCCCTGGTACCCCCACACCGGGGTGCCCAGCTCGGATCTGCCCCGCCCCCAGCCTCACACAGACCCTGCTCTCTGCAGCCTCAGTGCAAGATCGCAGACCCCATCAGCACCCTCTTCTTCTCAGTCTTTGTCCTCGGCTCCACCTTCACCATCCTCAGGGATGTCTTCAGAGTCCTCATGGAAGGTGAGTGGTGGAGCAGAGGGTGGGGGGGGACTGTGGGTGCAGGGGCCCCTCGGGGCTGCAGCAGCCACAGCCCCTTCCCCCCATGGCAGCTCACCCCTTCGCAACCTCTGCTCCCCACCCAGGCACAACCCAGCGCTCCCCTCCGTCCTTCCCTTGCCCCTCTGAGCCCCCCCAGCCCACCCCCTCCACCCCAGGCCAACAGCCCCATGGTGAGAGGCTGCCTCACCCCGGAGCCCCTGTCCCCAGCCCAGTCACAGCCTGGGGAAGCCCCCAGCCCTGTCTGCCCCCACCACGAGTGGATTGGCCCCCTCCCCGTGACCAGGCGTTGCTTGCAGGGACGCCCCGGGGCCTCGAGTTCGACGGGGTGAAGGAGGTGCTGCTGGGCGTGAGCGGGGTGAAGGGTGCCCACGACCTGCACCTCTGGGCCCTGACGCTGAGCCACCACGCCGTGTCGGTGCACGTGGCTGTCGGTAAGTGCCCCCACGCATGGCCCGGCCCCCGTGGGTGCCCGCCGGCGCTCAGCCGCGCTGCCTTGCCATCCCCAGAGGCCAGCGCCGACCCCGAGACGGTGCTGCGGGAAGCCACCACCCAGCTGCAGACCAAATTCGGCTTTGCGTCCTGCACGGTGCAGGTGGAACGGTACCGGGAGGAGATGGCAGCCTGCCGGCACTGCCAGGACCCCCGTGCCTGAGACCCTCACCCGCGGCGGAGCAGGGGGGGGCAGCGCAGGAGCGGGGCTGGTGCTTGGGCTCCTGTCCCTGCGCTGCACCCACCCCGCTGCTGCAGAGCCCCCGGGGGTGGGACAGCATCTCATCCCCGAGGATGGGGACCGGTCCCAAATGGGGAGGGGGATCTCGCCCCACCGCACGGCCCCCACGGATCCCTGTTGTCCCCTGCAGCAGAGGGGACGGGAGGGAGCTGCTGCAGGGCCCATCCCCGGGGGAGGGTGGTGGAGCCCGGACCCGGCCTTAGCCCTAAACAGCTCCCACGCCCCACGACCCCAGGGGCTGTCCCACCGCCCCCAGAGCTGTGGCCTTGCAGCTCGGGGGGATGGGGGGCTGCTGCTGCACCCCCAGCCCGGGGCTCAGCCCTGGCCTCGCTCTGGCCGGAGCCCCCCCTCCATTCCCACCCTTGTGAGCCCGTGTCCGTTGCGCCTGTGGAGTGTCTGTCTGTCTGTCTGTCCGTCTCTCTGTGCAAGGAGCCCAGCGGGCGGTGGCAGAGCCCGCAGCTGCCAATAAACGTGTTGGAGAGCAGCAGCGGCGGCGCAGGCAGCCGGGGCCGGGGGGGGAACAGGACCGGGGAGGGGGCACAGCCTCATGCCAGCACCACAAGCAGCCTTTACAAAACAAACCACATTTACTGCACAGCTGAACACAAGCTCAATGTGAGCAACTTCAGAGCTCCCGGCACCCCTGCCAGCCCCATCCACCCTGCCCAGGGGGCGAGGCTGGACACCCGCCCCCCGGCCCCGCTCCCTGCACCTGCACAGGGGTCAGCCAGCAATGGGGCCCAGGAGGCGAGAGCACGGCCCCACACGGGTGGGGGCCCACGGGTGCTTCCCTGGCATCAACCCACAAGCTCAACCTGGGGACACACAACGCTCCCACCGCCCACCCCACCCCCCCCACCAGCTCAGACCAAACAGCGCAGAAGGATCCTTCTGGGCCCAGAGCACGAGGACAAAGTGTCCCGAGCGTCCCGGGGGACGGCCAGGAGCAGCCGTCCCTCCCCTGAGGCAGGGGCCCAGAGGGTAAGAAGCACCAAGAAGGGGTACACAGCCCCCCCCAGCTCCCGCCCGGGGCACACGCGTGTGGCAGCAGCACGAGGGGTGCACCGCGCTACTCGGCCGGCAGCCCGGCGCGACCAGGGCTGCCGGGCTCGTCGCTGTAGAGGGAGGAGAAGCGGGCACGGCGCTCCGGGAGCAGCTGGCGGCCCACGCCGGCGGCCAGCCCTGCCAGGCAGTGCGCCCGCACGATGCCCGCCTGCCCGCCCGACACCAGCCACCCGTGCGAGTCCAGGTTGGGGCTGAAGCGCACCTGCGGGAGGAAAAAGGGGGGCCATGGGATGGAGGGGGACCCCGGCACCTGGGAACTGCGCGGGTAGCGGTGGGGCAGATCCTGCCTGCGCCCGCCTCCCGGGGCCGGGGGGCTCGGCGCAGCCCCCCTCACCTTGTGCAGGGACTCCAGCTGCAGGCGGTCGAGGCTCAGCTCTGCCTTCACCTCCTGAGTGTGCATCCTGCGCATGGGCTCCCGGCTGGGGAAGTTCTTGAAGCTGCGCTGCGAAGCGGCGGCACGGCCGTGGGCTGCTCTGCACCCGCAGCGGCCCTGGAGGCAACCGCGACCGCAGCCGGGGTGCTGCTCGGCCAGGGGACACGGGGCGCCCTCGGGGTCACCCACCAAACAGCCACGGCAAAGGGCAGCCGCCCAGGGAGGGCCTGGGCAGGGCAGCTGGAGTGGGGCAAACCCCTCCTTGCCCCCCCATCAGCTCTGGCCCCCAGACTCGCTTCCCCTCTGCAGGGGCCCCCGGGCACAGCCTGGCTCTGGTGCCCCATGCCAACACCTCCAAAAACACCAGGGAGCGGGGGTCCAGGGGGGCTGACCCCCTCCCCAGGCTCTTTCCCAGGGCTGGGCAATCCAGATGCCCGCAGCCATGTTCCCCCCCCCCCCCCAGGCAACGAGGGGCTCCCTTGCCTGGGGAGGCCTGGCAGCCCATCCCCGTGCTCTCGGGGCTGCCAGCCTGGGCTCCGCCGGGGGTGCAGGTCTGCCACGAAGTCTGAGTGGTGTCTCCTCGCCCTGCTGCTCCCACTGCCCAGCCACAACCCCACAGCCCCCCGCACCCACTCCTGGTCAGGACCACCCAGCCCCGCGCCTGCTCCCTGCCTTCCCCTACCAGGTCCGTGTCCCGGAATCGGATGTAGCTCTTGGTCACCATCTCGCTGTAGAGCCTGGTCTTCGGCAGCGCCTGCTCACCGCCCTCTGACCCATCGGGGCTGCAGGGCAGCAGATCGGCTTTGTAGACCGGCTGTGGGTGAGATGGGGCTCAGGGCAGGGCAGGGGGGTGCTCCGGGGGCTCCTCTGCAGACAGGGACCACCGGGGACGGAGCAGGGCTGGGGGCTCCAGGAGCTCTGCCCTGCTCCGCAGCACGGCGGGTCGGGGGCAGCGGAGAGGAAGGAGATGCCGCCGTAAGGGCAGGGAACAAACAGGGCCAGGCCTGCCCCACACATGAGCCCAACCCCACAGGTCCCATCCCCAGGGCCGAGGCTGCCGCTGCCCTTTGCCACCACGCAGCCCCTGCCCGGGCGGGAAGGGCACAGCACACACAGGCATGATGTGCACTTACACACGTGTGTGGGGCGGCAGAGGCCCCGAGGCTGGCTCAGGACACACCTCCAGTGACCCACGAACACGACTCCCACCCTGCCCAGCCCCACACGCGCCGCGCACGGGCGGTGCTGAGCACAACGGCCTCTTACAAATCTGCGGTCCGAGGACCGCTTGACGTTGAGGGGGTTGACAGCCAGGTCGGGCAGCACCGCAGCCACCAGCTCGCCGGTGATGTCTCCTGCTGCCACCGTGTTCAGCCAGTCCGAGCCAGATATGCTCTGCAGGAACAGACGGCGCTAGGGCCCAGGGTCCCACCGGGCCCCCCCACACCCCCAGCCGGGCTGCAGCACCACAAACACCAACCCCCGGGCATCGCCCTCTGCCCCCCGGGAAGCGCAGACGGCTTGGACACAAGCGGGGACACCAGCTCACGCAGGTGCCGCCACGGTCCCTCATCCGAGAGGGTGACCCCAAGAATCAGGGCCCCACATGTCCAGGTGGCACCACCCCCACCCGTGAGCTGCGGGACCCAGCCGGTGCTGGGTTTTGGGCCGGTGCCCACCCCTCTGATGTGGCCCCCAGGACAGAACTGCCCTGCGCCAGCCTCTTACCCACACGGTCCCCTTGCGAGGGGCCACAAAATAAGCCTTGAAGCCCAAGTACCCCGCATCGATGTAGTGGATCCCGCAGAGACCGTAACTGCAACGGAGAGGGAACAGATTAGGACAGAGCTCTGCGCTGACAGCCCGAGACTGCGAGGGCCAGGCAGCAGCCCACCTCCCCAGAGACCCCCGGACCCAGGCAGATGGAGGGGGGCTGCCCTCGCTCTAGGAGCATGTCACAGCATCACGAGGGGGCTCAGGGCAGCTCCCGGGGGCTGAGAACACACCCAGACCCCAGAACCCTTCTGCTGACTTGTGACAACCTGGGGCCAGGCAGGAGCCCCGCCGCCCGGCGCGCGGGCCCCTTCCTTCCCCTTGCCCACCTTGACTGCGCCCCGGGATGGCACGGCCGAGGGGATGCCGACACTGCGCGGCCGTGGCGTGACGCAGCACGGGCCGAGGCAGAGCCGGGCGCTCCCAGGGGGTGAGAGACCCTTGGGGAGTAAGACCAGACCCCAGGAGCAGGGCTGGCCCCCAGGCACAGGGTGGGCACCGCAATGGCCCCGGCACTCACGAGGCGTAGCAGTTGTCCTGGGCCACGGTGACCCCGTTGTAGGGCAGCAGCCAGGCCACCTCAGTGCTGAGGAACCGCTTGATGCTGTTGATGGGCTCATAGAGCCGCCGCAGGTCCCAGAACTTGATCTTACGGTCGCTCCCTGCCGTGACCAGGAAGTTGCTGAGAACCAGGAGAAAGGCAGCACTGAGACCCCCGTGCAGAGCCGTGCCCCGTCCCTGCTGCAGGGCCGAGGCGGCCCTGGTCCCGCAGCGCAGCGCTGCTCCCCCAGGCAGTGGCTCAACTCCCCCTCACCCCAGCAAGCCCAACCCAAACTCTTCGGTGCCTCCGAGGGTCAAGTGCCACCAGCACCGAGCCCGACGAAGCCCACCCCAGCAACGGAGCCTCCTCCTCCGCCCGCACCAGCACCAGCTCCCCTGCCCTCACCCGTCGGCCTTGCACCACTCGATGCTCCGGACCACGTGGTCGTGGGCTAGAAAGCACTGGAAGGGGTAGAGCTTGAGGGAGCCATCGGGCTGGCGCACGCACTGCAGCAGGGACTTGGTGAGCAGGTTCCAGATGGCCACGGTGCCTGTGGGACGAGACCTGCGCCCCGTGAGGACCTGCCCTGCGACCGCGCCAGCGCTGCAGGGAGGGGCTGGGGGACAGGCAGGGGCTGCGGGAGCTGCGAGGCACAGCGGCTGAGCCTGGGTCAGAGCCGGGGCTGGGGCTTAGAGCAGGACAGGATGGCACAGCAGGTCCTGGCAGCGCAGCACAGAGCTGCGGATCGCCTGAAGCCACACACAAAACCGCATCCAGGCAAGTCAGGCAGGTGTGGATTAAGCCACAGACACATCCCGGAGCCGACGGGTATGTGAGGGTGCCTACGGCCAGCCCCCCGATCAGCCTTCCCCCTGTCCCAGGCACGGGCAGAGAGGGTCCTGCACAGTGCCTGCCCCTTGCTGCTGCTTACCTCACGTTGCCCCCACACCTCGTCCTCAGGCTCCCCCGTCCCCTGCCCCAGGCCGAGGCTGAAGGAGCACAAAGCTCCGCACGTATCTGCTGCAGGGCAAGGGCTGCTCCCCAAAGGCTCTGCCGCGGGACGCAGCCCCCTCTTGTGCAGGAGGGGGACTCACCGTCATAAAAACCAGCTGCGAGGTGATGGTGGGGCTTGGATGGCATCCAGGAGAGGCTAAAGCACTGGCCGCACTCGGATGCGTTCCCTGCCTGGATAGAGCCCACCTGGAGCGTGGCGACACACTGCACCTGCAGGCCAAAGGACAGACATCAGTCACAGCCCCACGCTGGTGCCGCCCGCCTCCCGAGAGCTGGGGACACCCAGGTGTGGGAGCAACGCTCTGCTCCGCCACCCCAAACACCCAGAGCTCTGCAGGCGACCCGACTGCCGCCCCAGCTCTCCCACCTGCGCCAGCCAGGAGGCTCGCGGGGTGCCAGCCCCGATGGGGGACCGCAGTGGTAGAGGACACTGACCTTGCAGATAATGTACTTGTGGAAGGGCCCATCTAGAAGAGAGGAGAGGACAGTCAGGACAGGCACCAGCTTTTCTAGAAGCTCCCTGCAGCAGGAGCTGCTCAGCAGCCTGAAGCCTGGCTCACTGCTCCCTGCGGCCCCGGCCAGGGCTCCCAGTCCTTGTCCTGCCACCCATCTGGACCAGCGTCCCCACTGCAGCCAACAAACGGCAGGCGAGCACACTCAGCAGCAGCGAACAGCCCACGGAGCAGCAAAGCCAAGAGCAGTCAGCGTCAGGACCTCCAGCAGCCAGACCTGCCTGCACCAGAGGAAGCAGCACCCCAAAATGGGCAGCAGGCAAAGATGGGGCAGGGCTGACGTTCCCCCCACCCCACCCCACCCCACCGTGGGCGGCTGCCTGCCTTGGTGGAAGATGTCTTCACGAAACTCAAGGGTGACGCACAGGGGCCAGACCAGCCGGTGACCACCCCGGGGCAGCCGGGGCCGGGGGCCGGAGCAGCCCGGGCAGCCGCTCCTGGGGAGGGCAGGCTGTGCAGAGACCCGTGCACCCAACCGGCGCAGGATGAGGCGCCCGCGGGACCCCCTGCGCATCAGCTTTGTCCACTGGAGAATCTCCCCCGCCAACAACCCACGACACGAGCGCTGCGGGACCCCCGCCTCACGGGCCAGAAGGGCCCCCCCGCCCCCCAGCACGGGGCTGTCCTCAGGCACAGCGAGCACCACATGAGCACGTCTGCACCCCGAAGCGTGACAGCCGCGGGCAGAGGCACGGAGGAGCCACGCACCTCCTCCAGCACCTCCATGACAGCCGGGGCTCGGCGTGGACAGCAGCTCCGGGCTCTGTCGGGCAGAAGCACGGGGTGCGGGTACCCCGAGCCCCAGGGAAATCCAGCACAGCCACGCCAAGCGGGGAGCTCCCGGCAGGGCCCCGGCGCGCCGCAGTCTGGCACCGATCCTGCAGCTGCAAACCAGCACCCGCAGCCCGTCCGCGAGGCGCAAGGACAGGACGTGCAGCCGCAGCCAGGCTGACGCGACGTGACAGGACCCGGCCGGCCCGCAGGAGCTTTGCAGGCTGGGGAAGGATCCGCGCCTGCCGCAAGCTCCTCACGTGGGGGCTGCGGCAGCCAGAGCAAACCACCCGGAGCCGGCGCTGCGAGAGGGGGGCCGGGAAAGGCAGCGCTGGCAGCGGCACGACGTGCCGATGGGGGTCGGCAGCCCGGCGCGGGGAGCCCATTTCCCATTGTCAGCCGCAGGCGTGCGGGCTGTCGGCCGCGGCTGAGCGATCGCAATCGGCACGCGCAGGCCATCAATCTCGCCCGGCGCCCAGCAGATGAGGCTATTACAGGCATCATTAGGCCGAGGCAGCCGAGCGCTCAGAACCCCAGATCCCTGCTTGGACAAACAGCTCAGGCCGGGACGGAACGAGCGGCTCTGCCGCAACAGAACACGCTCCCAGCAGCGAGCAGGGAGGTGGGAAGAGCCTCGGGAACACACTGCCGCCGCTACGCCTCAGCCTGCGACCCCACTCCAGTGACAGCAACGCTGCCCAGAGCACCCTCCCAGGGCACCCAGCTTCAGGTAGGGCTGCCCAGGAGCCATGCCCCGGCTGGGCTGCCACAGCAGCCCCCAGAGACCCAACCTGCCCCTGGGTCACCAGCACTTTGATGCGCTCTGACATCAAAAAGCAGCCTCGCTGCCTCGCCGCTCTGCCAGAAACCAGGCTGGGGACAGAAGCAGCCGCTGGTCCCAAGCTGGGAGCCGTGCTGGGGGGTTCGCTGCCCGGTATCACGCAGCCCCCTCCCGGGGAGGGCAGCGCTGCTCTGGGGACCCACGGCCGTGCCCCAGCCCAGCCCCCTCGGCACGGCACCTCCTGGGTGTGCGGGCAGAGGGGCCCCAGCCCCGGGGGCTCGCACGTCGCCCACCCCGGCACGGTGGGACGAGGGCCAGGACGCCCCTGCCCGGCGGCGCGGCTCTTCCTACCTTTTACCTGGGTTCTCTTGGAGCGCTGCAGGGCCCCGGGGTGCGGGAGGGAGTACAGCACCACTTTGCCATCCGAGAAGGCCACAGCCAGCAGGCCCAGCCGGCTCATCTGCGGGTGCTGCGGAACGACAGGCGGGCTCAGCCCCGAGTCACCACCCGAGGGGCCCCACTGCCACTGTCCCCCACCCGGGGAGGCGAGGCTTTAGCAAGGGCTTAAGAACCCTGGGGGGAAACCAAAGGCAGCCCCTCCAGCAGCACACCCACCTTCCTGGCAGTGGTGGGCGGCTCCCAGGCACCGCTGGGGCAGAACTTCATGTCCCAGATGCAGCCGTGGTCGGCAGCGATGGCGTAGGCCAGTCCGGCTTTGTCGGCACAGCTGTAGGCACGGGTAGAGCCGTGAAGAACACGGGAGCTGGCGCCCAGCAGCTCCAGTACACGCCAGCAGCAAAGCTGGCTGCCAGCACCAAAGCTGGCTGCCAGCACAGCCCCCACCCCCTGGGGGTTCGGGCTGTGGCTGGTGGCTCTGGGAGAAGACAAACCTCACCACCCGCTCCAGCCACGGAGAAACAAGAGGTAAGGGCCCTGCCGCATGCCTGGGAGCCGCGCAGCCCCCGGCCCCTTCCCCAGGCCAAGTCACTCACCCCTGCTCCTGCTGCAGCGTGCCCAGGCCCCAGAGCTGCAGGAGAGCGGGGCCCCTGTGGAGCCCGGCCACGCTGTGCGTCTCCTCCATGCTCCCGTGGCAGTAAACGGCCACGTACTGAGAGGCCGCCGAGCCCTCCGGGGACGGGCACCACTCCATCGCCCACACGGGGCCCCCCACGAAGAAGGACACGTCCAGGCGCTCCTCGTGGGGCTGCAGGGAGCTGAACCTGCCGGCGGGGAGCGGGGTAAGGGCAGGGGACAAGAGCACGGGGTGGCACGGAGCCGGGGGGGGGCAGCGGGACCCCAGGGCATGATGTAGACACCAGCCACTCATCCCACGGCTGCCCGACCCTCAGACCCACCCGGCCCGCAGCCCTTGGGGTTGGGGTTACTGCCTGTCCCAGCAGACAGCCACCGCCCGGCAGTGCCCCGGGGCAGGCACCCATCCCAGACCTGTTCACCCTGTACAAGACACCGTCATCTTCGATGCCCTCCCGCTGGATGGAGAAGAGGGGAGACTTCTCTTCCACTGGCAGGTACGGGGCAGCTTCGCTGGGGAGGCAGAAGAAGGTGAGATGAGATCTCGCCACCCCTGAGGCTCACCCAGTCACCCCCCCAGCACAGCACCATGCCCCAGCACCCACCCCAGCCTCCGCATAGCCTGGCGTGCCCGCTACCGGCCACCCTGAGGGCTACTAAGACTCCACAGCCAAATCCATGAGACCCCCAAAGCCCACGACAAGAAAGCCCCATCCTTTCTGCTGGGGCCTGATCCTGCCAGAGGGATGGGGGAGTACAGCACCCACCGTGCTCTTGTTCTCCTCCAGCCCCGATGGCTGCGGCTGTCCAGTCTCCCCCTCCCAGCTCACCCCAAACACCGCTGGCACCTGCCCCGCCACGCTGCCCGTGCCAGCGCCCCTCCCACGGTACCTTTCGGAGAGACACGTCCACTTGTGCGCCAAAGGGATCCAGTCGGGAAACTCCCACTGCGAGTACTTCTGATCCCGCCTGCAGCGGACACATCAGACAGCGACAGCCCCGCTTCCCAGCCCGGGCAGCCCCCCCCCACGGGCTCTCAGCCCCTGCCCCTCCCCACGCCCCCGCTCGGCCCAGCCGTGGCCCCAAGCGGAACAACCACACTCCTGGTGCCACACACTCCCTTACCCGCACGCCCCGAGCCCCCCACTCACAGGCTGCAGGTGAGGCTGGAGCACTTCTCCACTGGGGCCATGATGGAGTTGTGGAAGCCGTTGGGTGCGAGGCCTCGGCACTGGGGCTTGGATCTCTGGGCACAAGAGCAGACTCAGAGCAGGACCTGGCCCGGGCTGCCTCTGCCTGCCCACGTGTTCCCGCGAGCCCCTGGGGGGTCCCGCCTGTCCTAAACGGCGCCGATGCAGCCCACAGGCACAGAGCTCTCCCCCAGCCACGGAAGCAGCAGTCGCCAACGCTGCGTCACACGGGGCTAAACGCACAAGGTCCCATTTTGGAGACTTCCACAAACCACATGACAGGCTCCGGGATCGCGCCTTTGCCTCCCACCAGCTTCGGCAGGAGTCCAAGACCCCCACAGCCCCACCCAGGAGTATGTGTCACCCTGTCCCATCCGCCCGCGCTCAGAGCTGCCTCTGGCCGCAGTTAAGCCCAAAGAGCTCTTGCCTGGATGGCACTGTGCCATCCCTGACCGAGTCCTGCTTCTAGGCTGTCCTGCCCCCAACAGCCAGGGGTGGGGACACCACATGTGAGCGCAGACACTTTGTCTTGTTCATGCCAGGCCAAAAGTAAGAAACAGCCAAGGCAGAGACCCTGCCCTTACCCCTGCAGATGACACCTTCCCGCCGTGCCCTCGGAGCGCCTCCAACTCTGGCTCTGACACCTCACTGAGCGGCGCGTCACTCCCCTCCTCCTCCTCCGCCTGCAGCAACACCTCCTTCGAGGGCACAAAGTCAGCATCTCGTGCAGGATCATCACTGTCTGTTTCCTCCTCCTTCCTCCTCCGGCTCCGATGCTTCTTCTGGATACGCCCAAGTTGTGGCTCTGGCTCCTGGGCACCCTCGGTGGGAGCCGGAGGCTGGTACACGGACGTCAGCTCCTCTGCCAGCTCCTGCAGGTACAGCAAAGCCCTGGGACACCAAAAGCATTGCCCGGAGGTGAGCAGGGGGTCTGCAGAAGGACCAGCCAGCTCTCCCTCCAGGACCAGGCGAACGCACCCCTCCAGCTCGCGGTCTGGGCGGGCAGTTTGCTCGCCGGGCACTCGGGCAGCCAGTATCGCCTGCCACGGCAGTGCCAGCCTCCCCGGCAGCAGGCAGAGCCGCGCGTGGCCCTTCGCCAGCCAGAAAGTGGGAAAGCCAGAGATCTTCCTGCGAGCACCCTCCGCAAAGGGAGATCCCGCAGCAGGCACCCCGCTGCGGGCGCTGCGCCCCCACTCTGCGGGGTGGGGGGGGTGGGGGCTGGGGCACTGCGACCCTGACAGCTCTGCCCCTGCGGATCCAGCGCTCGCGCAGGCACTCGGAGAGCAGGGGCACTGCCTGAGCTGCTTGCAGAGGCCCCAGAGCACACAGGCTCCCCTTTAAGCAGCACACGGCTCGCACAGCTTGTCCCGCTCCCCCCCCAGACAAGCCTCCTCCTGGCTTTGTCGGGTACCAAGGAAATTTCTTCCTTCCCCACTGCAGACAGCCCCCGGCCTGCTGTGTGCGAGCTCAGCGGCAGCTCCTGCTGCTCCCCCCGCCCCCCAATCCTGGACCCAAACACGCTCCCCTCAAGCGGGAAAACATCGTTCTGCGGGGCAACCACTCTGCCCCACCACCGTGGGGCGAAATGCTCCAGAAAAGACACGGAGGCACCCCCCAGGCGAGGCAGAGCTCTCGAGGAAGCACTCCCGGAGCGGTGTCTGCCTGTCCTTCCAAATTCCCTGGCGCCCCCGCCCCCGGGGTCGCGTCCCCCACCCCTCCGCTGCCCCGACGCACACTTTGGCTGCCCGCCTCTTGGGGCGCCCGCCGCGGGGGGGCTCCAGCCCTTCCCCCGCGTCGCTGCTCCCCAGCATCTTCTGCACGCAGATGGGCTCCGGGGCCGGGCACTCCAGGTCCTGGGAGAGCTTCAGCAGCAGCATCTCTGCCTTGGACTTCCGCCCGCGCTTCCCGGGCGCTTTCGGCGGCGGCACCGACCCGTTCTCCGAGGGCCTGGAGGGCTCCCCGCGCCCCTCGGGCTCCGCAGGGGCTGGGCCATTGGGGTCCCTACAGCTGCTTTTTGGGTTTTGGTGCCGGGCGGTTTTTTTCTGGCGCTTGGCAGCTCCTGCTCCCTCCCCAGCGGGGGCTAAAGCATCCGGATCTCCAAGCGGCGGCGGTTCCCCTGCCCAAAAACAGCCAGCGTTAGCACGGAAACACAGCGGGGCTCCCCCGGCACCCCGGGGCGCGCACACCCGCCGGGCACCGGCCCCAGACCGCGCAGCCGCAGCCGCACCGGGGCGCGGCGGGGACGCACGGACACGGGTGGGACGGCGCTGCCGGGGCGCAGCGAGCCTGAAAAACCGGAGACACGGAGCCGCGACGGGAGCGCCGGCGGCGCCCCCGGCCCCGGGCAGCGGCCCCCGCCCGGCGCCGTCCCGGTGCCTTCCGCAGCGGCCCCGTCAGCGCCCGCCCCCGGTACGTACGGAGCGCCCGGGGCTCGCCCTCCCGCGCCCGGCTGCGGCTGCGGCTGCGGCTGCGCCCGGCGGGCGCCGATCCCCGTCCCGAGCGGCCCCGGCGGCTCCGCTCCCGGCAGCGCGGCCCGCGGGCGGAGCTGGACGCCATCCGGGCGGGTCCCCGCGGGCTCCCGGAGCCGCCACCGCCGCGCCGGTGCGGGCCGCGCCGCCAGCACGGGACCGGAACCGGAACCGGAACGGGAAGCGCAGCGCTGGCGCGGGGGGATGGCGTCACGGCGGGAACGTCACGAACGAAGCGCTGCACCGCCCCCCCCCCCCCCCCGCCGCCGCCACGTGACAGGACCGGGTCACTCCGCGCGTGAACGTGTCCGCTCGGGGCGGAGCCCAGCGAGCGGGAGCGGGGCGGGCAAAGCGAGGGGGGGGACACGGCGAGGGGAGGCGTGAGATGGTGAACAAGAATCGCAATGCGGGGACGGGGGAACGGGAGTGGCGAGGCCACAGCCCGGGGGACACGGACACACCAGAAAAGTCTTATTCACTGTTTTTGGTACAAAAAAGACAGGGGAGAGCGCGAACGCAGTCCCCCACTACCACAAATTATGCAGTCGAGTTTCCCGCATTTGGGGAAATCGCAGGGGTCAGCACACCCGGAGTGCAGGAGATGAGCCTCGCCCTGGGAAAACCACCTGCCTGATCATGGTGTCTCCCCTGCCAGGTAAGTATGACTCTGCTCCCCGCGCCCCGGGGACCACCCCGCCGCACCCACACACAACACGCGGCACCCCGGCCCTCTCACCCGCCTCCCCCGACGCGGCACCCGCCCGCACCCACGCGCCTCCCGCCGCCCACGCGTGGCCCCGCGCAGCTCCCGCGCGGACCGTCAGCGGCACCGTCTTGGGGCAGCACGGCCTCCCGTCACCCCTCGCTCTCCCTAATCTGCATGGCCCCGCCCCACACCCGCGAATCCCCGCCCCATCGCCCCCGCCCGGCTCCGTGGCCCCGCCCCTCCCTCCAGGCCCCGCCCCCCGGCACCGGGAGCGCCCGGGGCTCGGGCGGCCGGAGCCGGGCGGCACCGGGCTGCAGCCGCAGCGCCGGCGGAGCGCGGGGCCGGGGGGGGCCGGGGGGTCCCGGGGGGTCCCGGGGACACGAGCTCGGCTCCGCTGCGGGACGAACCCGCGGAGGGCAAACCGGGAGCCCCGTCCCTCAGGCGGGGAGGGGCGGCGGGCGGCTCCCCAGCAGCCGGCGGGACCCTGCGGGGGTACCGGCTCGCACTGGGCCCCGGGACCGGCCCGTGCGACGGCGCCTGCAGCGCGGGTGGGCAGGAGCGTCTGCAGAGCAGTAACGCCCGGCACCCGGAGTGCGGGGCGCCGGGTGCCGGCGGCAGCGCGGCCGGAGCGGAGCGGGCACCCGCGGGGCCGCCGGCCCACGAGCGCCCGGTGCCGCGGGAGCGCCCGTGCACCCGCCGTTGACACCTGTGAGCTGAGGGTACGAGAGAGAGGTATGTCTGGAACAGTGCGGAGCCGCGGACGAACAACACGCCGAGCCGGGTTCAGTGTGGGCGATAGAGCATCAATCAATGTGTGTTTATTGGCCCAGGGTACATATATTTATACAGACAATGATAATTATGATGCCTACTAGTCACTAGCTGATTGGCTTAAGCTCCAAAGGTCGTATTCGCACAGTCCACCTACTTGCAGTTAGCTTACAGCACAAGCCTCTCACAACACTAAGTTTCTCATGCCACTATTTCTGATTCCTCTTGACTTGTTTTCAATACACGACAGTACCTTAACACAATGTTTCTCAGACCACCGTTACCATAACACTGGGTTTCTCAGACCACTATTCCTAATTCCCCTTAACCTGTTCTCGACACACCACGGTACACAGGGCTGAAGCGTCCTTGACATTCCTCATGTATCAGCAGCTGCGAGCAGCTGCAGGCAAACCCTAGTGAGGCTCAGCATCAGCAGCCAGAGCAGGCTCTGATCATACAATTGCTCGGTGGGCTCAGGACCCTTGTCTCTGAGCCATTCTCCAACAATTCCCCCTTTTTCTTTTTGTATGAGCAGAGCCTGCGCTAACGTTCGTTCAAAGATTTTCTTAATACATGACAAGGCACAACTCAGGCACGCAGGCTTACAATCTACTGGCTAAAGGCACAGGACCCTCGTCTCTGAGCCATTCTCCAACAGAACAGCACCGCTGAGGTCAGTCTAAGCTGTGTTCCCCACCGTGCTGCAGAACAAACACTGATCTTTGGAGAAGTCCTCAGAATGCCTGCAGGATGAGCAACTCCTAAACAATCTGACCTGAGAGGGGTCGGCCTCGTCGCCTGGCAGGCGCAAAGAAACATCCAGATAACGAAGCTGCGAATTAGCGACAAAAGCAGAGCAGGCCCAGGCCGGCCTTGGAGGACAAGATCTGCGTGAGCACAGGACTGAGGGTCAGCCGGTGGACGCGGCGAAGACGACTACGGGCCCTCGTCTAAAGACCCCCAATGACCACCCGAAGCCTCCAACAGACATTAACAAGCAAGAGACATTAACGTATGCTAATGAGTTCCTGGAAGAGTTACGAATATGATAACAATACGATAAAAACATGATTAATGAGTACGATTAAGGTAGCAGGAACGCTTGTTGATTTTGTTTTCACACACACACACACGAGGAGCAGCTCTCCCCTGCGTGCCCGGCGCTGTGGTAAAAATGCCTGCTTTCTGAAACTCCAAAATCGAGTCTCAGAGAGTGAATGTGTTACCACTCTCCGGTGACACCATGGGGAAGCCAAGGGGACGGTTAAGCCCGGCACTTGCGGCAGCCCGGACCCACCAGCTCCAGTGACCTGTGTCCGTAGCCCCACGGCCCTCGCCCCCCCCGGCACACGCAAACCCACCCCCGGCCCCTCTCCCAGTGTCGGGGCGCTGCTGGTCGGGCCGGTAAACCTCGCCCCGCCCCGCGGAGGCACCGGGACTGTCGCTCGGGGCTTTATCCCTGGTGCCTTCGGAGCCGAAAACGTCCCAGCTCGTGTTTCCCACGCGTGCCCGGCAGTCAGCCGTAACCGCCTACACGAAGTGGCGAACGCCCCCCGCTCGCCACCCCCCCGGCCACCCCCCTGCCCGCAGCACCGGCTGCAGCAGGAACTGCCGCCACGGCCCTGCCCCGGGAGGGCGGTGGGTGCTGTGGGTGACATCGCGCCGGCACCCCGGCCGCGGGGACACGGGCCCGGTATCTGCAGGACAGGGCGGCTGTGGGGGCCGCACGTGGGCCGGGGCCGTGCGGGACAGCAGCGTGAGCTGCGCACGGACAGAGCGAGGGCTCGGAACAGGAATGGCCGCGGATAAAGGGAATTCCAGGTGAGCATCTGGGGCCACGGTCTGGAGACAAACCTCCCGCGGGGCGGGGATGGCGCCCAGATGTGGGAGGACGGATGGGGAAACCGCTCAGGACGGCCGTGCAGTCCAGTTGGGCTCATTGAGGCCGGTGGTTCCTCTGCTTTATAGTGGAGCGGGACGATACGTGCAGGACAGGAGCGGGACGATACGTGCAGGGCTGGGGGGGGCTGGCCGGTACGAGCGGGGCTGGGGGGGGGCTGGCCGGTACGAGCGGGGCTGGGGGGGGCCGGCCGGTACGAGCGGGGCTGGGGGGGGGCTGGCCGGTACGAGCGGGGCTGGGGGGGGGCTGGCCGGTACGACCGGGGCTGGGGGGGGCTGGCCGGTACGAGCGGGGCTGGGGGGGACCGGCCGGTACGTGCAGGGCTGGGGGGGGGGCCGGCCGGTACGAGCGGGGCTGGGGGGGGCCGGCCGGTACGAGCGGGGCTGGGGGCGAGATGTGGAGCACAGTAGGGCCGGGGGAGAGGAGACGGGCAGAGGCGGAGGGGAGAGGGTGCAGGCGGAGGGGCTGGGGCTGGCAGGGACGGGGCAGAGCGGCACAAGGGGCCGGGGGGCAGCAGGTGCCCGTGGCCCCGAGCCCCGGGGCACCGGCGGCCCCTCTGCCGCAGCTCCCGCCGGCCGGAGGCGGCCGGTGCAGCCCCGGCCCCCTCGGGCTCCGCAGCCAGGCGGGAGGGGCCGGCGCGGCGCGGGGGCCGCAGCGGAGCCCGGTCAGCGGCGGGGGAGCGCTCGGGGCCGGCGGGGCGCCGGCTGGAGCCCCGCCTGGGCGGCCACGCGTCGCGCCCGCGGCCGGGTGTCCCCCGCGGCCGTGGGCGCGCTGCCCTCGGCCCGGCCCCGCCCCCGGGAGAGTCGCGGCCACGGCCCGAACCGGGGTCCCGCCACCGCCATCCCCGGCGGGAGGGGCGGGGCCACGGAGCCGGGCCGGAGCCGAGGGGGCGGGGATTCGCGGGTGTGGGGCGGGTCCATGCAGATTAGGGAGAGCGAGGGGTGACGGGAGGCCGTGCGGCCCCAAGGCGGTGCCGCTGACGGTCCGCGCGGGAGCTGCGCGGGGCCACGCGTGGGCGGCGGGAGGCGCGTGGGTGCGGGCGGGTGCCGCGTCGGGGGAGGCGGGTGAGAGGGCCGGGGTGCCGCGTGTTGTGTGTGGGTGCGGCGGGGTGGTCCCCGGGGCGCGGGGAGCAGAGTCATACTTACCTGGCAGGGGAGACACCATGATCAGGCAGGTGGTTTTCCCAGGGCGAGGCTCATCCCCTGCACTCCGGGTGTGCTGACCCCTGCGATTTCCCCAAATGCGGGAAACTCGACTGCATCATTTGTGGTAGTGGGGGACTGCGTTCGCGCTCTCCCCTGGTGTCCGTGGTGGAACAGCAGACGTCACAGCTCCCGCGAGCGCGGTGCCCACGCTCCGTCCCGCCGCGCATGGGAAGCGGCCGCACATCAGCCTCGGGGGGCGGGTCCCGGCTCCCCCGCAAATCCCGCGGGGGCGGCGGCGGCCCCGCGCTGCTTCTCGCGGCTGCCGAGAGCCCGTGGCCGAAGCCCGGCTCGCCCCACGGCGAACACGAGCTCCGGCCCGGCCGCGCGTGGGCGGCAACGGGAGACGAGACTCGGGCTCCACGCGAGCTCCGGGTGTCGACCCCGCGGGCGGCTCGAGGCGGCGGAAGCGGCGCCGGTCCCGCTCGGGTTCGGGCCGCGACGCGTCCGGCTCCTCCCGGCGCGACACCCCCGGCCGGCGGGGACAGCGGAGCCCGAGCCGCGGGGGCACGGCCGCAGCTCCGCCCGCTGCCCCCGGGGGCCCCACTCCCGCGGGGGACGTGGCGGCCGCGGGCAGTGGGCCCGCACAGCCCACCCCACGGGACCCACTGTCGGTTCGGGATCTGCCGTTCCACCACGGACAGCAGGGGAGAGCGCGAACGCAGTCCCCCACTACCACAAATTATGCAGTCGAGTTTCCCGCATTTGGGGAAATCGCAGGGGTCAGCACACCCGGAGTGCAGGGGATGAGCCTCGCCCTGGGAAAACCACCTGCCTGATCATGGTGTCTCCCCTGCCAGGTAAGTATGACTCTGCTCCCCGCGCCCCGGGGAACACCCCGCCGCACCCACACACAACACGCGGCACCCCGGCCCTCTCACCCGCCTCCCCCGACGCGGCACCCGCCCGCACCCACGCGCCTCCCGCCGCCCACGCGTGGCCCCGCGCAGCTCCCGCGCGGACCGTCAGCGGCACCGTCTTGGGGCAGCACGGCCTCCCGTCACCCCTCGCTCTCCCTAATCTGCATGGCCCCGCCCCCTCGCCCCGCCCCGGCTCTGTGCCCGCGATGTGCTCCGCGTGGCCCCGCCCCCGCGGTGCCCCCAGACCCCCCCCCGCCCAGGACAGACACACAGACACGCAGACACACACCCGCCCCGGCGCTCGGCTCTGGGCACATCCCGCAGCCCGCTCTGATGGATTGAGGGACGCTAATCATTAATTACTGAGGAATGCGAAGCCCGCGTGAAGGTTTCCAGCTCCTCCTTCGTTGGTTCTCAGGTGACAGCTGGGGCTGGCCGCCTCCGGCCAGGGACCCCTACCCCAGATCGCTCCCCCCAGTTCTGCTCGTGGTCCCCAAGTCCGGGGAAACCAATACGAAAACAAGAGGCCACGGACCAGAATTATGTGGTCAGACTTGGGGATTCTTCTGAAGTTTCCCCCTTGGAATTGTCTCCTTGGATCTTTTCTTCACTCCACGCTCATCACCTGCATTCAGAAATTTCTGCCTTTGCACCATTAGTTTTATCAAAAAGTTTACTCTGTCGGCTCTTACAGCCTAAGGCTTAAACTGCTTTTGGTACTAGTGCTAAGCTACTAATGCTTTAACAAGACTATTCAGAGAGGAGAATACAATTAATCCAATGTATTCCAGAACACCCACACAGCTGCCCCACGCCCCAGAGACCCTCACCCCAGCTTCAGGGCTGACCACAAGTTAAAGCACGGTATTAAGGGCATCGTCCAAATGCCGCTTAAACACCAACAGGCTTGGGGCATCCGTCGACCACCTCTCCGGGAAGCCTGTTCCAGGGCATGTCCACTCTCTCGGCAAAGAAATCCTTCCTCGTGTCCAGTCTGAGCCTCCCCTGATGCAGCTCTGAACCATCCCCAGGGGTCCTGTGCCTGGAGCCCAGGGAGAAGAGCTCAGCACCTCCCTCTCCACGTCCCCTCCTCAGGAAGCTGCAGAGAGCAAGGAGGTTGCCCCTCAGCCTCTTTTCTTTTTTTTTTTTTTTTTCTTTATTTTTTCCCCCCCAAATGAGACAGAGTCCCCGGCCGCTCCTCGCAGGACATGCCTGCCAGCCTGTCGCCAGCTTGGCTGCCCTCCTCGGGACACGTTCAAGTACCTGAACGTCCTTCCCAAACGGTGGGGCCCAGCACGGTGCACGGTGCTCCCGCGGTGTCCGCGCCAGCGCTGAGCGCGGCAGGACAATCCCGTCTCTTGGCTGGGTGGCCGTGCTGTGCCGTGCCGTGCTGTGCTGGATGCACCTGGGGGGCGGTTTGCCCTCTCGGCTGCCGGGGCACGCTGCTGGCTGCTGTGGAGCTGCTGCCACCAGCACCCCCAGACCCCTTTCTGCAGGGCTGCTCCCCAGCCACTCCTCCCCCAGGTGAGACTCGTGCCCGGTGTTGCTCCATCCCAGGTGCAGAATCCAGCATTTCTTCTTGTTATGTTTCATGCTGTTGATGATTTCCCAGTGCTCCAATATATCTAAATCCCTCTGCAAGGCCTCATGCCCCTTGAGAGACTCAACAGCACCTCCCAGTTCGGTATTGTCAGCAACCTTGCTAACGGTGCGTTCAACTCCTGCATCCAGATCACCGATAAATATGTTGAACGGCGCTGGCCCTGGGATTGAGCCCTGGGGAACACCGCTGGCAAACCGGGACCAGCCAGACGTGGCCCCATTCACTACAACCCTTCGAGCTCTGCTGTCCGGCCGGTCCTTCACCCAGCGCACTGTGAACCTGCTCATCCCACAGCTGGGCAGCTTGTCCAGAAGGATGTTGTGAGGGACAGTATCAAAAGCCTTACTAAAATCCAGAAAATCTACATCTGCCGCCCTCCCTTCATCCACTATTTTGGTGACCTGCTCCTAGGAGGATATCTAATGAGTTGAACAGGACTTTCCCTTTGTGAACCCACGTTGACTGTGCCTGATTGCACTGCTTTTTAAATGCCTTTCCATAGCACCCAGCTTCATCTTCTCCAGCTCTTTTCCAGGTGCTGAGGTTAGACTCAAAGGTCTGTAGGTTCCTGGGTCTTCCCTCACGCCCTTCCTATCAATTGGAATAACACTGAGCTACTTGCAGTCAGCTGGGACCTCTCCAGACCTTTGGCAGATGATGGAGGGGGGTCGTGCCAGAACATCCACCAGCTCTTTCAGTTCTCTGGGGTGAGCTGCGTCAGCCCCCAGGGGCCTGTGACCATTCAGCTGGTGCAGCTGGTCCCTCACAATTTCAGCATCCACAAATGGAAAGTCACTGCTCCCGCACTCGTGGGCCTCCGACACCGGGGACAGGGCAGCCCAAGGTCTGGCGGTGGCGTTAAAGACTGAGGCACAAAAAGCATCGAATGCCTCCGCTTTTACTTCATCCCTATCAGTCAGGTGACCATCTTCAGGAATTATCAGCCCAATGTTTCTCTTTAGACCTCCTCTGGTTATCAACATACTTTAAAAAGCCCTTCTTGTCTGCCACAGCACTCCCTGTGGCAGCTCCAGCTGAGCTTTGGCCTTGCGTGTTCTCTCCCCACACGTGCGAGCCGCGGCTCTGTAACCCTCCTGCGGAGCCTGACCTCTCCGCCAGAGATGGTGCCACGTCTTCCTCCTCCCGAGCTCCAGGGAGGTCCCTGGCCAGCCCGGCCGGTCTCTGTGGGGACCTCAGCCGGACTGAGGCCCTGGGAAGGGACGACTTCGACCTTGAAAGGGTTCCAGTCTACCCCTGAGAGAGCAAACAAGAACAGGAGGAGCTGCAAGACGAGCAAGCTTATCGACTGCAGTAAGGGAGCACAACAGCTCTGAACCGATAAGAAAACAGACACATCGGAAGAGCTGATAACCCAGTACCTGGAGCTAGTTTTAGGTGGATAGAGATACCAGAAAGCTTGGGAGCCTGAACTTTTGAACTTTTCGTCTTACTATGCTTGCGCGATGAGCTTGTGCACATTAACTTCTCCGCCCTGGCAAGAGCCAGGGTTCATTTCCATGAACATGCGGTGTATGAACACAATCATGAAGGGGCGGGTCGGTAGGTGGACTGGAAAGTCTGAGCATCCTGTAGAAAAAGTGTAAAGGAACAAAGGAGGAGCGCAATAAAGGCTTTTGGCTTTTGTGTTAACTTGCTTTAAAGAAGAATCTGTCTTGTAGTTTTGTCCATCTGAACTGCGACCGGTCTCCCGCTTGCCTCGGGACACGCTGGGACTGCTGGCTCCTGGGCTCTTAGAGGGGGCTCCTAAAAGCCGCCCGGCTCCCGCAGACCCCCGGGCCCTCGCAGGCAGATTCCCCGGGGGACTCTGCTCAGGGGGGTCCCCGAGCAGCGTGAGATTGGCTCTTCTGAAACCCCGGGGAGCCGCTCCGCTGCCCGTTTTTCTCATTACGCCTAAAACTTTAAGCCCGACCATTTTGCGTGTCCCCACCCCGTGTCTGCCCGAGTCCTCTGGGCACAGAGGGGGCTGGGGGGGGGGGGGGGGGGGGCACCTTCCCACCGGCTCCCGGGCGCTCGGGGGTCTCGGTCAATGCCCTGCCCGTTATTTACCGGGCCCGGGCCCGGGGATGGAGCGGAGCCCCCCCCGCCCCCGCCCCGCCCCGCCCCGCCCGCCCCGCCCGCCTCTGCAGAGCCGCAGACCTGCGGGATGGGGCGGGGCCATGCAGATTAGGGAGAGCGAGGGGTGACGGGAGGCCGTGCTGCCCCAAGACGGTGCCGCTGACGGTCCGCGCGGGAGCTGCGCGGGGCCACGCGTGGGCGGCGGGAGGCGCGTGGGTGCGGGCGGGTGCCGCGTCGGGGGAGGCGGGCGAGAGGGCCGGGGTGCCGCGTGTTGTGTGTGGGTGCGGCGGGGTGGTCCCCGGGGCGCGGGGAGCAGAGTTATACTTACCTGGCAGGGGAGACACCATGATCAGGCAGGTGGTTTTCCAGGGCGAGGCTCATCCCCTGCACTCCGGGTGTGCTGACCCCTGCGATTTCCCCAAATGCGGGAAACTCGACTGCATAATTTGTGGTAGTGGGGGACTGCGTTCGCGCTCTCCCCTGGTGTCCGTGGTGGAACGACAGATCCCGAATCGAGAGTGGGTCCCGTGGGCTGTGCGGGCCCACTGCCCGCGGCCGCCACGTTCCCCGCGGGAGTGGGGTCCCCGCGGCCGGGGGCTGCGGGCGGAGCTGCGGCCGTGCCCCCGCGGCTCGGGCTCCGCTGTCCCCGCCGGCCGGGGGTGTCGCGCCGGGAGGAACCGGACGCGTCGCGGCCCGAACCCGAGCGGGACCGGCGCCGCTTCCGCCGCCTCGAGCCGCCCGCGGGGTCGACACCCGGAGCTCGCGTGGAGCCCGAGTCTCGTCTCCCGTTGCCGCCCACGCGCGGCCGGGCCGGAGCTCGTGTTCGCCGTGGGGCGAGCCGGGCTTCGGCCACGGGCTCTCGGCAGCCGCGAGAAGCAGCGCGGGGCCGCCGCCGCCCCCGCGGGATTTGCGGGGGAGCCGGGACCCGCCCCCCGAGGCTGATGTGCGGCCGCTTCCCACGCGCGGCGGGACGGAGCGTGGGCACCGCGCTCGCGGGAGCTGTGACGTCTGCTGTTCCACCACGGACACCAGGGGAGAGCGCGAACGCAGTCCCCCACTACCACAAATTATGCAGTCGAGTTTCCCGCATTTGGGGAAATCGCAGGGGTCAGCACACCCGGAGTGCAGGGGATGAGCCTCGCCCTGGGAAAACCACCTGCCTGATCATGGTGTCTCCCCTGCCAGGTAAGTATAACTCTGCTCCCCGCGCCCCGGGGACCACCCCGCCGCACCCACACACAACACGCGGCACCCCGGCCCTCTCACCCGCCTCCCCCGACGCGGCACCCGCCCGCACCCACGCGCCTCCCGCCGCCCACGCGTGGCCCCGCGCAGCTCCCGCGCGGGCCGTCAGCGGCACCGTCTTGGGGCCGCACGGCCTCCCGTCACCCCTCGCTCTCCCTAATCTGCATGGCCCCGCCCCACACCCGCGAATCCCCGCCCCCTCGCCCCCGCCCGGCTCTGTGCCCGCGTTCTCCGTGGCCCCGCCCCGGTGTCCCTCCCGTACGCCGCCCCCCCCCCCGGTACCGGGGCTCTTCCCCAGCACGGGCGGGCGTGGGACGGCCGGCAGCCCCGCGAAGCAGTCGGACAGACACACGGAAAGGGCGCTGCGGGCTTTATTCCTCCTCATCCTGCGCCGTGCCCAGCCAGACCCCAGCGCACGAACCCCCCCAGCACCCGGAGCCCCCCCCAATCCTCCTCCTGCCCCCAGCAGCGCCGATGCGCCCCCCCTCCCCGCTCAGGGGGTCTTGGCTTTCCGTCGCTGCGTGCCCCACAGCAGGAGGGACAGGGACAGGGTGACGCCGCCCAGGATCCCGCAGAAGAGCAGAACGGGGAAGGTGCCCTGCAAAGAAGGAGCAGTGAGAAGCATTGCCCCCGCCCCGCCCTGGGAGGGGGGCACTCGGGGATTTGGGGGGGGGGTCCCATCTCGTGGGTGCTCACCTGCCGCAGGCACTTGTAGCCATGGAAGGGGCTGTCGCACAGGCACTGGACAAGGCCGGGTCCGTCCGGTGCACAAACGGCATTCTCAGGGCACAGCCAGGCTGGTGGAGCAGAGCCGGGGGGGGGGGGGGGGTTACAGGGCCAGGGCCCCCCCCCCCCCCGCCGCCAGCCCCCCCCCCCAGTGCTGGGGCTGCAGCCCCCCGCCGTACCCAGCTCCCCGGAGCCGTTGCAGGAGTTCCTCTGGCCTTGGCACAGCCGGTTGCTCCCGTGCGTCGTCACCTCCTCCCAGGCACTGCTCCCCCCCGGGCACTCCAGCACCAGCGGCACCGCGCTGGGGAGCAGAGCTCAGCACCCGGCACCGGCCCCCCCCCCCCCCCCCCGTGTGCCCCCCAACCCCCCGGTACTCACAGGCGCTGCAGGCGGGTGAAGCCCAGGAAGGTGCCGTTGGGGAGCGGTGCCAGGGGGTTCTCTGTCAGGTCCCTGCAAACACAAGCCGGGTGCCGTGGACACCCCCCCCCCCCCCCCCGTGGGTGCACAGGCCTGGGGGTGCCCCTGTGCAAGGCTGGTGGGGTGTGGAATGGGGGGGGGGGGTGGGTGTCCCCTCTCTGTGCCACATCACTGCCCGGGGCCAGGCTGCTCCCCAGCAGGGACACCAGCCCCAGAGAAGGGACAAGGTACCTCCAGGAAAGTGTCAAGAGGGTCACAGACCGGTTTGGGTGGGAAGGGACCTTAAAGCCCCCCCAGTGCCCCCCCCTGCCCCGGGCAGGGCCCCCTTCCCCCAGCCCAGGGGGCTCCCAGCCCCGTCCAACCTGGCCTTGAACCCTTCCAGGGAGGGGGCAGCCACAGCTGCTCTGGGCACCCTGGGCCAGCGCCTCAACACCCTCATAGTAAAGAATTTATTTCTTATATCTAATCTAAATCTATCCTCTTTCAGTTTAAAACCGTTACACCCCACCCCCTGACCCAGAGTCCCCCCCCCTCCCCACCTCCCCTGTCCCCCCTTTAAGCCCTGGGAGGCCACTCTCAGGGTCCCCCCGGAGCCTTCTCTTCTCCAGGCTGAACCCCCCCAACTCTCTCAGCCCGGCCCCCCAGGGGAGCTGCTCCAGCCCCCCCAGCATCTCCGTGGCCTCCTCTGGCCCCGCTCGAGCAGCTCCGGGTCCTTCTGCTGTTGGGGGCCCCCGAGCTGGCCCCAGCACTGCAGGGGGGTCTCCCCAGAGCGGAGCAGAGGGGGAGAATCCTCCCCTCTCGCCCTGCTTGGGGGTGCCCCCACCCACAGGCAGGACCTTGTGCTTGGCCGTGTTGAATCTCATGAGGTTGGGGTGCGCCCACCCACTCGGGCGCCCCCTCCAGCGAGCCAGCCGCACCCCGCGGTGCTGTGCCACCCCCAGACCCGCCGAGGGTCCGCTCGATCGCGGCATCATCAGTGACATCGAACGCTACTGGCACCCGCATGGACCCCCGAGGGACACCCACCCCCAGCTGCCGACCTCCCCCTGGACGTGGCTGCCCAGCCCCGAGCCGGCGGTTCCCAGGGTGTGGGTCCTAGAAATGGGGGTGATGTTTCCCTTTTTTCCTTTTTTTTTTTTTTTTTTCCTTTTTCCCCAGGACTCCCCCCCCCCCCACTCTGGCCACCACCGCTGTTCAAAGAGGGTGGGTGTCCCTCTGGGCAGCAGGGTGCTGGAGGGAGAGGGGGCGCGGGGGGGCTCGGCGCGGGGGGTGGGGGGTCCCACGAGGGAAGGGGGTGGGGACGGGACACCCGGACTCACACGACGACGGCGGCGGCGGCCTCGGGGAACCCCGGGGGGGGGCTGCGCAGGGAACAGTCGCTCAGGTCCAGCCTGGGGGGGGGGGACGGACGGACACACGGACACACGGACACGTCACGCGCACGGTACCCCCCCCCCCCCCCCGCGTGCCCCTCCACCCCAAACATCCGCCCCGTACCCCAGCAGCCGCTCCGGGCCCCCCCCCCCGCTCCCGGCAGCAGCGCCCGTCGGTCTCGGCGCCGGCCCGGGACGCGCAGTACCGGGAGACGAGGGACCCGTTCCGCACCGGCCCCGGGCAGCTCCCGCACACCGGGAGCCGGGGGGGGCGGCGGGGCCCGGGCACCTCCGGGACCCCCAGGGACCCCCCGGGAACCGGCACCCCCCGCCCCGCACCGCCGGGCCGCGGCAGGACGAGGAGGAGGAGGAGGAGGAAGGCGCCCATGCTCCCGGGCACACGCCCCACCCCCCCGGGGCTCTTCCGGCACCGCCCCGCCGGCGCGAGGTCGCCCCCTGGCGGGCACAGTGGGCCTGGAGGACCGCCCCACCCCCCTCCGGGGGCGGCCTCTGGACCCCGACCGGGGCCGGGGGGGGGGGGGGGGGCGGTACCGGGGCGCGGTGACCTGCCCGGGGCGGCGGAGCGCGGCGGCACCGCCCCCGACCCCCCCCCCCAAACTCACACACACACCGTGTGACGCCATCACGGTGCGCCGCGGCCGGGCGGAAGTGTCCGGTGAGGGCAGCGCTGCCCGCCTCTGACGTCATCAAGGGCGCGCCGGCGGCGGTCGGGGCGGCACGTGGGGCGAGCTCTGCCGCGCCGGTCGCCGCCGCCGGTGAGTGTCGCAACGTGGGCGGGGGGTGTCCCGCTGTCCGTACCCCCGTCTGTCACCCCAAAAGGTCACCGTACCCCCCTCCTCCCCCCCTCCCCCGGCTCCGCTCCGGTCACACGCCCGGGCTGGGGCTCGTCTCGCCCCGGCCGGTACCGGGGAACCGGAGCTGGGGCCTCGGTCACTGGGGGAGAGGGGGGGCTGGGGTCACGGGGGACACCGGGGCGGGGGCAGGGCCGTGGCCTGGGGTCACCGGGGACACCGGAGGGGGGGCAGGGCCGTGGCCCTGGGGTCACCGGGGACACCGGGGAGGGGGGGCAGGGCCGTGGCCTGGGGTCACCGGGGACACCGGGGAGGGGGGGCAGGGCCGTGGCCTGGGGTCACCGGGGACACCGGGGAGGGGGGGCAGGGCCGTGGCCCTGGGGTCACCGGGGCGGGGGCAGGGCTGTGGCCTGGGGTCACCGGGGTCACCGGGGAGGGGCAGCGGTGCCGGGAGGGAGGTCACCGAGGTCACGGGGGAGCGAGGAAGAGTAAGGCGGGGGACAACGGGGAAACGGGGATGGGGAAGTAGGGCGGGAGATGGCGAGGTCACGGGGAGCACAGAGGGGAGCACGGGTCAGCCCGGGGCTGGGGGGCACTGGGTCTGGGGGGGGGATGTGGGGATATCGAGAGGGAGCAGCGGGATCACTGGGGTGCGAGGTCTGGGGGGTGCTGGGTTTGAGGGGGGGACACGATGCGGATTGGGGACACAGGGACATCAGGGGAGGGAGCAGCAGGGACACTGGGGAGCAGGGGCTGGGGGTGCTGGGTTTTGGGGGGGGGTCGGACACAAGGACCTCAGGGGAGGGAGCTGTTGTGTCGCCGGAGAGCAGGGTCTGGGTGTGCTGAGTTTTGGGTAGGGGGGGACACGGGGACAGCAGGAGAGAGAGCAGTGGGGTCACCAGGGAGGAGGGGCTGGGGCTGGGGGTGCTGGGTTTAGGGGAGGGGGGGACATGGCATGGACTGGGAACATGGGGACATCAGGGGAGGGGGCGGCAGGGTCACTGGGGAGTGGGGTCTGGGGCTAGGGGTGCTGGGTTTAGGGGAGGGGGGGACATCAGGGGAGGGAGCAGCGGGGTCACTGGGGAGCGGGGTCTGGGAGTGCTGGGGTTTGGGTTTGGGGACACAGGGACATCAGGGGAGGGAGTAGGGGGGGGTCACTGGGGAGCGGGGGCTGGGGCTGGGGACACGGGGGGGGGACGCCGTGGCTTGAGGCAGCGGAGCCTGAGGGACACTGAGGGGCCCCCGGGGTACGGGGGAGCCTTGGGCTGGAGCCGTGCGGCACCGCCGGCCCCGTGTTTAATCTCTGCGGTGGAATGCGGTTGGGGTGACCTTGGACCCTGCCCGGGAGCTGCGCGGCGCGGGGCTGGCGTCGGGGACGGGGACGGCGGCGTGGGAGGTGCTGCCCTCTCACCCCCTTCCCGCCGCGGCCCCGTGCCAGCGCGGCCGCCCCAGTCCCCAGACTGGGGGTGCCAGGCGGGGGGCCCGGCCTAATCCCCCCAGGTATGCTCCGGGCAGACATTCCTCCCGGGATCACGGCGGGCGCAGTGCCAGCCTGCGCCCCCCCCCCCCCGCCCCACCAGCCCGGTTTTCTCCCCTGTGCTGCCCCGTGGCAGCCCCTAACGCTGCCCCACTGGTATGGCAGAGTGGGGGTCCCTCTGTATCCCGCACCCCTCACCCCGCTGGTGCCCACTCCTGGTTCCCTGCTGGCAGAGGTGGGGGGGTCCCAGCTGGAGCCGGGAGCGGGGGCAGAGGCTCAGCAGGGACCCCCACGGATGTGCCTTTTGGGGGGGGCAGTGGGGTGCCAGGGCCGGCAGCAGCTCAGGCGTCTGCTCCGTCCGGCTGCCGCCCAGACCCTCGGAGTCTGGCAGCCCCCCTCCGCCCATCCGTCCGTCCGTCCACAGCTGCGTGGGGTGCGCATCGTGGGGGTCGCCCTGCCCAACTGGGCGAGGGTGCCAGGGCACCTCCTCGCCAGCACAGACTGGGCTCCACTGCCCGTCCGTCCACCCGGCCCTGTCCGTGTGTCTTGCGGGGTGGGGGGGCTGCTGGCGGGGCCGGTATTGCAGGGTGGGCTGCTGGGGGGGGGGGGGGCGGTGCTGGCCCCGGGGTGCCCGGCTGGCGCCAGCGCCGGGGCGGTTGTGCCGGGCTTGGCTGGGCGCTGGTACCGGGGGCGGTTGGCGGGGCTGCGCGGTGCCGGCGCAGTTGGGTCCTGTTGGGTTTGGCAACGGCGGGACCGGTGCTGCCGGGCTTGGCAGGGCTGCCCTGTACCGGGGGCGGTTGTGTTGGGTTTGGCAACGGCGGGACCGGTGCTGCCGGGCTTGGCGGGGCTGGCAGGGCCGGTGCTGCCGGGGTGGGACTGTTTTTGCAACCGCGGCCTCGGCGCTCTTTGGAAGAGGCACCCGTTTCCCTTGGCGGGAGCAGCCGGGGAGGGGAGGGGGGGGTGGGCGCCGAGGTGCCGAGCCCAGCCCAGAGGGAGGAGGAGGGTGAAGGGGACGTTCCTTTTCCAGCCTGGCCCCCCCCTCCCCGCACCGGCTCCTTAAGGCTGAGACAGCAGCGAGCGAAGGTCCCTGCAGCGGCGCCTGGTTCAGCTCCCGGCACGGCCCGACGCCCGTCCCTCGTCCCGCAGCACCGAGCGCCGGGGAGATGCTGGCCAGGACCCGCTGCCGGGGTGGCTGCTGGGGTTCGGCGTGCCCATGAAGGCGGCGGGGCGCAGCCGGGGCGGGCGGCGGGGCAGCGGCGGCGCAGCGGCAAGAGGAGAGGCTCGCCATGGAGTTCACGGTGATCGACTACAGCATCTTCGCGCTGCTGCTGGTGCTGTCCTCGGCCATCGGGCTCTTCTACGCGCTGAGCGGGGACCGGCAGCGCACGGTGCAGGAGTTCCTCCTGGCCAACCGCAACATGGGCTTCTTGCCCGTCGCCCTCTCCTTGCTGGCCACCTTCCAGTCGGCCGTGGCCATCCTGGGCGTGCCGGGCGAGATCTACCGCTTCGGCACTGAGTACTGGTTCCTCGGCTGCTCCTACCTCCTGGGGCTGCTCATCCCGGCCCACGTCTTCATCCCCGTCTTCTACCGCCTGCGCATCACCAGCACCTACGAGGTGAGCGGGGCGGGCGGGGGGACGAGCTGGTGTCACCCGGCGGGGGGGGGGGGGGGGGGTTTGCCTCCCAGTGCCTCGCTGCCCCACACCTCTGGCCCCCAGCCTGCCCGGCCCCGCTCTGTCTGTGCGGCAGTGGGGGCTGAGGCGCTGGGGCAGGGCTGACTGCCCCCCCGGGGCTGGGGGTGGGATGTGGGGAGACATCCCCCCCTGCTCAGGACCCCGCAGGGCCCTCACCCATCTCCCCCCCCCCTGCCCCCCAGTACCTGGAGCTGCGCTTCAACAAGACGGTGCGGGTCTTCGGCACCGTCACCTTCATATTCCAGATGGTCATCTACATGGGGGTGGTGCTGTACGCGCCCGCGCTGGCCCTCAACGCCGGTAACGGGGGGGACGGGAGCGCGGGGGGGTGACGCTGGGCACCCCATCCTGTATGGGGAGGGGGGTGGGCTGCTGTTGCCCCCCCGCTCCCGGCTCCTTAACAGCCTCTGCCCGCTTCCAGTGACGGGCTTTGACCTCTGGAGCGCGGTGCTCACCATGGGGCTGGTCTGCACGCTCTACACCACGCTGGTGAGTCCCTGCCCGCCGCGCCGCCGGCCGTGCCGGTGCCGGTGCCGGTGCCGGGGGTGACGGGCGCCGTGCCTCCGCAGGGCGGGCTGAAGGCCGTCATCTGGACCGACGTCTTCCAGACGCTGGTGATGTTCGCCGGGCAGCTGGCCGTCATTGTGGTGGGCGCCCGGCGGGTGGGCGGCATGGCCCGCGTCTGGCGCCTGGCCGAGCAGGAGGGGAAGATCTCCGGCGTCGAGTGAGCGGCCGTGGGGGGCACGTGGGGCGGGTGGGAAGGGTTTGGGGGTGTGGGGGAAGGACCCCAGCGTGGTGCTGGGGTAGGGGGCATTCCTGCTGCCCTTCCCTGCGCGGTGCTGGTAAGCACCGGGCACCGTGACCCCCAACCTCCCGGCAGCCTGGACCCCAACCCCTTCGAGCGTTACACCTTCTGGACCCTGGCCGTGGGGGGTGTCTTCATGATGCTGTCGCTGTACGGGGTGAACCAGGCGCAGGTCCAGCGGTACCTCAGCGCCCGCAGCGAGTGGGAGGCCAAGCTGTGAGTGGGGTTTTTTTTTTTTTTTTTTTGGTGTGGGGAGGGTCCCACCTATGGCCACAAGCCTCCCCGCCCCCCCCCTCACCACCACCTCTGGCGCCCGCAGCTCCTGCTACGCCGTCTTCCCCTGCCAGCAGATCATCCTCTGCCTCAGCTGCCTGATGGGTCTCGTCATGTTCGTCTACGACCGGGAGCACCCACTGGCACCCACCCAGCGCCCCGGATCCTCCGACCAGGTGGGTGGCCGGGCCCCCCTCCCACAACCCACAACCCACGGGGCCGGATCCTGCTCCCCCGCTGACTGCCCCCCCGCTGCCCTAGCTGGTGCTGTACTTCGTGATGGACGTGCTGCAGGACCTGCCGGGGCTGCCGGGGCTCTTTGTCGCCTGCCTCTTCAGCGGGTCCCTCAGGTGAGCGGGCAGCCCTGGGGGGCGGCAGGGCTGGAGTCGGGGGGGGGTCCCAGCTGAGCCCCCCCCCCCTCATCTTCCCCAGCACCATCTCCTCCGCCTTCAACTCGCTGGCCACGGTGACGATGGAGGACCTGGTCCGGCCCCACTGCCCCGGGCTGTCGGAGTCACGGGCCACGTTGTTCTCCAAGCTGCTGGGTGAGCGGCGGGGGGGGGGTCCCGGGGCCGGCGGTGGCACTTGGGGGTCGCCGGTGCTGCTGTGACCTGCCCCCCACCCACCGTGGCTCCTCTCCCCAGCTCTTGGCTATGGATTGCTCTGCCTGGGGATGGCCTACGTCTCCTCCATGCTGGGCCCTGTGCTGCAGGTACGGGGCGGGGCGCGGGGCCCCCCAGCTCCAGCACGCTGTGGGGTGCGAGCTGGCGCTGAGGGACGTGTCCCTGCAGGCGGCCATCAGCATCTTCGGCATGGTGGGGGGCCCGCTCCTGGGGCTCTTCTGCCTGGGCATGTTCTTCCCCTGTGCCAACCCCGTGGTGAGTGTCCCCCGTGCCCGGGGGGGGGGGGTGGGGACACAGACCCCACGGGAGACTTGGGGGGGGGGGGGGGGGGGGCGGGTGCTGGGGCACCCCGAGCCCGGGCTGGGGTCAGCACCCTCCTCCCCCGGCACAGGGTGCCGTCGTGGGGCTGCTGGCGGGACTGGCCATGGCTTTCTGGGTGGGCATCGGCAGCCTGCTGCACAACATGGGGGGGGGCCGGGGGGGCCCCCCCATCCAACGGTACCGCACTCCCCGCTGCCGGCAACCTCACCACTGCCCTCGCCACCACCTTGCTGGCCCCCACGCCGCCCCCCCAGAGGTGAGCAGGACTGGGGGGAGGTGGGCCGTGGGATTTGGGGGGGGGGGGGCGTGTGTGTGTGTGCCTCTCTCTGCCCCACCCCCGGCCTCACCCCTGTCTCCTCCTGCAGCCCCACGGGGCTGCAGAAGTTTTACAGCCTGTCCTACATGTGGTACAGCGCCCACAACTCCACCACCGTCATCCTGGTGGGGCTCCTGGTCAGCCTGCTCACCGGTGAGTGCGGGGGGGCAGGGGGGCTGGCAGCGGGGGCCGCCCCCCCGCTCACCTTCCTCTCTGCACCCCCCCAGGCCCCACGCCGCCGGCGGCCGTGGACCCCCGCACCATCTACCCCGTGCTGCCTCGCCTGCTCTGCTGCCTGCCCCAGAAGTACCGGCAGAAGCTCTGCTGCGGCGTGGGCTTCCCCCCCGAGGTGGGGGGCCCAGACCCCAGCACCCCTTGGCGGGGAGGGGGGAAGGCACAGGGTCAGTGCCCCACCACCACCTCGTGCTCCAGCTGCCCCCCACCCCGCTTTGTGTCCCCCCCTCAGGACACCGACCATGCGGACGCCGTGGTGAAGAGCAACGGGGTGGCCAACGGCCTGCCCCCCCCCGGCCCCGGGCGGCGGGAGGAAGAGGAAGGACAGGGTTACATCCGCACGGCCGGGGTCCCCACCTACACCCTGCAGGAGACCTCCTTCTGACCCCCCCACCCCCCTGGCATGGGGGAGTCCCAGCCACCCCCTGTGCCCTTCCCCAGTGCCCCCCCCACGGCCAGAGGGGCACGGACCCCCCCGGGGGGTGCCTCTGCACAGGGCTGGGGAGCACCAAATACCGGGGAGGGGCTGGGTCCCCGGGGGGGGGGGCGGGGGGAAGTCCAGGGTCTCTCTGCCTGCACCCACACCAGTCTGGCCCCAAGCTGGGGGGCTCTGGGACCACAGGGGGGGTGTGGGGGAGCGATTCCCTCTTCCCCGACCCCCTCCCGGGACATGGGTGCTGCCCATGTGCCTTTACCGCACCCCTCCTGCACTGGGAGCCCCCCCAGGGTGCCGAGCACCCGACACCCCGCCCCCCCCCGCTGTCACCCATCTCTGTGTTCACTGTCCCCCCAATAAATGGTTCTGGAGCGCAAGTGACCAGCCCCCTCCCCGCCAGCCCCCAGGGAGGCTGTGGGGATGCGGGGGGGGGGGGAGCCCCCGCGGGAGCCTCGCCAGCTGGGGGAGATTTTTGGCCGTGGCCCCTTTCCCACGACGCAGGGCCGGGGGGGGGGTCCTGGCCCAGGGTGAGGGTCCTGGGTGGGGGGGCCCATCCTGAGGCAGGAGACCAGCGGCGGGTGCTCACTGCAGGTTTATTGCTGCGGGTGGGGCCAAGCAGCCCCCAGCCCCTCTGTGGGGCACCCCCCAGGCTGGGTAGGGGGGGTGCAGCACCAGCCCCATGGTGGGAGCTCCCACCGGGGCCCACCCTGAGTGTCCCCAGGGGTCCTGGCCCGGGTCCTGCCCCACTGGGGGCATCCCCCTGCCCACCCTGTGCCCGTGGGACCCCTGTGTGGGATGGGGGGGGTCAGGGTGTCCCCTCTGCCCACCCTGCGCCTGTGGATTCCCCCCATCCTTGTTGCTGCCCCCCGACCCCCACCCCGGGGCACAGCCCCCCCATGCCGTGGGGAGAGGGCAGATGTGGGGGGGTCACCCCCGTTGCCAGCCTGCTGACCCCCAGGTCTGTGTGCTCACGGCTGCCAGCGGCTGTGGCTGCCCCGGGGGGGGGTTAGGGCCGGGTCCCCCCCAAGGGCCGGCGTAGAGGTGGGAGCGCAACGGGGAGGGGGGGGGCTGGAGAGCCGCCCCTCATCCTGCTGCTGCTACCCCCAAATCTGGGGACGGGGGGGGGCAACCCCTGGGCCCGGCTGCTGGCATGCACAGGGGGTACCGGGGTGCGCTCACACGAGGGGTGATGTGCCGGGGGGGCTGTGTCGTCCCCCCCCCCAGGAAAGGGGTTGCCCTGGGTCTCACCTTGAGGGGGTGCAGCAGCGGGTGCCCGTGGAGCGGGGGGGGGGGGGCGGGCAGGGGGGCCGTGGACCAGCCCGTGGCTGAGGTGGGCGATGCAGGTGGTGGCCAGGACCAGTGTGTCCCGCTTGGAGAGCTTGGTGCGGGGGGGGGCATGGCGGGGGGGGGCGTGTCAACGGGCTCCCGGCACCCCCCGGCTGAGGGTTGGGGTGGGCACCCCGAGGGGGGACAGAGCCCGTCCACTTGTGCCGGGTGAACCCAGACCCACGGCGTAGCTGCGCCCACGGGGCCGCGTCCCACCCGGCCACCTGCACCCCACTCGTCACCCCCCCCATCTCAGCCTTGCCTGCGACCTGCACCCCCTCCCCACGGCAGCCCCCACCCAAAAGGCCTTTTGTGCCAGCCGGCTTTGGGGTGCAGTGGGTGGCAGGCGTATCCCTGGGGGGCTCCCCGCTACCACCCCGTGCGTGGGGTCCATGGGGGGGGGGTCCTTACCTGCGCTGCTGCCGGGGGGCCCCCAGGGCACCGAGGCGGGCAGATGAGGGCCGTGGGGTCCTGTGCCGGGCAGGTTTCGGGGGGCTGCGGGCACCCCTTCTGCCACGGGAGCCAGAGGTGACCGGGGAGCTGCTGTACCCCGCTCCGCGCCCCCCCGTGCTCTCAGCCACGCCGGGCCCCTCCGGCAGCCCCCCCCCTCCCCTGCCCACGCCTCAGCCCACGCGAAGGGCTCGGGGTGCCCCCGGGGGGAGCGCGGCTGCGTCCCTCCCGCCACGCCGCGGTCTCGCCTCCCCCTCCTTGGCACGGAGGGATGAGCGGGAGGATTCGGGCTGTCCCAGCCGGAGCCTCCCCCCGGCCCGGGCAGGGGACCCACGCGGGGGTGCGGGGGTCACGCCGTGATTCCACCCGGGCACCCACGGTAAGGTGGGAGCCCACTGCTGCGTGGGGTGCAGGCAGCTGGCGGCCCGTCCCCACAGCTCCAGCATGGAGCCGGCGGCACCCCCGCGCCCACATTCCCCGTGGGGTGTGGACCCCCCCGCGAGGGGCCGGGGGAGGCCGGTGAGGGAGGGGCACTGCCAGCTCAAAGCTGGGATGGGGAGGGGGACCCACACACCCCCACGGGGACCCACACGGCCCCCTGCCACGCCGTGGGGCTCTGAGAGTGGGGACGGTGGGGCTGGGGGCTGAGGGGGGCACCCCGGGACCCCCGCGCCGGGCCCCTCCTGCGCCGCGGGGATGTTCCCCCGCGGCCGTGGGGGCCGGGACGGGCAGCGTGCCCACGGGTGACCGGCGGGGGCGGGGCTAGGGATGGTGGGGGGCGGGGTTTGGGGCCGTGGGGCGGGGTTATGGATGACGGAGGCGCGTTTACGGATGGAGGGGGCGGGGTTATGATGGTGGGGCGGAGCTCGCTGTGGAGGGGCAGGGCTAGGGGCGGGGGCTATGAATGGTGGGGGGCGGGGTTAGGGTGCTACGGGGGCGTGGTTGTTGGGCGGGGCTATGGGGGAATGGGCGGGGCTATGGGGAATGGGCGGGGCTATAACGGGGTTGGGGGGGTTGGGAACGGCGGAGCGGGGCTGGGGGCGGGGCTTAGCGGCATGGCTGGGCGGTGCTTGTGCGGCGGGGTTGCCGTGGGCGGGGCCTGCGCGGTGACGCACGCACGCACGCACGCACGCACGCACGGGGCGCAGCCATGGCGCCGAGGCGTCCGGCCGAGCTGTACCGGGCGCCGTTCCCGCTGTACACCGTGCGGCTGCACCCGCGGCGGCCCCTCGCCATCACCGCGGGCGGCGGCGGCGCCGCCAAGACCGGCATCCGCAACGGCGTGGTGCGTGGGGGGGCGCGGGGGGGCGGGGGGCAGGTCCCCGCCGCGCTGGGCGCACTGGGAGCTGAGGCTGTGCCCCCCCCCCCCCCCCGTGTCCCGCAGCACTTCCTGCAGCTGGAGCAGGTCGGGGGGCAGCTGAGCGCCTCGCTGCTCCACTCCCACGACACGGAGACCCGCGCCACCATGACCATGGCGCTGGCCGGGGACATCATCGCCGCGGGGCAGGACGCCAGCTGCCACATCCTCCGCTTCACCCTGCGGCCCCCCGCCACCGCCACGCGTGACGGTGAGACACTACCCCCCCACACCACCACGCATCACCCCGCCACGCGTGACGGTGAGACACCCCCCCACACACACACGCATCACCCTGCCACGTGTGACGGTGAGACACCCCCCCACACACACACACACGCATCACCCCGCCACGCGTGACGGTGAGACACTACCCCCCCCCACCACCACGCATCACCCCGCCACGCGTGACGGTGAGACACCCCCCCACACACACACACGCATCACCCCGCCACGCGTGACGGTGAGACACGCCCCCCCCCACACACATCACCCCGCCACGCGTGGCAGTGAGACACCCCCCCACACACACACACATGCATCACCCTGCCACGCGTGACGGTGAGACACCCCCGCCCCCACACACACACACGCATCACCCCGCCACGCGTGACGGTGAGACACCCCCCACACACACACGCATCACCCCGCCACGCGTGACGGTGAGACACCCCCACACACACACACGCATCACCCCGCCACGCGTGACGGTGAGACACCCCACACACACACACACACACGCATCACCCCGCCACGCGTGGCAGTGAGACACCCCCCCACACACACACACACGCATCACCCCGCCACGCGTGACGGTGAGACACCCCCCCCCACGCATCACCCCACCACGTGTGACGGTGAGACACCCCCCCACACACACACGCATCACCCCGCCACGCGTAACGGTGAGACACCCCCACACACCCCCACACACACACGCATCACCCCACCCCCCCCCCCGGGGGTTGTGCGACAGCACCCGCCGTGGGCTCCGGGGTGCTTTGGGGGTGCAGGACCCTGCTATCCGGCCGCGGGGAGCTGTGTCGGGGGGCTCCGTGCCCAGTGTGTCCCCCCCCCCCTTCTCCTCGCAGGCGGTGCGGAGAAGGGGCTGCGGAAGCGGAGGGGCCCCAGCGCGGCGGGGCAGGGGGCCGGGGGGAGCCAGGCGAGCGAGGTGACGGTGGAGAGCCTGCGCAGCGTCCGCACCGATTTCAGCCCCGACGCCCTGCAGAAGGCCGTCCGCTTCAACGACGACGGCTCGCTGCTCGTCACCGGCGGCGCCGACGGCTTCCTCCGCCTCTGGGAGGTGGGTGCCGGGGGGGGGGAGATGAGGCCGGGGGGGCTGGCACGCCAGGCCCCAGCGGTTCCGTTACGCTGCGCTTTCCCAGCGCTTTGGCCCCCCCTCGGGGAGCGCTGGCCCGCCGGGCACACCTCCGATGCCCGCTCTGCCCTCGCAGTTCCCCAGCATGAAGAAGACGCTGGAGTTCAAAGCCCATGACGGGGAGATTGAAGACATTGCGCTGGGCCCTGACAACAAGGTGAGAGTCGGGGGGTGGGTGGGGGCTCCCCAGCCACTCCCCCCGTCCCTGGGGTGGGGGGGAGCCGCCCAGGGACGCCCGTGCTCCCTCTGCGCAGGTGGTGACGGCGGGACGGGACTTCCAGTGCTGCGTGTGGCAGCGGGACCAACTGGTGACGGGGTTGCACTGGAACGAGAACCTGCCCGGCATCCCCGACAAGGCTTACCGCTACCAGGCCTGCCGGTGAGAGCAGGGGGGCTGGGAACCCCCCTGCTAGGGGGCTGCGCTTCCCCCCAGCCCCTGCCACGTCCCCCCCCCCATAAGCTCTGCGCGCTGGTTCAGCACCCCGTGCTTCCCCGCGGCAGGTTCGGGGCCGTGGAGGACAGCGCCGGGGCGCTGCGGCTCTACACGGTGCAGGTGCCCCACAAGCGGGAGCGCCGGCCCCCCCCCTGCTACCTGACCAAGTGGGACGGGAAAACCTTCCTGCCGCTGCTGACCCGGCCCTGCGGCAGCGAGGTGGTCTCCTGCCTCTCCATCAGGTACTGAGGGAACCGGGTGAGCGCGGGGCTGGGGGGGGGGTCACACCACCCCCTGCTCATTCTGTGTGTGTTTTCCACCCCCACCCTCGCAGTGATTCAGGCACTTTCCTGGGGCTGGGCACAGTGACGGGCTCCGTCGCCATCCACATCGCCTTCTCGCTGCAGGTGAGCTGAGGGGGGGGGATTGGACACCCACACCCCCTCCTCCCCGCGGCCAGGCTGCCTCAGCCCCCCCCCGCACCCCGCAGAGGCTGTACTACGTGAAGGAGGCGCACGGCATCGTGGTGACGGACGTGGCCTTCCTCCCCGAGAGCCGGCGCGGGCGCGAGCTGCTGGCGGGGAACGAGGCCGCCCTGCTCAGCGTCGCCGTCGACAGCCGCTGCAAGCTGCACCTCCTCCCCACCCGCCGTAGGTGCCGGGGAGCGGGTGGGGAGGGGGGTTACCCGGGGGGTGTGTGTGTGTTGGGGGGGGGGGGGGCTCCCCCTCCTCACACCCCTCCTCACACCCCTCCCTTTCCCAGGCTCCCTCCCCGTCTGGCTGCTGCTGCTGCTCTGCGCCGGGCTCATCGTGGCTGCCATCCTGCTGCTGCAGCTCACCTTCCCGGGGTTCCTCTGAGACCCCCCACCCCGCTCAGCGCCAGGATAGATCCCCCCCCCCCCCCTGCACTCCCGCCCCCCCAAGCAGACTGTGAAGCAGATGAGGGACCAGCCCCGGACCCGCTGGCATTTGGGGAGCGGGCAAGGGGCTCGGGGGCCGCGCGGGACCCCAGCCCAGCAGGACTGTGCTGGTATTGGCATGGAGCTGGCCCCGGGTGGGGGGGGAGTGTGTTTTGGGGAGGGGGTTTTGGGGGGGGTTCGCACCAGCCTTTCGCCCTACTGCTGCCATTAAAACTGGGGTGCGAAGGCAGTGCTCGTCCTGTCTGTGCTGTGGGGGGGGACACCCCCCCCCGGGCCCACGCTGTGCCCCTCACAGCCCCCTCCCCGTCCCCCCTCGGGAAAGAGGGGGGCTTGAGGTGTCACCCGCCGTCCCGGTGTGGAGGCCACGCCCCCTTTGTGGAGGCCACGCCCCCCCGGGCGGAGAGCGCGCCCCCCTGGACTTGCCCCTCCCTCTTCTGGCCACGCCTCCCCGTGTGGCTCCGCCCGCCACGGCCCCACCCCTGAGCGGGCACGGGTCGGGCCGGCGGCCATCTTTGAGACGGGCGCAGGGTGCCGGTTAACCCCTGCGCTGCCGGCGGAACGCAGCCGGCGGCCCCCCACACCTCCCGGGGGCGTCGCGGGTGGGGGCTGACCCCCCCCACACCCCCACACACACCCCCACTCACCTCCCCCGGGGCGGGGGAGGAGCCGGTGTGCGGGGCGGGTCCCGGCCGGTGCCGGTGCGTGGTGGGGGGACGTGTCAGCTACGTGGCCCGGGGCGGGCGGCGGCGAGCGGCGAGACCGGGACCGAGTGTGAGTGGGTTGGGGGGGTGTGGGGGTGGGCACCGTGTGTGCCCCGCGCGTGCATCAGCGCGGGACGCTGCGTGCGCGTGTACGCGTGCAACGTGCGTGCACTCCGCACTGTGAGAAGCATGTGCACCGCGTGTGCACTGCGTGTGCCCCGCGTGCGCAGCGACCCGTGCAGCGTCCCCACGCGTGCCGCGCGCCCCGCCCCACCCCCCCCCCCCCCCCCGCGCGGTGCCAGCGTGTCCCCGCCGCGCTGGAGCCCTTTGACGCTCCCGGAGCTCCCGGCCCCGCCTGTGGAGGGGGGGGGTCCCGGGGGAGCTGCCGTGGGGGGGCGCAGAAGCCGGCGGCGTGACCGTGGGTGTGGAAGCCCCTTGCGCAAACGCCCTCCTGCCCCTCCCCAAACGCCGGATTCCCGAGGGGCCCCCCCCGCTCCCGGGCACGGTCCCCCGAGCCGGGGGCGCCCACCCACCTGTTCCCACCCAGCTGCAGCCCGAGCTCGCGGGATGAGGAACCCACTGGTGGCCCTGCTGCTGCTGGTCCCCGCGGCGTGGGCAGCCCCCAAGGCTGGGGGGCACAGGTATGGGGGGGGGGGATGGATTGGGGGGGGGGTGGACATGGGTATGGGTGAACGCAGACACAGATGAGTGCACGGGGATGGGGGGTGCGTGGGAACGGGTGGGGTGCATGGGCGTGGCTGGGATGCAGACGGGACACGCGGGGGGAGGTGTCTGTGGGTGGGGGGGACACCGTGTGCGGCTGTCAGCCCCCCCCCATCTGTCCCCCCATCCTGGATAACCCCACCCTCCCCCCACTCCTGCCAGGCCTGAGGATCCTACAGCCGCGGGGTCACATCCTGATCCCGACCCACTGAGCCTGGAGCTGATCGCACTGCCGTGAGTCCCTGCCCCACGGCGAGCCCCACAGCACCGGGCCCTGCACCTCTGGGTGGGGGGCTGTGCATGGGGGGGAGGGGGGAGTAGCACAGGCAGTGCCCAGCTGAGTGTGGGGCACCGTGGTCCTGGGGACAGCTATGGGGTGGAGCGGCTGTGGGGCAGGCTGTGGGGCAGGTTGTGGGACAGGGGTGGGGCATGCCCACCCCCAGCCCCACGGCCCCCAGGCTGCTGCAGAGCGCGGTGAGGAGCCTGGAGCCGCCGGAGCGGGACGCGGAGACCATGACACGGGAGCAGGGTAAGGTCGCACAGCGGTGTAGGGGGGTCACTGGGGGTCCAATAGGGACAGGGACCCCCCCCAGCCCCACGGCGCCCTGTGCCACACAGCCCTGCTCTACCTCTTCGCGCTGCACGACCACGACCGGAGCGGGCGCCTGGACGGGCTGGAGCTGCTGCAGCTGCTGGGCACGGTGCTGGCGCAGCGGGACGGGGGGCAGCCGGACCCCGATGTGGTAAGTCCCACGGGGTCGGCCCCTTGCACCCTACAGATGCCCCCCCCCCCTACACCCCGGGCCCTCACCCCATCCCCACCCCGTCCCTGCAGGTTGCCGTGCTGGTGGACAGAGCCCTGGAGAGGCAGGACCGGAGCGGGGATGGGCTGCTCGACCCCCCCGAGCTGCTGCTCTCGCCTGAGCGGGACCGGGGACCCCCGGGGCCGCCCCTCCTGCAGCAACCTGGGGAGCCGCGGGCAGGGGGGGACGCAGAGATGCCCAGGGGGGACACGGAGGTGCCTGGCGGGGACATGATGGTGAGTGGTCCAGGACAGGCAGCCCCCCAGGGTGAAGCCCCAGCTGCTGGAGCCATGGAGGCTGAGGAAGCCCCTGAAGCTGGAGCACCCGAGGGGGTGGCAGCCCCAGTTTGGGAGGACCCTGGGGAGGGGTAGGTGGGGGGAGGAGCTGTGGTCAGCGCTGTGCCAGCCCCACAGCGGCTGTGGGGCTGCTCCTGAGTCTGTGTGTGTTGGGAGGGGTCCCCCTGTGTCCCCCCCCCATCCTTGGGGGGGGCACGGTCACCCCTCTAAAATGCAGCAGGATGGAGAAATAAAAGCGCTCGCCATGACTGGGGTTCAGTGCAGCCCCCAGCCGCGGAGGGGCGCCGGGCCCAGCCCGGGGTGGGGGGCACGGAGGCTTTATTGGCAGCGGGGTGGGGGGTGCTGGGTGCCCCGGGGGTGGGGGTCTTGGGACGCGGGGTGCCCATCTCAGACGATGCCATCGAAGCCCTGGATCCCGCATTTTCTGCCGGCGATGCGGCAGCCGAAGGTGATGGCGTCCTGCAGGGTCTTCCCTGGGGAAGGGGCACCTCGTGGGGCTGAGCCGTGGCCGTGACCGTGGCCGTGGCCGTGGCCGTGGCTGTGGCCGTGCCCACCTGCCGAGAGTGCGAAGATGACAGCGGCGTTGAAGGTGTCCCCGGCCCCCAGCGTGTCCACGAGGGTCTCGGGGGGGAAGGCGTCCGAGTGCACCAGCTCCCCGTCTGGCCCCACGGCGTCAGCCCCTTCCTCAGCCCAGGCGCAGATCAGTGTGGCCCTGGGGGGGGGGGGGGATATGGGGGTGCGGGGGGTGGGCACGGGGCATGGCCATGCCCCCCACCCCACCTTTCCCAACCCGCAGCCCCCCGCCCCGTACCCCGGCTGCACGCGGCCGCGCAGCCCCTGCAGCGCCTCGGGGGCTGACCGGTACCCGAAGTGCCGCGCCACGTCCTTGCTGATGAACACCTGGGGGAGAGGGGCTGGGATGTGGGGGCAGCGCCCCCAGAGACCCCCCCCCCCCCCCCCCCCCCAATTCCACACCTGCACCCCTTGAACCCTCGAGTGACACCCCCCCCATCCCCGCACCCCCCTCCAAGGCTCCGACTGCCCCGTACCTGAACCCCCAATTTCCGTGCACCCCCCTCCCAACACCCTGGCCCCGCCCATGGCAGATAGCCGTGCCCCCGACCCCAGCCATTGGCAGACCTGACCCCGCCCATAACTGTTGGTCACGCCCCCATAACAGCGACCACACCCATGGCTCATAGCCACGCCCCCTGCATCTCCCTAACACCGTCCATGGTCACGCCCCCAGTCCCATTCCCCGCCCCCTCCATTAACATGACCCCGCCCATGACCCTTAGCCTCGCCCCACATTCCCCGCCCCATTGACATGGCTCCGCCCACTGCCCCACCCACGACCCTGCCCGATACCGTTAACCCGCCCTGTGCCGGTATCCCCGCCTTCCTCATTTCCATAACTCCGCCCATGACTCGTAGCTCCACACCCTGACCCTGCCCAGTGCCATTAGCCCCGCCCTGTGCATGTATGCCCCACCTGCCATTGACATAACCCCGCCCATGACCCGTAGCCCCGCCCCATCACCACACCCTTGCTCCGCCCAGTGCCGCTAGCCCCGCCATTGACATAACCCCGCCTATATCCCATAGGCCACGCCCACCGCCCCATCCTTGACCCCTGCCCATGACCCATAGCCCCACCCCCTGACTCCGCCCGGCGCTGCTAGCCACGCCCCCTACATTGACATAACCCCGCCCACATCCCGCAGCCACGCCCATCCCCATGCCCTGACCCCTCCCGGTGCCGCTGGCCCCGCCCCCCCGCGGCCCCGCCCCCGCACCACGTGACCCATGCCCATCAGCGGCAGCAGCTCCTCCCGCGGTTTCTCCAGCTCCACCGACGTGCGGACCCGCTCCCCCGCCGCCCGGCCCCGGTTGTGCCGCTCCACCCGCCGCATCATCGCCGCCTGCTCCGCCGCGTTCCGGGCCTGCGGGCGCACACCGCCTGCCACCGCCACCGGGGGGGGCCCCCCCGCCTCCCCGGGGGGGCGTCCCCCCCACTCCGCGCCAGCCCCGGGCTCACCTCCCAGTGGATCCACTTGTACTGGGAGAGGTCGACCCGCTCAAAGTCGTGGGCCGTCACGTCGGGCAGGTTCCTGCGGGGCGGGGGACAGGCAGGGCGGGGGGGGGGGGGCGCGACCCAAGGTGACCCCCCCCACCTCGCCCCAGCACCGGCCGGGGGCAAAGGGCAGCGCCGGGGCAGAGGTGGCCCCGCCCGGGTGAATTATTAATTAATGGTGGCGCAGCTGGACCCTGAGATGGACCCGAAGATGGACCAAAGGGCAGCGCCGCGGAGCTCGGCGGTGCCCCACGGCCCCTTGCCCTGCTGGTACCGGCACCGGCACCGGCACGGCCGGGGCAGCGTCGTGCCAGGCACCGGGCAGTTGGGGGTGTTGGTGCAACGGGGGTGTGATTGGGGGAGGGACTGTTGGCAGCGATCACGGTGCGCGGGGTTATGGGGAATTGCTCAACTCTGGCGCACGGGACCACCCCAAATCCTCTGGCAGGCACCGGTGGACCCTCCGCAGCGGGCCGAGCACTGTGAGACCCCCCCCCGGGATGCTGGGGGTGGCTCTGGGTGCCCGGCTCAGCCACGGTGAAGGCGGGGGGGGGGGGGGGTCTGCTGGGCGATGATGGGGGCTGACACCCTTACGTGTCGTAGAGCACGATGGTCCGGGAGCCGCTGGCAGCGCTGACGACGCAGCAGGCGCAGGGCACGTCGCCGCGGGGCTGCCAGGCCACGTGTGACACATCCACGCCGCGGCGACGGAAATCAGCGGCAATGAAACTTGGGGGGACACACAGGGAGTGGGACACACACACACACACACACACACACACACACACACAGGTGAGGGGTTGCTGGTGTGACCGACAGTGCGGGGCGGCTGGCGTGCAAGGCTGGCGGAGGGCGGGCAGGCGGCACCGCGTGGCACCGCGTGGCACCGCGTGGCACCACGTCCACCCCGTCGCGCAGGACGAAGCTGCTGGCGGGAGCGTTGGGGCGGCGACCACCGGGACACTCCCCCCCCCCCCCCCCCCAAACACCCTCCCGTTCCCCGCAGCTCACTCACTCGGCGGCGTGGCCGGGGGCCAGCGAGCCCATGAAGGCGCAGGGGGCTCCCAGCAGCGCCAGCACCGTGCAGGAGTTGGAGGCGTTCCCCCCGCGCTGCCACCGCTGTGACACACACCTGCAAAGCGGCGGGCGGTGGGTCCCGGGGGCACCGGCACGGCCCCGGGGGCACCGGCACGGCTCTGGGGAGCACCGGCACGGCTCCGGGGGGCACCGGCACGGCCCCGGGGGCACCGGCACGGCCCCGCGGGAGCAGCCCCCGGCCCCGGCGGTACCTGGTGTCCGAGTCCTCGGCCGGGTAGGTCTCCACCACGCTGATGATGTCCAGGCACACCAGCCCCACGCACAGGATCCGCTTCTCCCGCTCGCGTTCCGCCGCCATGCCGAGCCCGCTGCGCCCCGGTACCGGCACCGGCACCCGCGGCCCCGCCCCGCCGCGCCCCGCCCCCCCCGGCCGCCGCCAATCGGAGGCGGCGGACGCGCCCCACTCCCCTCGGGGGGGGCGGGAACGAGGGGTGGGCGTGGCCGTGGGGGGACACGCCCCCGCGAGTCCGGCCCCGCCCCGCGCGCAGGCGCGCGGCCGCCGGAACGAGGGGCGTGCGGGTCTGCACGCGCACCCACCCGCGCGCGGCGGGGGTGAGCGGTGGGCACCCGCGTGCACAGACCCACACCCACCCCACGTGCACACACACACCCACCCCACGTGCACACACACACCCCCCACGTGCACACACACACATCCACACACCCCCGCGTGCACACACACACACCCCCCGCGTGCACACACACACACCCCCCCGCGTGCACACACACACACACCTCCCCGCGTGCACACACATCCACACACCCCCGCGTGCACAGACCCACACCCACCCCACGTGCACACACACATCCACACACCCCCGCGTGCACACACACACACACCCCCCCGCGTGCCCACACACACACACACACCCCGCGTGCACACACAACCCCCCGCGTGCCCACACACACACACACACCCCGCGTGCACACACACACACACACACACCCCACGTGCACAAGCACCCCGCGTGCAGCTGTGGTTGCGGGTGTGCACGCGGGTGCTGGTGCACCTGTGGGTGCAGGTGCAGGTGTGGGTGGGTGCACCTGTGGGTGCACCTGTGGGTGCGGGTGCAGGTGTGGGTGGGTGCACCTGTGGGTGCGGGTGTGGGTGGGTGCACCTGTGGGTGCACCTGTGGGTGCGGGGCGGGGTGCGCCGCGCGGGGGGGCGGGGCAGGTTAATGTGTCACGGGCCGCGGCAGCAGCGTGGGCGGGGGGGGGGCGGCGCGGCCGCGGCACCGGGGACACGCACAGGTAAGCGGCGGGGCCGAGCACCCCCGCCCCGGGAGCCGCGGCACCCACGGCCACGCGTGTCCGCTCGGCCGCGCCGGGTCACCGATCCGGGGGCTGCACCGGGGCCCCTCCGCGCCCCCCCACCCCGCGCCGGCGGCACAACCTTTGCACCGGGCAGGGAGCGCCCGGACACGTCACCCGTGGGAGGCCCCACGCCTGCCCCGCTGCAGGGCCGTGCCGCGGGGAGCAGTCCCCCTTTGGAGGGGGGGGGGGCGGGGCGTGGAGGGGCCGTGCCGGAGCGCTGCCGTGCTTCCCCCCCCACTCGCGTGCGTGTCCCCCCCCAGGGTGCTGGGAGCCGGCGTGGGGGATGGACGAGCGGCTGCGGGAGCTGCGGCTGCGGGAGGAGAGGAGCTTCCTGCGGAGCGTGGCGTGGGGGGACCCCCCCGAGGACCCCCCCGAGGACCCCCCCGGCCGGGCACCCCCGATTGTCCCCGAGCCCCTCGCCAGTGACGCCGCCCTCTGCGCCCCCAACAGCCCCACGTCGCGCAGGTAGCGGGGGGGGGGTGGGTGTGGGGTGTGACCTCTTGCCGGGGGGGGGGGCGATGTTCCGATGGCGCCCCACCCGTGTCCCCCGAGTCCCCACACCCCCCTCCCCGCAGGGACCTGGGGCTGATCGCGGAGGCCGTGGGGCGCAGCGAGGTGCTGCGGCGGCTGGGCCAGGGCTGCCCCGGGGCGCTGGCGCGGAGCCTGGTCCCGCTGCGCCACGCCACGGGGGACACGGTGCTGGCCGAGGGCGCCGAGGGCTCCGCCATGTACATCGTGGCAGGTCAGCGCGTGGGGACCGCACGCGTGTGGGCGGGGGGGTGGGGGGAGGGGGGATGCCGGGTCCGTCATGCGTGTGCACACGTGGGTGTGGGTGCGCGTGCACCTGTGCGTGTTGCACGGCCATCCCGCGTGTGCGTGTGCACCTGTGTGCATTGCAGGGCAGTCCCGTGTGTGTGTGCGTGTGCACCTGTGCGCATTGCACAGCCATCCCGTGTGTGTGTGTGCGTGTGCACCTGTGCGCATTGCAGGGCAGTCCCGCGTGTGCGTGTGCACCTGTGCGTGTTGCAGGGCAGTCCTGCGTGTGCGTGTGCGTGTGCACCTGTGCGCATTGCAGGGCAGTCCCGTGTGTGCGTGTGCGTGTGCACCTGTGCGCATCTCAGGGCAGTCCCACGTGTGCGTGTGCACCTGTGTGCATTGCAGGGCAGTCCCGTGTGTGCGTGTGTGTGTGCACCTGTGTGCATTGCACGGCCGTCCTGCGGGTGCCTGTGTCTGCACGTCCATGCGTGTGCGTTGCGGGGCAGTCCCGTCTGTGCACGTGTGTGTGTGAGAGCATGTGTGCACATCTGCAAGGCAGTCCTCTGTGTGTGCATGGGAGTGTGCACGTGCATCTGTGTGCGTCGCGGGGCAGTCCTGTGTGCACGTGCGTGTGCGCGTGTGTGCACGAGCATGCATGCGTGTCGCGGGGCAGTCCTGTGTGTGTCTCTGTGTGTGCACGTGCACGTGTACGTACGTGTCTGCACATTGCAGGGCAGTCCCCGGTGTGCGCGTGCGTGTGTGCGCATCTGTGTGGGTCGCGGGGCAGTCCCGTGTGTGTGCACGCGTGTGCGTGACGCCCGCGTGGGCCGTGTCGCGCTGCAGAGGGGCAGCTCCGCGTGACGCAGCGGGGCCGGCAGCTCCGCACGCTGGGGCCGGGGGACGTTTTCGGGGAGCTGGCCATTCTCTACAACTGCAAGCGCACGGCCACCGTGCAGGGTAAGGGCAAGCCCCCCCGGCCCCCCCCGTGCCCCCCGTGCCCCCCGTGACCCCCGTGACCCCCGTGACCCCCCTGTGCCGCAGCGCTGAGCCCCGTGCGGCTCTGGGCCATCGACAGGCACCGGTACCGCGCCATCGCCACCAGCAACGCCAAGCGGAGACGGGCCGAGATGCTGAGCTCCCTGCGAGCGTGAGTGGGGCCGGGCACCCACGGCTCTGCCCCGCAGCACCCACCGCCCCCCCGGCCCCTCCCCTGGCCCGCGCCCCGGGGGGTGGGGGAAGGGGGCTGCCCTCGCCGGCAGAGTCCCCTCGCAGTCCCAGACTTGTCGTCATCGTTCCCAGCCCCATTCCCAGCTCATCCAAATCCCTGTTCCCTCCCCATCCCCATCCCACCCCATCCCATCCTGTTCCTGCCTGATCCCCCGTCCCAGCCCATTCCCAATCTCTTCCCATCCCATCCCTGTTCCCAGCCCTGGCTCCTCCCCAGCCTCGTCTCCCTCCATCCCCTTCCCCAGCCCTGCCCTGACGGCTGCCTCTGCTGGGCTCCGGGGAGCGGGCAGGGTGCGGGCAGGGTGCAGGCAGGGTGCAGGCAGGGAGCAGGCAGGGTGCAGGCAGGGAGCAGGCAGTGCAGGCAGGGGGCAGGCAGGGAGCAGGCAGGGAGCAGGTGGTGCAGGCAGGGAGCAGGCAGTGCAGGCAGGGGGCAGGCAGTGCAGGCAGGGAGCAGTCAGGGTGCAGGCAGGGAGCAGGCAGTGCAGGCAGGGAGCAGGCAGGGAGCAGGCAGTGCAGGCAGGGAGCAGGCAGTGCAGGCAGGGGGCAGGCAGGGGGCAGGCAGTGCAGGCAGGGAGCAGGCAGTGCAGGCAGGGAGCGGGCAGGACACCCAGCCCCCCCCGCCCGCAGGGTGCACTGGCTGCGGGACCTCTCCGACACCCACCTCTGGAAGCTGCTGGACGCCATGGAGGAGGTGGGTGGGTGCCCGAGACGGGAACCCCCGCCGCGGGGGTGCAGGGCACGGCCCTGGGGGGCTGCAGCCGGGGGTGGGGGTGCGGCACGGGGCTACCGGGACGTGCCTGGGATGGGGGGTCTGGGACTGGCTGGGGGGGTGCGGGGGCTGCCTGCTCCCCTGCCCACCCCCACGCTCCCCGCAGTGCACCTTCGCGCCCGGCCACGTCATTATCCACGAAGGAGACGAGGGGGAGAACTTCTACATCATCCTGAAGGGAGAGGTGGGTGCGAGGCTCCGCAGCAGCGGGGGGGACACACACCCCCCCCCCAGCTCCACGACCCGCCCCGTCCCGCTCAGCCCGTGCCCCCGTCCCGGCGCTGCAGGTGCGGGTGAGCCGGCGGGTGGACGGGCAGGAGAAGCTGATCCGCGTCCTGGGTGCCGGCGAGCACTTCGGGGAGCTCTCCCTGCTGCAGTAGGTGCCCGCGCCCCCCCCGCTGCCCCCCAGGGTCTCTCCTTTCCCCCCCTCACTACCCCGTGACCCCCCACCTCTCCGCAGGAACAGTCGCCGGACGGCGTCGTGCCAGGCCCAGGGACACGTCACCTGCGTCACCCTGACCAAAGAGTGGGTGTCCCCGTGTGGGTGTGTCCCCGACCCTGTCCCTGCCAGACCCCCCCCCCGCTGCACTGACCCTTCCTCTGCCCCACAGAGACTTCCTTGAGATCAGCCCCTTCTGCCCCCCACAGCCCTTGGAGCCGTGAGTGTCCCCGGCACCAGTCACCCCCAAACCTTTGGGGGACCCCAGGCGAGACCCCCAGCACGGGAGGGACCCAGATCGGGCTGACAGCTCGGGTCCTGCTGACTGGGGGGAGTGGGGAGGGGGGGCCATGGCCTGGGGGGAACTGGGGCGATGGGTGCTGGGACATCTGGGGCGATGGTCCCACACACGGGTCTGGGATCCTGGGGGGGGTTGGGGGGCTCCAGGTCGGTGGGGAAGGGGCTGTGTGGGTGCCTGGGGCTGAGTGGGGGCTGGCTCCACTGCCCCCCACCCCCTTGGCTCCTTCCCACCCCAGAAACACGTCTGAGACAGAAGCACCGGCCCTGGAGGATCCCGAGCGGTCAGTGTGGGGTGGGGATGGGGTGGGGATGACGTGGGGTGGGGTGGGGATGGGGACGGGGATGGGATGGGGACAGAGCCACAGCCCCCCTGCCCTGGGCTGGGGCTCCCTGCGCTCAGGGTGCAGACAGTGGGTGGGCAATGGGGGGGGGGGGGGGGGGGGGCACACACAGCAGTGTGTCAGCCAAAGCCCAGCCCAGCGCCGGGGGTCCCCCGGGGTGCGGCTGGGGTCACTCGGGGTGCTGCAGCACCCCCTTGGCCCATCCTGATGGCACCGGGGTCCCCAGAGCCTGGTGCTGGGGGGAGGGGGGGGTGTCCCCACAGTGGGACCTGGAGGTGTCCCCAGGGAGCAGCGGGGGGGTCATGGCAGGGCCAGGGGTCGGCAGCCCCGGGGTGCTGGTGCGGGGGCTGCAGGGCCGCGGTGGGCACCCGCAGGGGTTGGGGGTCCCCGAGGCTGCGGCAGCCCCCGGTGCCGGTGCGGCTGGAGGAGCTGGCGGCCGTGTGCTACGAGGAGGGGCAGCGGCAGGGCCAGCGCGTCGTCCTGGGCACCGGCGGCTTTGGCAGGGTCGAGCTGGTGAGCGCTGGAGCCTGGCCCCCCCCAGTACACACCCCCCCCCCAGCCCATCCCAGTGCCCGTCCCAGTGCCCATTCTGGCTCCCATACCGGTCCCTATCCCAGTGCCCACCCCAGTGCCCATCCCAGCACCCACCCCAGTGCCCACCCCAGTGCCCGTCCCAGCACCCACCCCAATGCCCGTCCCAGCACCCATCCCAGTGCCCATTCTGGCTCCCATACCGGTCCCTATCCCAGTGCCCATCCCAGTGCCCACCCCAGTGCCCGTCCCAGCACCCATCCTCACACCCACCCCGGCTCCCGTCCCGGTGCCCGTCCCAGCACCCACGGCCGCCCACGCCCAGGTGCGGTGCCGGGAGCGCCTCTTCGCGCTGAAGCGGATCCGCAAGGACTGGGTGGTGCGGACGCAGCAGCAGGAGCACGTGCGCACGGAGCGGCGGGTGCTGGCGGGCAGCCGCAGCCCCTTCCTGGTGGGGTGAGAGCTGGGGGGGCGCTGGGGGGGCAGCGGGGGGGCCGCGGGCCGTGCCAAGGTCCCGCCGGTGCCCCTCCGCCGGCAGGTTTTTCGGCACTTTCCGGGACGGGCAGTACGTCTACCTGCTGCTGGAGTTCTGCCAGGGCGGCGAGCTGTGGACCAAACTGCGCGAGGTGTACGGAGCCGGGGCGAGCGGGGGGCTGGGACACGCCGTGCCGTGCCGTGCCATGCAATGATGTGCCATGCCACTCTGTACCATGCCATGGCACACTGTGCCGTGTCATGCTGTGCCATGCCATGCCATGCCAGGCTGTGCCAGGCTACACTATGCCATGCCATGGCACTCTGTGCCATGCTGTGCCGTGTCATGCCGTATTGTGCTGTGCCATGCCACGCCACTCTGTGCTGTGCCATGCTGTGCCGTGCCATGCCATGCCAGGCTCTGCTGTGCCATGCCGTGCAGTGTTGTGTCATGCTGTGCTGTGCCGTGCCATGCGATGCTACACTGTGCCGTGCTGTGCCACACTGTGCCGTGCTGTGCCACACTGTGCCGTGCTGTGCCATGCTGTGCTGTGCCATGCCATGCCATGCTACACTGTGCCGTGCTGTGCCATGCCGTGCTGTGCCACACTGTGCCATGCTGTGCTGTGCCATGCCGTGCTGTGCCACACTGTGCCGTGCTGTGCCATGCTGTGCTGTGCCACACTGTGCCGTGCTGTGCCACACTGTGCTGTGCTGTGCCATGCCCCTCTGTGCCATGCCATGCCATGCTGCACTGTGCCATGTGATTCTGCGCTGTGCCGCACTGTGCCATGCCATGCCATGGTGTGCTGTACCACGCAATGCCGTGCCATGCTGTGCCGTGCCATGCTGTGCCGTGCCGTGCCATGCCGTGCATTCTGTGCTGTGCCACGCCATGCTGTACTGTGCCATGCCATTTCATGCCATGCCGTGCCACACACCCGCCGGTCCCCGCCGTGCAGGCGCTGCTTCGAGGAGCCGCTGGCCGTGTTCTGCTGTGCCTGCGTGGTCGAGGGCCTCGAGTACCTGCACGGCCGCGGCATCGTCTACCGCGACCTGAAGCCCGAGAACCTCATGCTGGACCGGCACGGCTACGTCAAGCTGGTACGGGGACGGGTGTCGCGGCCGTCCCGCCTTGGCGGGGGGGGGGGCTGTGTTGGCTGACGGCACCGCTGCTGCCCACAGGTTGATTTTGGCTTTGCCAAGGAGCTGGGGAGGGGGGAGAAGACCTACTCCTTCTGCGGGACCCCCCAGTACCTGGCGCCCGAGATGCTGCGCCAGGAGGGCCATGACTTCGCCGTCGACTTCTGGATGCTGGGCATCCTCACCTTCGAGCTGCTGGTGGGCAGGTGAGTGTGACCCCACATCCACCCTGTCCCCCCGAGGCTGGCTCAGCACCCCCCCTCCCCAAATGCTGCGGTGAGGCCCCACCTGCCCGCACGCCCCCCCCCAGGCCCCCCTTCCACAGCGCCGACCCCCAGCAGATCTACAGCCGCATCCTGGACGGCGTCTTCTCCTTCCCCGCCTTCCTCAGCGAGGCCGCCTGCTCCCTCATCGCCAAGCTCTGCAGGTGCTGGGGCGGCGGGGGGGGGCACACGGGGGGTGGGGGGTGCAGTGGGGTGCCCCAGGCAGGGTCGAGGCACTTTGGGGTGCATCGCTGCACCCCTTTGTGCGTGGGGGTACCCTTGGTGCATCGTTACACCCCAGCGTGCACCGGGGGGGTGTGGGGGTGTGTGTGCTCTCTGGGTACATCGGTGCACCCTGGTGTGCAGGGGGGTGGGGGTTCGCCTCAGGTGTATGGGGGTGCCCCAGCCCCTGCCCCCCCCCCCCAACACCCACAGGCGCCGTCCAGGGCAACGCCTGGGGAACACGGCCAGCGGCATCCGCGGCATCAAGAAGCACAGGTGAGTGTGGGAGGGGTGGGGTGGTGTTTTTTTTTGGGGGTGTGTGTGTCTGTGTGTGAGACCCCCCCCACCCCCCAGTCCCTCCTGAAACCCCCAACCCCCCCCCCCAAGGTGGTTCGGGGCCCTGAAGTGGCGGAAGCTCTCGCTGCGGCAGCTGGAAGCACCCACCCTGCGCCTCATCAAGGAGGTGGGTGAGGGGGGGGCTGAGGTGGGTGCTGCTGGGGGGGGGGGTGGGCAGGAGGGGCTGAATCTCACCCCATTCCCCCCCTCCAACCCAGGGACCCCCCTACATCAACTTCAAGCGTTTCTCAGTGGACTGGACGCCAGCAGAGGACGAGTTCTCGGGGTGGGATGAGGATTTCTGACAGCAGCGGGACCGCCCCCCCCCACTCCGGGTCAGCTGAGCCCCCTCCCCACCGCACCCCTGAGCCAGGGCGGTGCCGAGGAGAGAGGGGGGGTCCCCGTGGCCTCCTGCTCCTGGGGCGGGGGCTGCCGCACCGCAATAAGTGGTGGGAGCCGTGGGTACAAAACCCGGTGCCGCATCTTTATTTTGGGGTGGGGGGGGGCCGGGGGCGGTGTGGGGGGTTGGGGCGGGCGGTGTGGGGCGTGTGGCGGCAGGGGAGTGAGGGGTGCTGATAAATAACGGAGCGGGTGTGTGTGTGTGTGTGTGGGGTCCCGGCTGCGCCCCTGGCCGTGTCGGGGTGGGTGGGTTTGGAAGGGGGAGGGGGTGGGGTGTGGGGCGGTTCGGTGGGTTTAGGGCTCCTCGGCGTCGTAGAGCAGAGCCCCGCTGAAGACGGTGAGGGGCTCGTCGGGGGCGTGGGCCAGGCGCCCCGAAACCAGGTCCACGCAGAGGGTCTCGCCGGCCGCCAGCGGCAGCAGGAGGCTGAAGACCCCGAGCGCGCCGGGGCTGGGCTGCAGCGCGGCCACCGGCTCCTTCTCCAGCCCCTCGGGCTGGAACCCACCCGAGTCCAGGCGGGCGATGCCCTGGTTGGAGCGGGACAGCACCGCCTCCAGCTTCTCCCCTCGGTGCCCCGTCAGCACCGCGCTCACCAGGTACCGCCCGCTCACCGGCGCGGTGAAGGTGCCTGCGGCGGGCGGGCGGCTGTCAGGGCGCCGGCACCCCCGGGGGACCCTCCCCTCACCCAGCGGGACCCCGCCCCAGCCCCACGCGCGGCCGCCGGCCCCGCGGGCGCTCACCCGTCTCGGGGTCGTAGGCGCCGCCGTCGTTGAGCAGGACCTGGTCGAAGGGGACGGTGCCCGGCTCGGCGCGCTGGGTGCTCAGGGCGGCCGAGAAGGCGACGCGGGGCACGGAGCCCGGCTCCCCCACCTCGCCTGGGCGCCGCGTCAGGATGGGGCGCCCCGGCCCGGCACCCCCCCCCCCCCCCACCGCCAAAACACCCCCCCCAGCCCCAAACCGGCCCCTCCGACATGTCTGAGGCCGCACCCCCCCCCTTTCCACTTTGACCTTGTCCCCCCACTCCCAGCCCTGCCCATCACCCCGGGCTGCCCCGCCCAGTGACACCCCCCCCCCCGCCCCCCCCAGCTGCCATTGCAAACCCCACAGGCCTCCCCCCCCCCCCCGCCCAAAACCCCCAGCTCACACCCCAAGGACCAACCTCCCCAGGCTGCCCCCCCCTAAACCCCAGAGCCCCCAGCTCATACCCCAAAAACCAGCCCCCCCCCCCCGCTCACACCCCAAGAACCAGCCCCCCCACACCCTCCCCAGCCCCCCAGCTCACACCCCAAGAACCAGCCCCCCACACCCCCCCCAACTCACACCCCAAGAACCAGACCCCCACACCCCCCCCAACTCACACCCCAAGAACCAGCCCTCCCCAGCCCCCCATCTCACACCCCAAGACCCAGCCCCCCCACGCCCCCCCCAGCCCCCCAGCCCTACCTCTCTCTCCTGGCAGCCCTGGGAGGGAAGGGGAGGAGGGGGCTGCAGGGCGTGTGTGGGGCAGGACCCCCCCGGGGCACGGGGTCTGGCCACACCACTGCTGCCCCACTGCAGGGGACTGGGTGTGGGGCGGGGGGGCTGCTCCTTACCGGGGGGACCCATGGGACCTTGTTCTCCATCCTTGCCAGGGGGCCCAGAAGGGCCGGGGGGCCCCATCTCACCCATGGGGCCAGCAGGGCCAGGGGGGCCGGGGGGGCCTGGAGGGAGGGGGGGGGGGGGGGGGTTGGAGCTGCTCTGGCCCCACAGCCCCTTCCCCTCACCCCAAAGCCTCACGCCTTGAGCCCCCCACCCCCCCGCCTTGCACGCCCACACCCCCACACCATGAGCCCCCATGGCTTGCATCCCCATGTCCCCACACCCCACACCTTGAAACCCCACATCCCCACAGCTTGCACCCCCACACCCCAAAGCCCCGCACCGTGACCCCTCCCACGGCTTCCACCCCCACGTCCCCACCCCCCACGCCTTGAACCCCCACATCCCCACGGTTTGCATCCCCACGCCACGGGCCCCCACATCCCCACACCTTGTATTCCCACACCCCACACCTCGAACCTCACACCCCCACGCCACGAGCCCTACGGCTTGCATCCCCACGTCCCCACCCCCCCACGGCCCCGCGCCCCCCCTGCCCCCCGCGCACCGGCGGGGTCCCTCTGGCTCAGGCGGAGCAGCTCGCCGCGCAGGTGCTGCAGGCTGGCGTTGAGGGCGCCGAGCCGGCGCGGGAGCTGGGCCTGCAGCGCTTTCTCCACGGCGGCAGCGCGGGCGCCGGCGGTGCCGTTCAGCTCCCGCACCGCGTCCCACAGCCCCGCCACGTGCCGGCCCAGACCCTCGCGGACGCCCCGCAGCCCGCCCGCCACGGCCTCCAGTTGCTCGCAGACACCCTCCAGTTTGGCCAACCGCGGCTCCAGGCCGGCTGGGCAGCCGCCGGCCCGCGCCAGCTCCCGCGCCAGCCCCTCCAGCCGCTCCTCGCTCTCGGCTTGCCGCGCCGCCGCCGCCGCCGCCGCTTGGTCCAGCTCGGCCACGATGCGGTCGGTGATGGCGCCCAGTTGGCGCTGACGGGCGTCTTGCTGGTCCAGGGCGTCCTGCAGCCCCTGCACCGTGGCGTTCAGCCCGCCCAGGGCGAGCAGCGCCCACGCCAGCTCGCCCCGCAGCCCCCGCAGCTCCGAGGGCGAGGTGCCCCCGAAAACGCCGAACCCCTCGAGCGGCGGCTCCGGCTCTGGCGACGGCTCCGGGGCGCAGGGGCCGCCGCTCAGCTCAGCCTCCAGCCGCCCCGTCCGGTTGCGGAGCTGCGCCAGCTCCTCTGCCAGAGCCCCCCCCGCCTCCAGCCGCCCCAGCCGCCCCGCCAGCCCCCCCAGCGCCTCCCCCTGCGCCCCCAGCAGCTCCCGCAGCCCCCGCAGGGACCCGGCCAGTCCGTCCCCGCCGGCCCCCAGCGCCCGGAGCTGCTCCTCGGTGTCCTGCAGCCGCCGCTCCAGCTGCCGGAGGAAGGGGTCGCGCTGCTCGTCCCGGCTGCCTGCCGTCGGTTCTGGGGGGGCCGGGCAGGGCCGGCCGCAGCGGGCCAGCAGCCCCTCCAGCTCGGCCAGGCGTGCGCCGCGCTGCGCCCCGCTCGCCGCCAGCCCTTCCACCACCCGGCTCAGGTTGGCCAGGTGTGCCGGCAGCCCGCCCTGCCGCCCCTCCGCCTCGGGGGGCCAGGGGCCGGCCCGCGAGGCGTTCAGCCGGCCCTCCAGCTCCGCCAGCCGCCGGGCCAGCACCGGCCCTTGCCCCGCCGGCCCCGCCGCCGCCGCGGGCAGCCCCTCCAGCCGCCGCTCCAGCTCGGCCAGGCGCCGGTGGAGATCATCGGGCGCCGGGGCCAGGCGGCTGCTGAGGCTGCTGATGCGCCGCTGCACCGTCTCCACCGCCTCCCGGTTGCGCTGGTCCACCGAGCCCACCAGCTTCTCCAGCGCCCGCATCCTCTCCCGGTCCTCGGCCGCCTGCCGCCGCAGCCCCTCGGTGCCGGCCGCGCAGGCCGCGCAGGTCTCCTGCAGCCGCCGCTCCAGCTCGCGCAGCCCCGCGTCCGACACCGGCGATGCCGCCGCCGCCGCCGGGCCCTCCCGGCCGCTCTCGTGCCGGTGCAGCCGGTTCTCCAGCTCCTCCAGCCGCCGCTGGACGTGGCTCAGCACCTCCCGCACCTCGGCCGGGGCGGCCGCGTCGGCCGGCTGCTCGCCCTCGGGGCTACCGGCCGCCGGCCGCCCCGCCGGCTCCTGCCCGGCCCGCAGCTCCTCCACTTGCTCGCTCAGCCGCCGCACTTGCTCCTCCAGCCGCCGCACCTTCTCCGCATCCCCGCCGCCTGCCGCCGCGCCGCATCCTCAGCACCGCGGCCGCCACGGTTCCCCAAAACCATACCCCCCCCCCCCCCCAACTTCTCCGCATCCCCGCCGCCTGCCGCCGTGCCGCATCCTCAGCACCGCGGCCGCCACGTCGGTGCAATTCCGCAAAACACCCCCCCCGCCCCCCCACTTCTCCGCCCCCCGTCCGCCCGCTGCCGTCCCTACCTTCGCCCCCCAGGCCGCTGAGGGGGTTGCCGAAGCCAGAGAGCGTGGGGCGGCCGGGCCGGGGCCGGGGGCGGCCGGTGGGCTGGGGGGGCACCGGTGCCGGCCCCTCGGTGCAGTCGTCGCCCGAGTACCCCTGGCAGCAGCGCCAGGCCAGCTCCGACACCGTGCGCTGGGCCACCTTGTACCGGGGCCGCAGGAAGCTGCGGTACCTGCAGGCAGAGCAGCGGTTTGGGGGGGGGGGACACAGACGGGACCCCCCGGCCGGGCGGCGCAAGGAGGGGGGTGCCAGGTGTGGGGGTGCCCTCCCTGCACCACCCCGCGTTCGGCTCCCCGCTCTGAGAATGTGGTGAGGCGGGGGGACACACACACAAAAAAACAACTGTAAGCTGTGGCCTGGCCCCGGCCCCCCCCACCTCGCCCGCGCCCCTCTTGCTCATTGCTGGTGACCGGGGAAGAAGAGGGGGGGCTGCCTCTGTGCGACCCCACTGCCGGCATCACCCCACAGTGCCGGCCCCACTGCCGAGACCTGCCCTGGGTGTGGGGCGTGCTGGGCGAGGGGGGTGTCCCAGCATCTGCCTCACAGCGGGGGGGGGGGGGGGAGCTGCCAGCGGGGCAGGGGGGGGCCGGTCACCCCGCCAGCACCGCTGGAGGCCGCCCGGCTCTTGCGAAAAAGTAAACACAACCCCGGGGTGGATAAACACCGGCGGCGCGGCCGTAGCCAGACCCGGCTCTGCTCCCCCCCCCGGCCTGCCCCCCCCCTCCGGCCCCACTCACGCCAGGACGCGGGGGCACTGGAGCTGCCCCCAGCCGCAGGGTTGGTAATCCGGCTTCACGAAGCTCTCGACGCCGTCCTCCACCACGCAGCTCACGCTGCGCGTCACCACGTAGGCGCACCAGTTCCTGCGGGAAGGGGTCAGGGCGCCCACCCGACACCCACCCAGCGTCCCCCACCCCCCCTTCCCCATCCCAGCAGCCCCCCCCCCCCCCCCCCCCCCAGCACGCCCCAGTGCTCGCCCTGCCGGCCCCACCGGTAGCACCGTCACGGCCCAGTGCCGCGGGGTTAATGGGCCGGATCCTGTGCCGTGCCGGAGCGCTTTGCCAGACCCCGGCGGGGACGGGGGGCTCTGCCTGTGGGGTTCGGGGTGGCCGGGCAGGGTTCGGGGTGCCAGGCACCCCGCCACGCCACACTGTGCAGGCCCACGCTGCCCCACGGGCTGCCCCATTAGTGCCCCATGGGGCAGCCACTGACTGCGGGGTCTTCGCCGCCCCGTGGCCACTGTGCCCCCCAACCAGGCGTCTGCAGCTGGGGGTCAACCCCCACCCTGAGCCAGAGCAACATCCCTGTCAGGGCACCGCTCCCCCCCCTCGCCCACACTGGGGATGGACCCCAGCCCCACGGTGTGGGACCCCAACCCAGCCCCACAGCGCGGGACCCCCTCCCAGCCCCACAGGCTGCAGGGACAGCGGCGCAGCCTTATATGGTGTGAGCCCAGAGCCCGGAGCTGAGCCCCATAGCCAGCACCCCCAGCCCCACACAGAGCAGCCCCCCCTTGCAGCCCCATTGGGAGCAGCCTCCCGGGCCCCCCGGCCCCCCGCGCTGGGAGTGGGGCTGCGGTGGGGGCCCGCGGTGCCGCGGCTGGTTCCCGTCAGGCCCCGGCTGGATTCCAGCTCCTCCCCGGGGGCCGCCGGGAATTCCTGTGCCGACCGACGGCCCCCCCTTGCCTCCCCCCTTCCCTTCCTCTTCCCTTCCCTTCCCTTCCCGGCCCCCCAGCCCCCCTCTCAGCCCCCCCACTCGGGGGATCCTGGGACCCCCCCGGGCCGCCCTGGGGTCCCACCGCGCGGGACCGGGGATGTCCGTATCACAGGGGTAGGATGGGGATATGGGACGGGGCAGGACAGGAGCCCTCCTGAAATCACAGGGCACCGGGGCAGCCCCCCTGTGCCCCCCCCCCCCGCCCCGAGCACAGGATGGGGCCACCGCAACCCCCCAGCCACAGGGAAGGGTCGCTGCAACCCCCAAAGTGTGGGGAGAGCCCGCTGTGCCCCCCAAAGCCGCAGAGAAGCGCTTCAGCCGCGTCCCTGCCCCGCCGTGGGGCTGAGAGTGCCTGACCCACGTGTCCCGTTCCCCCCCCCCATTTGCAGGCAGCCCCACACCTGCGGCCAGGCCCCGCCGTGGGGCTGCCGCGGGGCCGGCCGTGGGGCCGGCGCCAGCCGCGGCCGTGCCGGTGCAGCTCCACCCCGCACGTCCACGCTGCCGCGGCGCTGATGTGGCCGCGGTGAGAACGTGACCCCCAACCCACGCCAGCCCCACACCGCCCGACCCCCGGGGGTGCCGTGGGGCAGGGACGGGGGGACGGTGAGCGGGTGCCCCCGTGCCGGGCGGGTGGATGCTGCGGCGGGATCAGCCCCGGGGACCCCCCGGCACGCGCGGCTGCCGGCACCCACCCCGGGGTCTCGCCCCCCCGGTGCCCTGCCCCACGTGCCCCCCACCCCCCTCCACGTGCACCCTCCACGGGACGGCGGGCGAGCGAGGGGTTGGGGGGGGCAGCCCCCCGGCACCCACCGGCGTCGGGACCGGTTGCGGCACGTGCCGGTGCCCGGCCGGTCCTTGGGGGGGGGGGGGGGTGTCCCCCACGACGTCGGGGCGGGCGGCTGCACCCTGGTTCCCACCCCACCCGTCACGGCACGGTCACGGCTCCTACCTGTGCCGGTTGGCAGCCCGGGCAGCGCCGTGGGCTGCGGTGGGGCCGTGGGGGGCCGTGGCCTGGACGGGGCCGAGCGCGGCGGCCCCCCCGGTGTAGAGGCTGTACCTGGGGGGGAAGTTGGCGGCCAGGGCCTGGGCGGCCAGGAGGCACGGCCAGAGCCAGGGTGCCATGCTGGGCACGGCACGGCACGGCACGGCACGGCTCGGCACGGCACGGCTCGGCGGGCACGGCACGGCACGGCTCGGCACGGCCCAGCTCAGGAGCGCATGGCGCGTCCCGTCGCGGCTCGCGTCCCTCCCGGCTCTGCGCGGCTCGGCACGGCTCGGCTCGGCGCGGCGATGCGGCTCTGCCCTCCCCTCGGCCGCGCCTCGGCCAACCCCTCGTCGCCAGAGCCTCCCCGGCGCTGCCCGTCGACGGGGTCCCCGGGGGCCCCCCCGCTTCCCGCCCGCCGCGGACCCCCCCCTCCCCGGCCCCGGCAGCCCCCGGCGCGCCCCGGCCTCAGCCGGGCACCGCGGCCCCCGCCCCCGCCGCCCGCACATCTGCTTCTCGTTAGGGCCGGGCCGCCGGCGGGGACGGGAAGGAGGGACGGGGGAAGCCAGAGAGGCCGGGCCGGGGGCCAGGGCCGCAGGCGGCAGCGCGGCCGGTGCTACGGCCACGGGCCCCGGCACCCCCGGCCGCGGCCCCGACCGGCGGCCGAAACGCACGGCCCCGGCTGCTCGCCCGGCGGGGCCACCCCGGGCACCGGCTGCTCGCCCGGCGGGGCCACCCCAGCACCCCGCTCCTCGCCCGGTGTGACCACCCCAGCACCCTGCTCCTCGCCCGGCGGGGCCACCCCGGCACCCCGCTCCTTGCCCAGTGTGACCACCCCGGGCACCGGCTGCTGGCCCGGCGGGGCCACTCCAGGCACCGGCTACTCGCCCGGCAGGGCCACCCCGCTCCTCGCCCGGCGGGGCCACCCCGGGCACCGGCTGCTCGCCCGGTGTGACCACCCCAGCACCCCACTCCTTGCCCAGTGTGACCACCCCGGCCCCGGCTGCTCGCCCAGTTTGACCACCCCAGAACCCCACTCCTCGCCCAGTGTGACCACCCCGGCACCAGCTGCTTGCCCGGCGGGGCCACCCCGGCACCCCACTCCCTGCTCACTATGTATCCACTGTCACCCCACTCCTCACCCACAGTGGCCACCCCGGCACCAGCTCCTCGCCCGGTGTGACCCCCCCAGCACCCCGCTCCTCGCCCGGTGTGACCCCCCCAGCACCCCGCTCCTCACCCGGTGTGACCCCCCGTCACCCCACTCCCGGCCCAGCCCCAGCTCCCACTGGTGCCCACTCCAGTGGCACCCGGCGGCCACGCACCCGGCACCCACCGCACCACGTCCCCACGGCAGCGCCAGCGCCCAGTGAGGGGCCCAGCGCCCCCGGTTCATCCCCCCCCCCCCCCCCCCAGCACTGGGGACAGCGGGGCCAAGCGGGGGAGCAGGGTGGTGACACCGCGGCCACCCTGCCGCGACCCCTGGGCCTGTGGTGACACGGTGGCTTTCCCCGCGCCGCGCGGTGATGTAACGGCCGCCCGATGACATCACGCCTTGGCCCCAGCCCCGGGATGACGTCACAGCCCTGGCGAGGCAGCGCGGGAACCTGCCGCGCGCCGGGGGCTCCTCGGGGCCGGTTTGAGCACAAACAGCTGGGGGGGGGAGGGGCGGGGGGGGATGGGGCCGGAGGGAAGAGGGGAGGGGGGGGATGGGGATGGGGGCGGGGGGGTCCCGGGGGACAGCGGCTGGAGCGGGGGGGGGGGGGGGGGGGGGCAGGACCCCCTCTCCCTGTCCTGCCCCCGCCCCGCCCCCCGCGGGGCCCCGTCCCAGTTTCTATATTTAGACCCGGCCGCCCCGGGGCCCCCGGGGCGGAGCCGCACGGCCCCGCCCCCTCTCCAGGCCCCGCCCACGGCCCCGCCCACCCCCGCGCCCGGCCTTGTATGGAGGCGATGGCAGCCGAGGGGGCGGGGCGACCCCGGGGGGGGCGTTCCCAGGGGCGGACAGGGCCACGCCCCCTGGCCCGCAGCCCCGCCTAGCGCCTCGGGCTGAGCGGGGCCGTGACGTCACCGTGGGGCCGGGGCCAGGCTGCGACGTCACAGCCGGTTGGGGGGGGTTGGGGCGTATGTGACGTCGCTGCGCGCGCGAGCGAGAGGAGCCCCGAGGCGACCACCTGGCCGGGGCCCGGCAGCCGTGACGTCACGGCGCGGCCGGGGGCCAGGAGGCCCTGACGTCGGCGCGGAGCCCGAGGCGGGCGTGACGTCGCCTCCCTCCACCGACGCCCCGCCCCCGCCCTTCCCACCGTGCCCCGCGGCCGGAAGTCGCGCGCGGAGGACGCGGACGTGGCGGCGGCGGCACCGGCGGCGCGTGAGTGGGGGGGGGGGGGTCCCCTCGGAGGGTCCCATGGGGGTTTGGGGGGTCCCGGGCGGGAAGGGGTCTCGAGGCGGGGGTGTCCCAGCCCCGGGGGGGCCGGGGGGGGGGGGTTGTTCCTTGGGGGGGCCGCGGTGCAGGGTCCCATGCCCCCCCCCCCCCCCCCCCCCCCCCCCCCCCAGGATGATCACGGACGTGCAGCTCGCCATCTTCGCCAACATGCTCGGCGTCTCGCTCTTCCTCCTCGTCGTCCTCTACCACTACGTGGCCGTCAACAACCCCAAGAAGCAGGAGTGAGGCGCCGCCGTGACGTCATGACCTGACACCCCCCCCCCGCGCGCCGTGACGTCACACCACCCCCCCCCCCGCAGGGCCGTGTCGGGGGGGGGAGGCGGGACGCCGCGCTTCTTCCCGATGGATTTTTGAACGGCAACGCGCTAATCCCGAACCAAACCGCCGCGTTAAAAAAGAAGTTAAAAAAACAAACAAACAAACAAACAAAAAAATAATTCTCTCGCGTCCCTCCGCCGGGGAGGGGCGTGGCCGTGCCGGGACCCGCCGGGGGGGGGGGGGGGGCTCTGCGCTGGCGCTGTGTCGGTTTTGGCGGGGGTGCCCCCCCCCCCCCCGGTGCGGTGCCGGCGGTCAGGCTTCGGCGCAGAACGAGAGGAGCTGCCGGTAGGAGCCGAGCGAGGGGGGGCCAGCGGGTGGGTGCTGCGGGGGGGGGGAGCAGGGTGAGGGGAGGGGCTGGAGCCCCCTTCCCAGCAGCGGGGGCTGCCCACCCGGCTGCCCCCCCCCCGCTTCCCAAACCCGCGGGGCCGTACCTGGGGGTGCAGCCCCTTGCCCCTGTGCAGGAGGAGTCCCTCGGCGCTCTGAGCCCCCCCGGGGGGGGGCTGCTGGCCCAGCCCTGCGGGGACAGACACCGGTGCCAATGGGGGGTGGGGGGGTGGCAGCCCCCCTTGTGCGGCGGGGGGGGGGGGGGGGGGGAGCGCCCCTGCACTGGGCCCTACCTGGCTGCGAGGCGGGGGGCTCGCCCCTGGGGAGCCCCGGTGGGCTCCGGCTGGTCGTTGCCCCCTTCCTCCACACCGGGATCCTGCTGGGGCGCAGGGGGGGCCCCCCTGGGCTGTGGAGGAACCACACGCCGCTGCTGAGGGGGCTGCGGGGTTTGGGGAGGGGGGGGGTGTCTGTTGGGGTCCACCCCCCCCAGCTCTGATGCCGGCACCTACCCAGGCTGTTCCGGGGCACTCCTGGCCTCCAGCTTCTTGGGGGGCACCTGTGGGGAGGGGAGGGGGTCTGGTCCTGGAACTGTGGGAGCCCCCCAACAGCTGCTGGGGGTCCTGCAGAGCCAGAGCCAGCCCCACAGTTGGGGGATCTCAGCCCCACAGTCAGGGGGGTCTCGCCCCACAGTCTGGGAGGGTCTCGCCCCACAGTCGGGTCAGCCCCACAGTCAGGGGGGGGTTTCAGCTCCATAGTTGTGAGGGGGGGGTCCCAGCCCCACACTTGGGGGGGGTTTAACCCTGCAGTCAGGGGGCCTCACCCCACAGTTGAGGGTAAGGGGGTGTCAGCCCCACAGTCGGGGGGGTGTAAGCCCATGGTTTGTGGGGGGGAGGGGTCTTGCCCCACAGTCAGTGGGTCTCACCCCACAGGCGGGGGGTCTCTGGGGAAGTGCCCGGGTGGTTGCTGTGCAGGGCCCCCCCCCCCAGTCCCGGGCAGGGATTGTGGGGGGGGGATCCAACATCTCCCAGCACATCCCGGGGGCAGCGTGTGTGTCCCCCCCGGCCCCCCGGGCCCGGCTGGCGGTACCTGCAGCGGTGCCGTGCCGGGGGCAGCCGCCGGCTCTCCCGCGCCGCGCTGGGCCTCCCGCGGTCCGTGCTGGGCGCTGGGCGCTGGCAGGGTCCCTGCGGGACAAACGAGATGGAGCTCAGCCCTCGGGGGGGGGGGGTGAGGTGGGGGCCGGGGGTGGGGGGGGAGCTGTGAGCCATGGCGGGGGCGCGGAACCGAGTTGTGCCGCGGGTGGGACGGGACAGACGCATGGACGCGGCCGTTTCAGCCAGGAGAGACAGAAACCCCCCGGCAGCGTGGCCGGTGCCGGACGGGATCAGCCCTACGGGCGCTCGGACGCTGCCACCCAGGGCATGGACCCCCCGCCCCCCCCCCAGGGACCCCCAGAGCCGGGTGCTTGGGGGGGAGGAGGAGGAGGAGGAAGGGGCCCGGCGCTCCTGCGGCAGCTGGATGCCCACCAGCCCTGGGAAGCGGCGAAGGAAAGCCCGAGCTTTTTTCTGCCGCTTTTCCCCTTCCCCGTTAACCGGCCTTTATCCCAACCCAGTTTCCTTCCCTTTCCCCCCGTTCCCAGCGCGGTGAAGCCACCGCAGTGTCCCCGGGGAAGGGACGAGGCGCCGAACGGCGGCGAGCCCGGCAGCGAACGGGGCCCCGCGGGCCGCAGCCAGAGCCCGGGCCGCGGTCGTGCAGGTTCACCGTCCCCCCTCCCGGGCCGGCGGCTTTATCGTGCCGGCGGGCGAGAACTCAACCTTGACCCCCACCGCGTCGGACACCGGGGCATCCCGTGCCATCTAGCAGCGCTTTGGGATCTCGGCATTCCCGGTTCCTTCCCGGCGAAGGAAGAATCCGTGATGCCGCCCCGGGACAGCCGGCAGAGCGGTGCCGACCCGCGCTGTCGCGACAGGCTCTCCCCACTCCCGGCCCCACGGGCTCTGCTCCTGCTCACGCGCCCGACTGTCGCCCGCTGCCCGGGATCGGCCCGGGGGGGGGTTGTTCCCGCTGGCTCCGAGCGCGGTCGGCAGAAGGAACAGACGTCACGACGTGCCCGTGAGAACAGAAGCCTTTTTTATTTCCTCCCCGCCACGGCAGATCGAGAGACGGGCGCTACAAAGTGCCGGCAAGCCCACGCGGCGGACGGAGCGACGGCGGAGCACGAGAAACGAGCCGACAGTCGGAAACGCGGCCCCCCACCCCCCCCCCCTCCCCAAGAGCCGCGCCGGCGCACGGAGCCTCGACACATCACCCCCCCCAGTCGCACAGGCAGCCCCGAAAGCGGACCCTCGCCCGCACCCCTCCGTCTTTGGGTGCTGGGGTACGGTGCTCGCTGGGCCGGGAGCCCCACAGCAGACTGGGGCTCCCAGTCCAGCCCCAGTTCCTTCGCTGGAGACCTGTGGGACCAGCCCCGCGGAGCGGCACCGGGGCTTCCCCCGCCTGACCCCCCCCCGCCCGCCCCACGGCGAGGAAGGCAGCGCGGGGGGCACAGCGAGCGCCTTGTTTTGGCACGTCCCCCCCCGCTCCCGGAGCACAAACGGGCGGCAAACCGGGGCCTCTCTCCCCACCGTGCCAGCGGCTTCGGGGCTGCGAGCCAACCCCCCCCGCCCCGCACAGGACTCGCCGCCTGTTCAGAGCCCCCAGTGACCGACTGGCAGCCGGGCCGTGACCAGAGCCGTGGGCCGCCAGCGAGTGCTGCTCGGCGGTGCCCGGGAGGGGAAAAGGCACTTTGGTGTATCCCGGCGGGCCGCGGGAACGCCTTGGGAGCGGCTGAGGCCGAGGGGAGGAGGTTTTCTGTTCCGGCTTCTCCAGAAGCCCCTGGGCCCCCACGGCCGGCGCGGGACGGGCCATCTCCCCCGGCAGCCCGCGGCGGACACGGTCCCTCTAATCTCGGTGCAGCAGAAGCAGCGGCAGCTTCTGCCCAGCCTGGGGCTGCGGGGCCGCCGGGCGGGAGCGCGGCCGGGCCCCGCGGTTCCCTCCAGAATCCGGGCTGGAGAACCCCCGGGTCTGGCCGTGCGGTGTCTGTCCCGGCCCAGCCAGGGGCGTGGGGCTGAGCGCGGCATCCGGGGCCCTTCCGAGGGGAGGGGGGGGCGGCGGTTCACACGCACTCCTTCCACGCAAAAAAACAACCCCCCACTTTTATTGCGTCAAAGCACAGGGTTTACGCTGGCACAGAGCTCTCCTCAGGGCTGCGGCTTCGCACAGCAGCTCGACAGGTACCGGACCAAGCGCACGAGCGGTCCCCAGCCCAGCTTACCTCTGCCCGGCGCCGGGGCTCTGCCGCTGCTTTTGGGGGGGCTCCGGGCGGCGGCGGTCGGAGCCGGGGCTCTGCCGCTGCCGAAAGTGAAGCTGGGGGAGGCTTTGATCTGCGGCGAGTCCTGGCTGCCGCTGGTGCCGTTGCTGCAGCTCCTCGTGCGGGACAGGGCGTTATCGGAGGCCGAGGTGGGGAGACCGCTGGAAGGGGGATGAGAAACAGGGAGGGGGGTGGGTTCGGCCCAGTTCTGTGGGGAGGGGGGTTCCCTCCCGCCAGCCCCTCTGCGCTCCCCCCCGTCCTTGCCAGCCGGTTCTGCCCCGCAGCCCGGGCAGCGAGCGTGAGACGCTGTCTCTGTCAGCTCCACCCCCCCCATTTTTTTTCCCCAGTGTCTGGGGACAGGGATGGCCCCACATCCTTGGGGCTGTCCCTGAGCAGCAGCAGACCCCAGCCCCCCCTGCCAGCAGCAGCCTCGGGGCAGCAGCCACGGCGTCAGAGTTCCCACTCCCTCGTGCCCAGTGCCCAAATCCATCCCAGTCCAGCGCCCGACTGGGCTGGGGAGGGAGAGAAGCAGGAGATGCTGGTTCTGTCCGCAGGCAGGTAATTGCTTCCCCATCCCCGCGGCAGCTGAACCCCCAAAGAGCTTCCCCCTGCACGGCTGCGTGCCCCCCTCCTGCCTGCCAGTGCCTCGGGCCGCCGGCACGGAGCAAACCGCCGGCACAAGCGCAGGCCCCGAGGCGGTGGGAAAGCAAGCGAATAAACCTCGGCCTCGTTAGCTGCAGGGCGACTCACTTGGAGTACATTTATCATCGCTAATTTGGCGTTATCCCGCAGCTCTTGCGCGCTCAACCCGGCGGGCCCTTACGTGGAGCTCCTGGGGGGGGTCCTGGCACCTCCTCGCCGCCGCGGGCCCCCGCCTGCACCCTTGGTGCCGCGCACGTGCTTCAGCATCCAGGCGCGCAGGTTGCTGAGGCAGCTGTGCTCGGAGAGGACGATGCGGGGCCAGGGGTTGCAGTCCGCCATGTCCAGCGCTGCCACGGCCACGGCTCTCCCGACCTGCCACGGCAAGAGGCCACCGGTGAGACAGGTCCCCGGGAAGAGCCCGCGGCTCTCCGGGAACTGGGGCGGAAACGCGGAATTTTCTCCCTGGGTGCGGAGGGAGCCGGCCGCCCCGCTGCTGGGGGGGCCCCTTTACCTGCTCAAACAGCTCCACGGTGTATTTGGAGGGGAAGGCGGGAGGGGGCGGCGGGCTGGCCCGCCCGTTGTCGTGGCAGGCCACGGGGATGCTGTTCACCGAGCGCCCCGTGTTGTAGTTGCACTCCAGCGTGTAGCTGTGAAGCGGGAGGAAGCCCACGTTACCCGAGGGATCCGCTGCTGGGAAACAGAGCCCGGGGAGGGGGGGAGCGTGTGTGTGTGTGTCACCCCGCCGGGGAGCCACCAGCATCCCCCCAACCCCAGAACCCGCTTCAGTGAGCTGCATTTTCTCGCCCGGAGGAGGTAAAAAAGCAGCAGTTGGGCCGTCGGGCGGAAGGCAGAGGCGTGCGAGGGCAGGAGCGGCACCCGTGGCACAGGACCCGAGGGACCGGGCTCTGAAATCGCTGCTGAGGTGAGGACTGGCCACGGGGGAGCTGAGGGCAGGAGCTCGCCGAGCACCAGCTCCCACAGCACCGGAATCCACCCCCCCCCTTGTCTTATATGACCGGTCAGGGCACCCGCGGCTGCCGGGGACACCCCGACGTGTTCTGTGGTCACCCCGAAAGGGTCCATGGTCACCCCGGGTGAGCCCGCGCCACGGACAGGGCACGGGAGAGACCACGGAGAGACGCCGGACCACGGACACGGCGCAGATGGCAGGGAACGGGCAAGATCCACAGAACCACCTTCGAGTCAGCCGGGGCTGGGCCGTGTGCCCGGGGACGTGGCAAAGCGGCGGCGGGAGCACGGTACCGGGTGTGGGGAGCCGGGAACGCCGAGGGAGCTCAGGCGACCTGGCAAAGCCGGAGCCCCGCGGGGGGGTGGGAGGGGGGGGATGAACGTCCCGATCTGCTGACCGAGAGGCCGGCCCGACTCTGCCGCGGCGTGCCGACGTGGCCTGGCACCACAGGGCCAACCGCCGCCGCGGCACCAACCAACCACTGACACACCGGCGACCACTGTGGCACCAACCACTGACACACCGGCGACCACCGTGGCACCACCAACCACCGTGGCACCAACCACTGCAGCACCACCAACCACCGCCGCACGAGGCCACGGCTCTGTGCTCCAGACGTGGAGGGGATCGATCGCCCCTCGCCAGCCACCCCATTCCAGGCTGTCCCGGGGGGGCCGGGGGCCCGTCCCCACACCTCCCCCCTGCTGCCGAGGCACTGGGTCCCGGGTTGCCCCTCTCCAGAGACGGAGGGTCCTGTAGCCCAGCACAGCCCCCAGCTCGCCCCCGGCAGCTCGGGGCTGGCACTTTGCAGGCGGAGCAGGGAGGGAGGGGGGACTGACTGACAGACAGACAGACAGCCTGTGCAAGGCAGGAGCTCAGCCCAGGGCGCCAGAGCAGGGCTGAGCCTCGCTACACCAAAATAGCAGAAGACGGGTGCCCTGGCGCCGCGGTGCCGTCGCCCAACGACGACAAGTGACCGATTTTCTTTAAAACCGACCACACGCCCGCTTGCCCAGCTGGAACTGTCAGGACAGCAAAAGCCAAAGCGATGCTGCCGGCGCCCCCCGCCCCGGGCGGGAGCCAGGCGGCAGAAAGCAAACGCTGACCCCCCCGCAGCGGGGGTGCCTCGACTGCTCGCCGCCGCGCCAGGAGCCCGCTGAGGACCCACCACGGGCCTCGAGGGTGGGGACGGGGCAGAACGGGCTGGGGGGGCTGTGGGTCGGGGGCAGCCCGGCTGCAGCGCCCACGCCACGGTGGGAGCTCGGTCACCCGAGAGAAAGGAACAAGGCAGAAAGCAGGATCCCAGCCCTGGGCGCCGGGAGAGCAGATTTTTGGCTTTTCAGGGATCTGCTCGGGGGGGTCCCGAGGGGCAGGGCCCTGGTGAGAAGAGGGGCCCAGGAGAGCCCATCTGTTTTTGGGGGCTCACCTCCTCCAGCTCCACAACAGTCCACCCAGGGAGGTGGGAAGCTGAGCAAAGGCGGCAGGACCTGCAGGGATGATCAGGGAGCTCCCGACTTGGGCTTGGAAAAAAACCCAAGGGGTGGAAGAAAGGAGCGGTGATGCAGGAGGGACACAGAGATGCTGTCCAAATGGGCAGGGACTGGGGTGGGAAAGCCAAAGCCCACGCGGAGCTCAAGCTGTTGGGGGATGAGAAGGGCTTCAAGGCGGCTTCCAGAGGTATCAGGGGTGGAAGGAAGACAAGGGAGAGTGTGAGCCAGCTGCTGAATGGAGCTCGACCTTCTCCACCTCCGTCGTCGCTGGCGAGCTCAGCGTTCAGCAGTCCCTGGCCCCCGAGAGCAGAGGGAAGTTGGAGGAAGCAAATGTCACCCGTCTTCAGAGCCAGGGACCCATGAGCAGGTCAGCTCCACCTCAATCCCCGGGAAGGGGACATGCTGCACAGTGCAATGGGTGCTAGAAATTCACCTCTGCTCAGCGGTGATAAATAAAGAAACCATCCATTAAATACTGCTTCTATCCCCCAGAAAGTCCTGGAGGCCTCCAGACTAGTGGAGGGTGTTGGGGAGTAACCTCCCCATATGGGTGCTGGATGGGCCACCCAAGGGTGATGCACAGCTGGATCATGGGCATGGAGGAACTCGTTAGCTGGGGATGGGATAATGAACGGCAGCTTTGTCCGTAGTGACGGTGAAATAGCAGAGTTCTTGGTCCTGAGGGGGGGAGAGCAGCAGAAGACAGACCCTGGGCCTCAGCAGAGCAGATTTTGGCTAATTCAGGGCACCAGTAAGGGGGATCCTGCTGGAAATGGCCCTGAGGGACAAAGCAGCTCAGGAAAGAGGGCGATTTTTGAGGACAGATTGCAGGAAGGGCCCATCCCAACGCTCAGGGAGATGCACAGACGTACCAAGGCGGGCTGGGAGGATCGCTCTGCCCAGAGATGGGGCTCCAGGAGGACAACCACCAGAAACGGAGCTTAACCCAGCCAGGGATCTCCTGAGAAACGCTCTCCGTGTGAGCCCATGGGCCCCGAGGGGCAGCACCCAAGGGTGCCGAGGGGCCGCCGAGGTCCTTGAGGGGCTCCTTTTGGTCGTCTCCAGAAGGTGACAGGGAGTTGGAGGGGGTGTGTGTGTCCCTGGTGGGTTGAGAAAGGCAAACGCTGCATCTGCTGTCGAAAAAGACAACCCAGGGACCGAGCGGCCCGTCAGCCTCACCTCGGTCCCAGAGGCGGCAAGAAGAAGGTGACTGGGAGCTGCCAGCCAGGACCGCCTGCGTCCCTCCGACCGCTCCGACACAGTTCTCATCCCACTGAAACCCAGCGAGTCGCCGTCCCCGTCCGCCTGGCGTGCCGGCACGGCACGGGCACCGCGAGCGCTCCCGACTCCAGCACAACGCCCGCCGCGTCTAACCGCGGGCCGTTCCCCGCCAGCCACTGCAAACGGGCACCGAGCCAGCTACACCAGCAACCCCGGCCTAAAAAACCCCCCTGTCTGTTACTGCAGGGGCGGTTTTAGCCGGATCGGCCGGGGCGCAGAGAAGCAGCAGAGTGCACGGCAAGGGCTGAGGGAACGGGGGGAAAGAAGGGAGCCTGCCCCCGCGCCGAGCAGCTCTTCGCGGGAGAAGGGGTGCGGGGGGTTTCTGGGGGAAGTCCGCATCTCCTCAAAGCACAGATTCCCGCGGGATGCAGCACCTACTAAAGCAACATGACACGCTTCTCTTGTGCTCCTCCCCCGGCACCTGCAACCGGCCACTGCTGGGGCCAAACGGGGTAAGACAGGCCGTTGGTCTGATGAGTTCAGCCACTTTAATGATCCCAGCAACCACAACAAAAACAGGCCAAAAATATCCCATCCGTTGTTGGGAGAGCGGCCCGTGGCTGCTACAGGCCACACAAATACCCTCACCGCCCAGAATCACGGATTGGCCGAGGCTGGAATCTCGCACGGCAATCTCGCAGGCGAGGTCTGGGGAAGCTGAGCCCTTTGCAGGTTTTAATTATAGCTCCCTACAAATACAAACGTCTGGGGAAGAGGAGAGTTCCCTCTGGGAAGGCGTGCACGACAGCGAGGCCGAGAAGCCAGAGGAGTGGCGGGAGGGATGTGCAGGGAGAGGGGGTACGAGAGGAACGCGTGGCTGCTCGGCGAGGCAGCGCTTTGCCTACCTGTGGATGATCCCCAAGGCTTTGTAGACGGCCACCCGCCCGCTGCCCTCCTTCGACTGCCCATCCCGCTTGTCTCTGGCGTACATGTTCTTCTCCGAGAAGTTACAGCCCGTGAAGTCGAAGTGAGGCGAGTTCAAGGAGATGAGTTTGGGGAACAGCATGTTCTCCACCTGCGAGGCGCGGGGAGGAACACGGGCGACTTTGGTGGGGCGCTCTGGGGTGCTGGCTGGGACCACTCTGCCCAATCCCGGCGTCTCGCCCGGCCCCGGGGGGTGCTGCCCGCCTCTGCCTGCCCCCTGCCCATCTCCAGCTGGGAGAGGGGGCAGCTGGGCTCTCTCGGGGAGGAGGGAGCACAGCGGCACAGCTCTCCCCCAGCCTCTCGTCCCTCAGGAGGAGCAGCTCGTCCATCCTGCTCACGCCAGCTCCCGGGGGCAGAGCCGAGACCCGCTGCCGCCCCGTGACAGGCCTGGGAGGAGGGCAACCCCCCCCGAGCGTGGACGGCAGGGAGGGCAGCCAGCCCAGCGCCTTGTCCTCGGGCACCGACGGCAACCTCCCACCCCTCCCCAGCAGTGGGAGGGAGCGTTTGGGACCCTGGGGAGGGGGGAGAAGCAGGCAAGAGGGTCCCAGCCTGCTCCAGCACCTCTGTCCTCCCACCCCCTGCCCCTCACCTGGTCGTTTTCATCACTGAAGCTGTTGCCGTACATGAAACAGCCACGCTTGGAGGCGTGGCCGTGGAGATCGACGTAGTAAGCCAGCCCGCTGTCCTGGGGCGCGATGGTTTCGGGGATCGGGGCTGGCGGAGGGCTGGGGGCTCCCCCCTCCCAGCGCCCCGCGGTGCGGCTCGACGGGAGGATCCAGAGGGCCGGGTCGGCGGCGGGCGCTCCCGGGAGCCGGGGGTCCTGAGAAGGGCCACGGCCCGCGCCCGCACGCCAGGCGCTGGGCGAGTTGCGGAGGTTGTTAGCTTTCTCCAGCTCCGAAAGGGCAGCCTCCGGCGCCGGGGCACCGCGGCGGGAGGGCTGGTTGGAAGATTTTGTGCTTAGGGAGCTGGTGCCGAGCGGGGAGACGTACGTCCTCCAGTCAGGAGAGCCCGGCAGGACGCGGCTGTGGACGTGGTGGTAGAGCAGGACAGCTTTGGCCCCGAACACCGCAGGGTGCAGCTCGGCGTCGGGGTTGAGATACTGGCGGTTCAGGTTCACCCCGCGGGAGTCAGTTCTGCAGAGAGAGCAGAGGTCCCCTGGTTTTGGCCGGGATGGAGCTCATTTTTTTCTTTTTCTCCCTCTTAGCAGCTAAGACAGCCCGGTAGCTGTGGCTTGGGTTCAGGATGAGATTTGACACGAGAAGGCTGTCGATAATAGCAAGAACTGAAAACGTCAGTGTAAGAACTCCAGGACTTTTCATCTCCCCGCGTCTTGCCCGTGCGCAGGCACACAATAAGCTGGGGGGAGCACGGCCAGAACAGACCCAAACTGGCCAAGGGAATATTCCGTACCATACAGCGTCACGCTCAGTGTACAGGTGAGGGTTCATTGGGAAGCTCGCCCGGGCTTCCAGGATTGGGGTTTCAGGATTCTCTCTTCTCTGGGATCGCTGGCCGGGAACGGGCTGGGCATCGGTCAGCGGGTGGCGAGCAATCGCACCGCGCGTCACTCGCTTGTATTTTCTATTTTTACTGTCGTTATTATTTTACTTTTATCTGAGTCACTGTTTTTATCTCAACCTGCAGTTCTCCTTACCCTGACCCCTCCCGCCCCGTTCCCCAGCGCAGAGGGTGAGCGGCCGTGGGGTGTTGGGCTGCCGGCCGGGGTGAAGCCACGACAAGAGAAGACACGAGGCCCTTTGCACGGTGTCACCCGTTCTGCAAAGGCAGACCTGGCCCTCCCTCGTAACAGCCGAGGCTCTGGGCTCTATCCCGGAGCACCCCTGGCCACGGGGCATGCTGCTGTGGCACCTGGCGGGACGCAGCCCCCAGGCATCTCCCTCCCTCCTCCCCGAAGCCGGCCCAGCTCCAACAGCAAGGGCAGGGCAGTGTCCGAGCGCCTCGAGAACTGTCCAGCACAGCCCCAAAAACCTTCCGCCTTCCACGGAAGGGGACAAAGCCCGTGAAGGACACCTGGAGGAAGACTGTCTGGGTCACTCCTGCCCCCGGCAAGGGCAAACCCATCTGCGGGATCGCTCGCTTTCACTCAAGGACCGGATGAACTCGGTGGGTGATGGAAGGATGGGGAGTGCTGCTGTGTGCCCCAGGGGGATTTGAGCTGAGGCGAGAACAGCCAGTGAATTACACTGTATGATGTTAATTGGGACACAGCCCTGCCACTCCACCTCCTCACTACCGCAGCTGTTAGATGCTTTATCAACGGTGTTACACTAAAAAATCACCCAGACTAAGGAGGAACAAACTTTGACGAAACTGAGCGAAGCGCAGCAGTGATGGAACCAGAACTGACTTCAGCATCCAACAACCCACCACCACACACCACACACCACCCTCCTACTGCCACACGGTGGCATGCCCCGCATATAAACGGGGGGGGGTTGGCTGGGGAAGGGGCTGGACACCGCTCAGCGGGTGGTGAGCTATTGTACCGTGCACCACTTGCTTTGTATATTCTATTATTACTTTCCATTCCTTTTCTGTCCTATTAAACTGTCTTTATCTCAACCCATGGGTTTTATTTGCTTTTTCTGATTCTGTCCCCCATCCCATGATAAAGGCGCAGGGCAGCGTTGCTCGCCCGGGCTAGAAAGCCCCGATCTGGGAGATGAGCTGCACAGGCACAGCAGCCCCAAGCCCTCCTCGCCAGAGACCCCGGGGGTAGCAGGGGGAGGTTGCTGCAGCCCGTGGGCCTCGGCTCCTTCTACAGACGCAGGATCTTGGGACTGTTCTCCACAGCCAGCGCGGAAGGCAGAGCGGGCTCCAAACCGGGAGATGGGCCCAGCTTGCAGCCCGACAAAGCCGCAGCCCGCGCTCACTCACCGATAGTGGCCTCGCACCACCCCGTCGGGGTTCAGCATGGGAATGAGCTTAAAAACAAACATCCGCCGCAGCATCTGGGCGCGGGGGTCCTCCTCCCGCAGGATGAAGTCCAGGAAGCCATTGAAGACGAAGCTGGACGGTGTTTCTCCCGGGTGGACTCTGCTGCTCAGGAAAAACACCTGAAGGCAAAACAGAGCGGGGTGACGGGCAGGTTCCTGCCTGCCTCCGAATCGAGGCGTTAGCCAAGGGGCCAAACGCTCCCTGGGGCTCCCGAGGCGGAGCTGAGGCTTCACGCGGAGCCAACAACTAGGCACCAGCTGCGGTAACAGCATTTAGGGTGGTTTCCTTGCCAAGTGCCTCTCCTGGGAACTTCCCTGCTTGGAACACGGCTGCTTACCCCCCCGTGTGAGACCGAAGGGACAGAAGCCCCGCAGCCGAGAGGAACCAGCGCGTGGTGGCGGTGAAGCTGAGCCGCAGAAGCAGCCCAGGGAAAACCCCGCGTGATCCCGCTCAAACCCGAGCGCAACGAGGACACAAAGCACCTCCCGAAGAGCCCTTCTCCGGGTGGGAGCTTCTCAGCAAGAGACAGTCCTGCAGCCTCCCGGCCCAGCGCTGCGCAGCCGCAGAGGGAGCTCCCTGCCCGGGGCAGGGCCTGCCGCCCCGAGCACCCCACTTCCATCAGCTTCTTCACAGCTTGAGGTTAAAAGGAGGACAGAACAAAACTCCTAGGGAACGAGCCGCTAATTCCTTGCGGAAGGCGTGTGTGGTGCTACCAGAGGGTGTTTCGTGGTGCCGAGATGATGTGGATGCACTGGCAGGCCACCGGTTCCCACGTGGGATCTCACAGACTCCCTGCCCTGCCTAACGCCTCAGCCCTCCGGGACACGAGGGCGGCAGCCAGGCCCCGGCAGACGGACCGTGGCACGGTCCGCTGGCCGCAGCTCGCCGCCCCCGACGCGGCAGCTCACCCTCTTCCCCGCGAAGCGGCGCGGCCGGGGAGTGGTCGTGTCCGGGAAGAGCTTGTCCAGCCGGGGCTCCCGCTTCTCCAGCATGCCGTGACACGAGGTGACGGTGAGCAGGTCCACTCGCAGCTTGTCCAGGGAGTGGCAGAGCAGCTCCCGGTGGTAATAGACCGAGTCGAGGGGGCTGCAGGGCGAGGGGAGACGCTCAGTGGGACTCCTGCGGAAGGGTTCGGTTGGGAGCACCCAGCCCTGCCACGACGACCCCGAGGGGCTCAGGGGCCTCGTCTCAGTTGGTGAGTTTGACCCACAGAGACCACGGCGTCGCCGTCAGACCCTTGCCGACTGACCGCTGGGTTTTGACATTCTCACAGCCCTCCATCGCGTGACGATTTGAGAACAAACCCCTTTCAATAAACCATTGCTCGGCCCTTATTTAAGGAAAGGTACTTCGGATCCCCGCCCCGCGGCACGGGAAGCCTCTGGGGCCAGGAGGGGCTGCAGGACAGAGTTGTCCACAGAGACACCTGAAAACTGACTCTGTCCTCATCCTCCTCCCCCTCAGCCAGGCGTGTTAAGTTCTCCTCTGACTTCTGAGCATAAATTCTTGAGATCAGAGGAGCTTCCTAGCAAGATTCACAAAGCACCCGGCGCTAAGGCTGGCTCTGGGCAGCGAGATCTCCCTCTGGGACAGCAGTTGTAGAGGGAGAGGTGTCCAGACCTTCCTGCGGCCAGGAGCAGGGAAAGCAAATGAGGTGTTAGCCTCCGAGACGCTCCTCTCCTTAAACAAGTGCAGTTCTGTTACAGCCCCCCCTCAGCCTCTTCTGCCTGAGGGGAACCTGCCCTTGGGGAACCCCAAAGCAACAAAGGACCCTCCGGAAGCCCCTCGGAAGCGCATGCTTGGGGGGAGCTGCTCGTGCAGAGCTGGGGCCCGGAGAAGCAAGCACCAGGCAGCTCCCAGCGGGGAGCAGGGGGCACAGAGACACCCCCCCCGCCCCCAGCCCACCCTGCAGCCAGAGCCGGGCAACGCCGTGCTTCCACGGCGGGGGGCAAAGCCAAGCCGGGGCCGCACCTGGTGGGAGACATGTGCCTGCACTCCTGGAAGCGGCCGTCCAGCTGCGCCAGCATCTCCTGGCACTCCGTGTAGGAGAAGGGGTAGCAGAAGGCAAAGTAGGTGGTGGCACCGCGGTGCTCCAGGAAGCGGTGCACGAAGGACAGCACAAACTGCGTCTCCACCATCTGGGACAGACACAAAGCAGAGGCTGAGCAGAGGCCCCGGGAGCAGCCGGCACTGGCCATGCAGAGCCACCTCCCCGGCACCCTCGCCCTTCCCTAACCGCGGGGGAATCCACGCCGTGCTCCCAGCAGGTCGCATCCCCGAAACGCCGGCCCGCTCCCTGCAAAGCCCTCGGTTCCCTGCTCACCCCACCGCGCAGCCCTCGGCTCCCCGAACGGGCGCCGAAGCCTCATCGTACGCCCAGCTCTGGGGCAGAGCTCTCTGGAAAACCCTGGGGGTCCTTCTGGCCCTCGTGCCCACCCGCCAGCGCTCAGAGACCGAACAATAATTACTCCATTTCGGCACGCTTCGCCAAATTAACAAGGGCTGCAAAGCTCAGCTGTACGTCGGCGCTGCCGCCAGCCAGGGGATGGGAGAGTCTCTCCAAGCCCCGTTCCCTGGGGCAGAGGTGGGGGGCATGCTGGGGGCGGGGGTTCTGCCTCCTTACAGCAGCAGGCACAGAGCAAGGACAACCCTGAGCGCCCGCAAGCGCCTCTCCCCTCAGGCAGCTCCTACCAGGCAGAAGACAAGAAAACCCCCGGACCAGCAAGCTCCTGTTTGAAGCCCAAACAGCTTAAGAGGGCTGTGAGAATCAACCTGCTGCCGCGGCTGTTCCTGCTGGTTTTGATTCCCCGGGTGGTCACCCCACCGCTCCCCTCGCCGGGTTCTGGCACCCTGGCATCGCCGCGAAGAGCCGTGCTCTGAGAGCAGCTCTGCGGCTCCCCCCCCCCGTCGCACAAGAGGGGAATCACCCCATGGAAGCCTGCGCCGCCCCAAAAAAGCTGCTGGGTCCTCTTCTCCCCAGGGCTGGGCCCCCCCGGGGAAGGGGCTTTGTCGCTAACCCCCCCAACCCTCTCCCAAAACACAAACCAGCCGCTCGCCCGCCCCGTCCCGTCCCGAGGGAGGTCAGCGCAGCGTGGCGAGCGGGGAGGGGTGCTCGTGTCCCCGGAGCCGCCCCCCACCCTGAGCATGGGGTGCTGTCCTGCGCCCCCCCCCACCTCGAAGCTGGGCCGCTCGCGGATGCGCTCCCAGCGGGGCCGCACGGGCAGGGTGCGCACGAAGGGGGACATGCCCTGGGAGTACAGCCGGCTCTGCTTGTTCATGTTCAGGATGTGCAGCTTGATCAGCTTCCCCGGAGCCCCCCCCCGCACGCTGAAGTAGAACCAGGACCTGGGGGAGGGACGGCAGCGCCGGCTCAGCCCCTGCCCCGGGGTCCCTCAGACCCCCCGTTCCCTCTGAGCAGCCTGTCCCCAGTGTCCCGGGGTGGGCACAGCCCCCCCCCGTGAGCCCCCCACCCCTCTGAGGGCGTTCCTGGCACCCCCCAGGCCCCTAGGACCTGCCAGCCCCCGGGACCCCTGCAGCCCCCCAGGGCAGCCCCAATCCCCCCGGATCCTGCCAGCCCCCCGGGACCACTCCAGCCCCCAGAGTCCCTGCAGTCCCCAGGCAGCCCTCCCCCCAACTCCCGGGATCCCCCAGCCCCCCGGGGTACCCCCAGGACCCCCCTCAATTCCCCAGGATCCCGCCAGCCCCCTGGGACCCCCTCCAGGACCTCCCCAGATCAGCGGGACCCCCCAGCACCCCGGCAGCCCCCGGGACACCCTAGGACCCCACAGCTCCCCAACTCTCGGGGTCCCCCGGCGCCCCTGCAGCCGCGTGGGGCACCCCCAGGACCCCCCCCCCAATCCCCCAGGATGCTGCCGGCCCCCCTGCGCCCCTCTAGACCCCAGGAAGCCCCGGCTATTCCCCCGGGACACCCCCCAATTCCCCAGGACACTGCCAGCCCCCTGGGTCCCCCCGGCACCCCTGCAGCCCCCAGGCACCTCCCCAGCCCCCGGGACCCCCGCAGCCCTCCGGGGCGCTCCCGGGACCCCTCCGGACCCCCAGGCTCCTGCCAGCCCCCCCCCCGGCCGTTACCTGTTGCCGTTCTCATACTCGGTCTGGGCGCAGTCGGGCCGCGTCCAGACGTTGAACTCGTAGTCGGCGGCGGGGAGGGCGGCACCCCAGGCGGCAGCGGGGCCGCCCCCCGCCCCGGCCGGCTCCACCCGCTCGACGTGCGCCAGGTTACCGGAGTCGAAGCGGGAGCTGAAGAGGAGCCCCCCGCACCGGATCTCCATGGCGGCCCGCTCATCTCCCCGCCGGGCCCGGCCCGGCCCGCCGCGCCGCCGGGCAACAGCAACGCGCGTCCTCATTGGCCCGCCGCTCCCTTAGCAACGCGCCCACCCGTTGGACGGGCGCCTTGGGGGGGGGGGTGGGTGGGGGGGGCTCCGGCCACGCCCGCCCCCCCCCCCAAACCTCGCGTGTGTGCGGGCGGCTCCGCGCGTGGGGACACGGACATAAGACACAGACGGACGCGCGGTCCCGCCCCACGCGCGACAGCAACAAAAAAAAAAAAAAAAAAACCAAAAACAAACAACCCAACCCAAGCCTGGAGGATGCGGGTATCGATCCCGCCACCTCTCGCACGCGAAGCGAGCGCTCTACCGCCTGAGCTAATCCCCCGCCTCGCGCCAGCGCCCCACCCACCGCCCCCCCGGGGCGCGGACACGCGCAGCCCCCGCGTGGGGCGCGACACAAACGGCGCTTATCGGTGAAATCGGGGCAGTTTGGGTGGGTGTTTTTCTTCCCCCCCCCTCCCCATCAGAGGCTAACGGGGGGGGGGGGCGGTTCTGGACAGCCCCCACCCCACAGGCATCTTTGCCAAGGAACAAAAAGCACGTGTGTTAATGCAAAAAGGGAAAAATAAAATATATAAATCAGTCCGGTTCATTCACCCAGGAGCCATGGGAAAGGCGGAGGGAGTGGGGGGGCCATGTCAGGGTATCCCCCCCCTTCAATGCAGGCAAAGCGCAAGGGGAGGGGGATCGCTCACCCACCTGAGGGAGTGGGGGGACAGTGAGAGCCAAAGCCAAGTCACAGAGTGTGGAAAAACGTGGATGTGTGTTTCCCAGGAAAAAAAAAAAAGAAACAACCACTTCCCCACCCCCATAAGCCCGGATTCGAGCCCAAAAGTCCCCGTTTGTGCGTCTCCCTCGGCATCTCCATCCCACGGCCGACACGAGTGGCACCGGCGAGACGGGGGGGGCGGCGGGGACGTCGGGGGGAGCCCTGACCGTGTCCTCCCGCCAGCGCATCAGTGTCCGGAAACCAGAGCCAAGGCCCAGTCCGCGACGGCGAGGGTGGCGTTTTGCAGATAAATCCACGAGGAATAGGTAAAGCTGGCCAGGTGGTGTCTCACGCAGTCCCACGACACTTCTCCACTGGTGGTGGTGATGTTGGGGGGGGGGAAAAAAATAATAAATAAAAATGAGGAGGAGGGGTTAGAGGCAGGGCTGGGGGGTGGGCAGGCGCGCCCCGGCCCCGGCTGTGCCCCCACGGTGGCTGTGGGGTGACACTCAGCTCGGTCACCCGTGGGCGGCCCCGGCTCCCGGCAGCAGCCAGGGACACTGGTGGTGGTGGGGGGGGGGCGCGTATTTGGCTTTTGGCAGGCCCAGAGCTCGGGGTGGCGGCAGGTTTTGCGGCGAACGCCGCTCCCGGGGTGCGGTGCTACGTGTGTGTGTGTGTCCCCCCCAATAAAACCAGGACTTGGAGGGCCTGACCCCCCTCCCCCCCGCCCCCCCCCTCAAGCCCCGGGTGGGGAGGGGGGCGCAAAGCCCCGGGGGGGACGCTGCTCACTTGCAGGAGTCCAGGCAGCGTCTCCAGCCCCGCTCCAGCGCGGCGGCGGCGCGCTCCAGCAGCGGCAGCAGGCAGCTCCGCGCCAGGAACAGCAGCAGCTCCCGGACGCACTCGGCGAAGCGCAGCAGGGCCTCGGGGACGCGGCACCGGAGCTGCGGACCCCGGGACAGCCGGCGCAGGTTTAACACCGACCTCCCCCCCCCCCCCCCCTCCACGAGCGGCCCCGCGTCCCGCCACAAACCAGGGGGGGGGTCCCGCCACCGTGTGCCCCCCCTCCCCTCCTCCCCGCACACCCACCACGCTCCGGCTCCTCCAGGCCCTTCCCCGGAGGTTCAGCCGCCTCCACCGAACGGCAGAGACGCGGCACCCGCGCCGCTGGCTCCGCGGGGCGCTAAAGCCACCCCCCTCTTCCACCAAACCGCTGATTTTCAGGAAAACACTGAGTTATCCCTCTCCCTTTCAGCCACGGCCACTGCCAGCAGCTGGAGGAACGGCACCAGAACGCCTGCAGTGCCCAGACCACCCCCCCCCCCCCAGCACCACCGGGCGCGCAGACGCAGCGACAGGCACGTTGCCTTCCTCCTCCTCCTCCTCCTCCCAAGCCCCCAGGCCGGTGTTCCTCGCCTCCGCCGGGCCACCGTCCTTACCCACTCGCTGGCCCAGGGCTGGCTGTCGCGGACCCAGGCCAGCAGGGACGAGCACTGCAGGGCCACCTCGCTGCTCTTCGCCCACAGCAGCTCGAGCTGCGGCTGCAGGACGGCCGCTGCCTGCGAGGCGTAGAGGGGCAGGCTCCGCTCCAGCCACCTGCAACGGAACCGGCGGCGGCTGATGGCACTGCCGGTGGCCCCGGCCCCGCCGCGGGACGTACCCGGAGCTGCTGCCAGGGGCAGAGGAGAATCCAAGCCCCCCCCCCCGGCAAAGAGGGCTCCCCGCAGAGATCGCTCCGCGCTGCGTGAAGAGCTCCGCGCCCACGCCACGCTGCCCGCACCGCTGACCTGTACCCTTCGAGGCAGCAGTGGGAGACCTTCTGCCAGGCTTGCTGCGAGGCCGGCAGGACGCCGGAGGAGCGAAGCAGACGAGCGGAGGAGGAGGCTGGAAGAGACAAGAGGCGCTCCCTGAGCAGCCCTCCGCGGGAGCCGCGCGCTCGCTCCGTCCCTGGAGCCTCTCTCCGGGGACACGGAGCTCCGCAAGACGTCTCCGAAGATGCTTCGAGGCGGGACAAAGAGGGGCAGCAAGCCCCAAGACGAGAGGAAACCTGGGTTAGGGCAGCCCTGGGGGAAACCTCCCAAGAGGGGCTGGGTGGGGGGGTTTGGCTGCAGCTCTACGCAGCCCACGCACGCCCCACGCCGCAGCACAGGGCCCGGGTGAGGGCAGGGGCGCGGAGGGGCTTCGCTCAGGGGAAGGGCGAAGCTGTCGCTCCCCCGGGGACGCTCCTCCCGCGCCAGGGGCGCGAGCCGAGCCGCCGCCTTACCCTGGAAGGAGCCGTGCGTCCGGACGTCGTGCAGGAGGAACCCGGCGGCGAAAACCAGGAGGACGAGCAGCGGCCGCTGCCAGGGGAAGCCCCGGCCCTTCACCTTGCGCAGCAGGTCCTGGGCAGGCGGGAGGACGAGGCCGCGCTCAGCACCCGCCCCCGGCTTCCCCGTGGAAACCCGTGTCACCTGCCAGGAGGACGGACGGGGGGGCCGGCAGCCGGCCCCCCGGCGCAGCCCCCCGGCTCAGCCGGAGCCTGACCCCAACCCCAGCGAGGAGCCCAACTCCGGCTGGCGCCGCCCGCCCCGTCCCCGCCCGGGGCTCACCTTGCAGGCGGCATCGCAGGCGGCCACATCCTGGCTGCCGTTGGGCCCCCTGGCCGCCAGCTCCTCGTTGGTGACTTTGAAGGAGCGAACCGTTTCCTGCAGCGACTGACGCACCTTTTGGGGGGGGGGGGGAAGGCAGAGCGGCGTCACGGCACCCCGAGCGAACCCGGCGGCGCAGGAGGGAGCGGGGACGGGACGGGCAGGAACGCCGAGGAGCCGCGGGACGGGTCGGGCTGTGGGGACACCCCCCCCTGAAGCTCCCGCACCGAGACACCGCGGTGCTGCTCCCCTGCTCTGCCAGTGCAACCCCCCCCCCCCCCCGCCCGTCGCAGCACCAGAGAAGCCAGGCCTAACGGGGGCTGGATCCAGAACATCCCGAGTCCCGACGCAGCAGGCGGAGGGAAAGGGGCTCTGCTCCCCGCCGGCAGCGCGGCGCCCGTTCCCAGGGCAAAGCGCTGGCTCCCAAGCCTGGCACGCACACCACTCCTCCTTCCCACAGCCGCCTCCTACCTTCTTGCTGCTGCTGTCCCAGGACTCCAGCAGATGGTTCAGAAGCAAACTATGGGGAGGGGAAAAAAAACAAAATCAAATCACAGGGTTGGGTCAGGAGCTCCGAGAAGCATTTTAAGAGTCCTAAATGCCAGCGGGGTGGTGCTGCAGGCATGAACCGACCTGGACTGGGAGAGGTGTTTGGTGTAGAGCTGCCTCCAGACGCTGAAGCTCAGCGGGTCCAGGCTCAGGCACTGGCTCATGGAGGTGAGGAGCTGGGAGGAGCACAGCAGGTCATCACTCTTGATCCTCACCCGCCCCCAGCATGACACGTCACTCCGGCACAGCCGACTGCCCCCCAAAACCTGCCGGCTCGCTGCTCTCCCCCCAGCCAGCTCCCGGGGCACCGAACTACCCCAGCGTTTCCAAAACCCGGGCGTGGGTGGCAGGAGCCCTGGTCTGTGTCTGCCATCCTCGCCTCGGGACGGGCTGACCCGACGGTCCCTCCCCGCCGGGGACACGCTCCCACGGGAGCTGCCCGACCCACCTGCCCGTTCCGGCTCGGGCACGGGGGAGCTGGGCCTGTGTGAGGGCTGCCCGTGCCCACGGACACCAGAGCCCCGTGCCCACCGCGGCGGACGGGACCCGCTCGGCTGTCCCGAGCCATGCGGTGACACGCAGGGACCGGGGGTCCCGCAGCGCCCAACCTGTGGCGCCACGCACCCCCCGCCCCGCTCTGTGCCCACCTCTTTTTTCATGCCGGGAGGGCAGCTCGGCGTAGCTCGGGAGAGGAACGAGGGGAAGTAGGTGTGCAGCGACGTCTCCGGCTTCGCGCCGAACGCCAGCACCTTCAGGCGGGGGTAGAGCCGCCGCAGCTGCTCCTGCAGGCTGAGGGGAGACGGCAGCGGGGTGCGGAGGGCGGCCAGGACGTTCGCCCCACGGCACAGCCCGCGCTGGGGCGTGCTGGGGGGGGTGCTGCTGGCGTACCTGGGTGGCAGCGAGTTGTTGGGCATGAAGGCAAAGTCCAGGAGGGGGAAGAAATCCTTGGGCCCGATCATACCGAAGCCTTTGGTCAGGTTCGGGTGCATCCTGCGCGGCAGAAAGAAACGCCGTGAGCCTCGGCAGGCGCGCCAGCGGCCGACCGCAGCCCGGGACTGGGTTGCTGGTAAATTAAATGAACTCAGAGAAGAGAAACCAGATTATAGGAAACCAGTTGACTAAAGGCTCAGAAAGATGAGGGTGAACTGTGAATTTTGGCTGAACGCATCTCTGTAAAGTCCTCTGGCAAAAACAAACGCAACGTTCTTGTTATGGTGAAACAGGGGGAAAAAACAAAAGACAAAACAAAACAAAAAAAAACAACTTGAATAAAACCTCCTGAACCCTTTGGAAGGGCAGGGGATGCCCCTCGGTGCCCACCACGAAGCTGCTCCTGGCCCTTCCCATTTCCCTGTCAGCTCCCTGCGCTGTGTGGCACCACGCTGCCTTCCACCCCGGGTGCTGGAGCTGCCACAGCCGCCCCACCCCGTGCCGTGCCGGTGGCTACCATCACCCCCGCCAAGGCCACCAGCGCCGCAATCCTGACCCTCAGCCGGACGCCACCTCCCTTCTCCCCGCAGGGAAAAAGCTCATCGGGCTCCGCTCCCCCTCCGCCACCAGCACCCACCCTCCCCATTTTAGGGAGGAAACCTGCGCAGAAACCCCGGAGCCACGGTGGGAGCAGCAGCCACCGAGGCACCACGAGCGCGGCGGGGACACCCCACGCCACAGGCAGCCTCCACAGATCGAAGGAACCCACGCGGCGAGGCTCTGCGGGGCACGCACACTCAGGTTTTTTCCACCAGCACAGCGCAGACACAGCCACCCCCCCCCCAGCCCCGGCAGGCGCTCATTTCTCTTAACGAAGCTGCCCGGAAAAATGAAAGTGAGGTGTAACTCACACCAGCAGCCGGTCCAGGTAGGCGACGGCGTACGGGGAGAGAGCCTTGATGCCGAGCACGGGGAGCATGACGCCGAGCCACACTGCGGGAGAGAGGCAACGGTCAGACCTGGGGGGGGGGGGGGGGGGCTCTTGCTGTGCCCCCCAAGTGACAGCGGGCTCCTTCCCTCCGCACCAGCCCCGCCCGGCTCCGCGAGCAGCGACCCGAAAGCGGAGGAACGCTCAGGACAAGCCACCCCCTTCCCGTTTCCCAGCCAGACCCCTCGGGGAGGGCGCCGGGGCTCGCACGAGCGGCGCAGCAGCACGCTCCCTGTCCTTCCAGGCAGGATGGTTCCCCCGGGGGTCCAGCGAAGGGGCTTCTTGCGGCATCCCCGGAAATAATGCACCGCTTCCCGCGGCTCTGCGCCGCCGCCACTCGGAACACCGAGCGCTCGTGCCTCCCCAAACACCCTCTGGCACAGGCCACCCCCCTTTCCGCGGCGGCAACCAGCCTTTCACCTGCACGTCTAAGGAACGACAGCACGCGTGAGGGCAACGGCGAGCCGCGTCACGCCGGGCAGCAAACCCCGGCCCGCGGGACACCACCGCTCCCACTGACCCCGGGATCTTTCACGTCTTTGCCAACCACAGGCGATCCCACGATTCTCCTCCCAGGCAGGCAGCCTGGCACCGCGGCGGCCGCCGGCACCCCGCTCCCCAGGACGTCCCTCTCTGGCACTTCGACAGCGGGACGGCGTGTTTCGAGGCAGATCCCACGCCTGAGCGGGAACGCCCGTGGGAGCAGGGGCGCGTGGGCAGCTCCGGGGGACGCCCCAGCTTTCCTCCCCCGCGGCCGGTCCCGGCTCTCACCTTTCAGGCCCTCGTGGAGGTCCGTGAATCCGGCCTGTCCCAGTGCCCAGAGGACGGTGAGACATTTCGCTGGCCTGTTCTGGTGGGACCGCAACACCTCCAAGTACTGGGGCGAAGACGAGACACGTTAAGTCAAGAAAAGCCTCAGCCCGTCCCAGCCCACGGGGGCTCCCCCTGCCCCCCCAGAGGGACCCTCAGCAGCAGGGCAGGCCAGGGGCCGTGTTGACGGGGGGTTGGCACAACCCCAAACCCTCCCCTCGGGGACGCAGAGCCCTGGGGCAGCTCGCTTCGAAGGAGCGGGACCCCAAAACCCGCATCGGTCCCAGCGCAGCCACGGGCGGACGTGTCCCGCTCCCCCGGGAGCGAGCGCGAGCTTTGGACAAGGTCTTTGAAGAAAAGACACCTACAGCGGCTCCAGCACACCTGGGGAGGGGAGCTGCTGGAGATACTGGTCCCTCCGGGCTAAGAGCACAGGGAGGCTCACGGGCTTCGTGCGGGGGACACCCCGAAGGATTTCTGATTAACGGGGACGGACGCTGCCGCCCGGCGGCGCCGGGGGAGCTCGGGGCGGGGAGGAGCAGCAGCACCGGTCACTCAGCTCACCTTGCCCAGGTTCATCGTGGCGATTTTGGGCCTGTCCAGAAGCACCGCCTGGATGCAGATCCTGTACCCGTGCAAAGACTCCCCTGAAAAGGAGCACAGGCGGGGCCCCCCCTCAGCCACGAGCCGCCTCCGATGCCTCCCTCCCCCCACGGTACCCCCCGAAAGTTGGGGGGGGGGGGGGGGGGGGGGATGACCCCCTCCGCACAGACCTGCCCTGCTCACTGACTAACGAGCCCCAGCACAGCAGCGTGGGTCCTGCTCCCCCCCCGCCCCCAGCACAGCTCCAGCCCGCAGGAGCAGGATGGACCCCTCAGAAACCCACCGGCAGCTTCCTAAAGCCCCCCCGCCCCGGCCCAGCTCTGCCCTGCGAAGCAGCAGCAGGCAGGCACGGGCACGGCCCCAGCGCCGGGACCTCCCAAGGGCTCCTGTCCCCCCTGTTCGCGTTGAAAAGAAAGAGGGCTCAGAACGATTTTGGGCTATTCCTGTCATTTCGATCCGTCAGGAGGGTTTTGTGATGGAAGACAAACGTCCTGCGGGGCCCCCGGCTGGTCAGGGCGGGCAGAACCAGGGGCTGCTGCTAAAAACGGCGCGAGAGGGGTGTAAGAAAACAGGATTTAGGGTTTGAGCCCGAGGCCCTGCTGCAAGCAGCGGGCCCTCGCCGGCGTCCAGGGCGCTGCTCCTGTGCGCTCCGCGGCCGGGACCCTCCGCTCCGCAGGAAACACCCTTACGGGGCGCACGCTGGCTTTTACCAAGTTTCCTAAAGCCAAAGGGCCCCTTACGGGGCGCACGCTGGCTTTTACCAAGTTTCCTAAAGCCAAAGGGCCCCTTACGGGGTGCACGCTGGCTTTTACCAAGTTTCCTAAAGCCAAAGGGCCCCGTTCTAAAAGCCGCCGCGACACACGACACCGCGCAAAAGCCCTCGGAAAGGCGCTTTCCGCCGCGCGCCCCTCGGCCTGCGGTGCTCCCCCTGAGAACGTTACGTCTCAACGGGTAAAGCGACCCCAGGAGGGTTGGGAAGGAATGCCAGGAACTGATAACGGAGCTGGTAAAGCTGCCAGAGCCACCCTGAAGCAGCAACGCTGCAATTAAACCAAGGAAATGCCGAGATAAGCGCGAGGGGTGACACCATAAAACCGTCAGGCCAGGGAAATACCGAGATAAGCGCGAGGAAACAAAAGCTGCCAACTGAACCAAGGAGAGAACCACCTGCCCTGAGCCAGCTTCCATCAGCAGCAGAGACCCGCCTCGGGGGGGAAGAGCCCCTGCCAAGAAAAGCCCCGTCCTCACTGAAGGTGTGCAGGTAAAACAAGGTATTGCGACTTGAAACGGAGCCCAGCCCTGGCGAGGAGCAGCGAGGAGGAGGAGGAGGAGGAGGAGGAGGAGGGAGGCCAAGCTTATCAGTCAAAAGTGCTGATAACTGTCGCTGGGGTGGTGACCCTGCGCTAACCCAGGGGTGGAATTACCACCCTGCTCTGCGCGGACGCGGATTAAACAAATAGCTCAAGTCTGGGTGGTTTTCGGTTCATTGAACACTGGGGGGAAAAAAAAAAAAAAAACACCAACCAACCAAACCAAAAACAAAGCAAAAGAAAACAATCAAACAAGTGATTTTGGGGATAAGAGCTCTGGCGGCCCAGCGGGGCCGGGCACACGGGCTCGCCGTCCCCGGCAGCCGATGGAACCGACACGCTGAGCCCGCCCATTCCTCCCGAGGAAGGGACGAGCGACTCGGAGGTGCAACGCCCAAGCAGAGACATTTGAGTAAGGGCGAGTTCCTGGATTGGCGAGCATTAAATTTAGCTTAATTGCTTCCGCAGAAGATGATAAAGTCGCGCGTAGATGCTCGGCGAGGGTCGCCTCAACCGACCAGGGGGGTCAGAGCCCGCAAGTAGGTATTTGGTTGGAAAGGGCTCGAGCCAACCCACGAGTCCTCCCTGTAGCCCTTTGGGGTGTATTTTGAAAAATAAACTGGTTCAGGGGGGATTTGATGAATGAGGATAAAATGGAAAAAAAAAAAAAAAAAAAATTGTAGTAAATGGTGGCCAAATTACAAATAACTGATGGCGAACAGTGGCTGGAAAACGCGTCTTTGCAATTCAACACCACGACAACTGATGCTGTTCTGTCGTTGCTTGGGAAAATGGGATGGAGTGACTTATGTTGATGCCTTTACAGCTTTGTACAGGGATCCTGACAGTTAAAAAAGTGTATTAGCAGGATATATGTTAATGCCATGTACTGAGGAAAAGAACCTTGATCTTTGGGACAACAGCAGCACCGCGGTGGGCTCACACCTCGCCCCCCGTGACGCCTGCTCTGCCTCCTCCAGCCCGCGGCCCCGCGGCCTCAGCAGCGCCGCGCGTCAGGCCGACGAGCGCCCGGGCAGGAACGGCCCCTCGCTGCGCACAGGACGCCCAGCAGGAGCTTCCCACCTCCCCTCCTCCCCAGAGGGGTTCCCAAGAGCTCTTAAAACGGGAGACGAGGAGCAGCCCCCATCCCACAGCCGAAAAAGCCAAACCCCTTCTCGTAGAAGGATCACCGCACTCACGGGGCACACGGCGGTGCCCCGGGACTGCGCCCACCGCGTCTTACCCGGGGTTTTGTCCAGCTCCTGCAGCATGGTGTAAATACAGTGGTCGAAGAAGAGCTCCAGCACACCGGACGACCTTCCCAGCAGGGATCTGATGATGCTCCTCAGCTCCTTGCCCACGAGGCAGTACGGATAGTCTGGAGCCAACACAAGAGCAGGGAGAGTTGAGCGGGCGGCGGTCTGCGAGGAGAAGCTGGCACCCCGTCCCCACACACCACGCGGCCCACAGCTGACTTCTTTCTCAGTTGCCCGGCGTTAGGTGCGCCTGGCTCAGCCCTAAAGCACTGCCTTCTGCTAAACGTCGATGCTGCAGGGCGGACACAGGCTTTGGGAAGGTTTTCTGCTCTTTTACCCACCGCCGCCCCTGGCGACGAGTGCAGACTGACAGATCACGTGTAAAAGGGAAATCCAGCCAGAGCATCCCTTTCCAAGGTAAGTGCGGACACAAGCGAGCAGATTCCTGAATTTCACAAGAGCTGGTACAGGTCACGGGTCCTTACGGAGAAAGGGTGGCTAGGGAAAGGCTCTAGTTTGCCAACTGTACACTTGTTGCGCTGTACAGTCCGGCTGTACGCAGTTTTGTTGTCTTTGTAGCCAAGGAAAGCCAACTGTGGTGATATCAGAGAATCAAGCAAATAACCCCCATTGTATTTGTTGAATAAAGAACAGTCTTGTGTCTTTTCTATTACCAAGTTTCCTAAGACGGTTTTGGCACAGAAAAAAAGAACACCAAAAAAGTCCCAACTGTTTGGAGGGGCGGGGAGAAATCAAAGCCAAGCCCAAATGTCTCAGTTTGCAGGGAGCAGCCCCGACTGCGGGACAGGCTCGACCTGACTCCTCTCAGATTTTTCTCTCCTTTCACATCTGTTGACTACTTTGGTCCTGTCTGCTTTGAAACGTTTTGACAAGCCGCCTCTGTAGCGAGCCGTCCTTCCACCTGTACTCTTCAGAAACCTGCACAAAGTAAACCTGGCGAAGAACGCAGCACCCAACTCCTTCGAGTCTCCCTGCCGGGACCGACGGGCGGACTCGGTGACCTTCTGGGTCTTTTCCAACCAAAACGGTTGTACGGGCTTGGCGGGGGGTGGGGGGGTGGGAGGGGACAGAGGCTGCCCCGTCACCCCTCCGCCCCGTTTTAGGGCGCACGGGGAGGTCGGAGAGCACTGACCGTGGGGGTGCTGGCTGAGCACGGGGTCGCTCCTGGGCGCCTGCAGCTTGTAGTTGAGATAACTGGCCAGGTCCTTCACCCAGACAGAGGGGTTCTCGGGGAACACGCTCTGGCTTTTATCCAGCTCCTTCTGCAGATCCGCCAGGTCGAGCTGGAAGCGACAGACAGACAGATTCAACCCGGGATGCGCAGAACTACCCGAAAAGCACGGAAAGGAGAACGTTAACTCGAGTTCCTGAGGGAGGAGGGAAGCACTCCTCGCCTTCACCACCACCCTCCCAGCCCACCACCCAGTCACGCGAATGGGAGCACTGGCCTGGAAACAGCGTTTGGTTTTCTACCAGAAAGACGTTTTCTTCAGATTAGCAAACCAGGGAATAACAAAACCCACGCGGGGAACTGCCCAAAGGGGCTGCAGAAAGGCCCAGAGCCAACGGAGACAGCAGGAGGACGGGCTGTGCCGGCACAGCTGCGGGAACCAGCTCTTCCCCTTCCTCAGAGCTTCGCTCCACCTTCCCGCCGGCGCGGCGAGCGCGGCCCAGCGCCAGCCGGCACAGCCACAGCCACAGCCCGCTCCGGGCAGGATCAGCCCAGCGCCCTCAGGCAGCTCCACACCCTCCCAGGAGAAAACAGCCAAGCTCATCACGACCCACCCAATTAACAACCTGCGACCCACGAGTACAGACAGCAGCTCACACCCCCTCGCCTTCCTCCTCCTGCGCTGTCACGAAACACGTTTACCATCTGCTTCTAAGCTCGGACTATCTGCAAGCTTGCAGGGAGAGGTACCCTGTCTACGCTTCAGGGAGCGCTGCGAGACTTAGGGTGGCTGTTTGAAGTTTTGCAAAGTCTTAACATTTCCGTACGCAGAGGATTTCAGCCACAGCACGTTATTAAATCCAAGCCGGGCACCTTTTGGTGCACGTTTATTTCAGCGACTGTTCTGAAGGGAGGAACGAGGAAAAGAAATAGCTGCCTCTACGTCAAAAAACCCGAAGCGACACCGTCAGCAAAGCCGACGGAGCAGCAGTCGCGCCCTGACACACGCAGAAATCACGCGGCGATTCCGCTCCGAGCTGCCCCCCTGCCCAAAAGCTGGACGTGGGGAACCGTCCCCGCGGGGCGGACGAGCCCCCCGCCCCGGGGCAGGAGCTGGACGGGGCTGCGGGAGAGCCCGGCCAGGCAGCCGCTGCCCCGACCGAGAGCCGGTTTGGGGGGGTCCCCTTCTAAAAACCCGCCGGCGCTCGGAGGGGAGGCAAACGGGCGGGTTCCTGAGGGCTCCCCGCGGGCAGCGGAGCACTGGGGAGCAGCTGAAGGGAAGGAGGACACGTTCCCCCGCCAGAAATTCCCCTTCCAGCCGCCTCCCGCCGAGGCACAACGGCACACGGGGCGCAGCCCCCCGGGGTGCTCCGGGCCACGGCGACCGCCCCGGGGGGAGGCTGGGGCGCGGGGGGGGGCCTTCCTCCTCCTCCTCCTCCTCCTCCTCCTGGGGGGTGACGGAGCGAAACAGGGCCCCGCTCCCCGCGAGGGTTGAACGATGCTGCTGCCGGGGGAGCGGGGGGTAACGGGGGGCTCGGCCGGGCACACTCACGGCTCGCAGGGCTTCCTCCAGCGACCGGCATTTCCCCGGTCTGGCGTCGCTCGCCGCCGGTTTCTTGGCGCTTCTCCCGGCGTGCGGCCGGCGGCGCGGGGGCTCGGCGGCGGCGGGGGGAACCTGCTCCTTGTTCTGCTTCTTCGGCGCCTTCTCGAAGCCCAGCTGGAAGGGACCGGGACCGGCGGCGGGAGCTGCGAAACCGGAGGCGAAGGGGAGTCGCGGGAAGCGAGCCCCCGCGGCCGCGAGCTCCCCCCCCCCCCCACGCGAGAGCACCGGGCCGCCGTGACGCTACCGGCGGGGAGGCCGACACTCACCGGACAAAGGCAGCGCTCGGCCGGCGTTGGCTTCGCCCAGGGCGCGGCGGCTGCCGGGGCCACTGGTGGGGCGCCGGCCCTTGCGCACCAGCTCCCAGCGGCCGCCGGCCGGGCCCGGGCCCGTTCCCGGTGCCGCCGCCGCCGCCATCATGGCCGCTGCACCAGGGTAACGGGGAACGGCGGGGGGGGGGGGGGCGTGATTTGGAACCGCGCATGCGCCCATCGACCGCGCCCATTGGCTGCAGCCGCGCACACCGGCCTGGCGTAGCTGCTGCCACGTCTCCGCCCCGCCCCGCCGTGACAAAAACGATCCGCCCCCAATCACGCCCCGCCCCGCCCACACAGCGGGAGGGGTCACGGGAGGGCGTGGCCTGAAGCGATGGTGGGGCGGGGTCATGCAAATCACGCCGGTGTTAACGATGCCTCGGGGGCGGGGCCACGTAGAGCTCATCGCCGGCACAGAGCCGGGGCGGGGCGAGGGGGCGGGGCCATGCAGATTAGGGAGAGCGAGGGGTGACGGGAGGCCGTGCTGCCCCAAGACGGTGCCGCTGACGGCCCGCGCGGGAGCTGCGCGGGGCCACGCGTGGGCGGCGGGAGGCGCGTGGGTGCGGGCGGGTGCCGCGTCGGGGGAGGCGGGCGAGAGGGCCGGGGTGCCGCGTGTTGTGTGTGGGTGCGGCGGGGTGGTCCCCGGGGCGCGGGGAGCAGAGTCATACTTACCTGGCAGGGGAGACACCATGATCAGGCAGGTGGTTTTGCCAGGGCGAGGCTCATCCCCTGCACTCCGGGTGTGCTGACCCCTGCGATTTCCCCAAATGCGGGAAACTCGACTGCATAATTTGTGGTAGTGGGGGACTGCGTTCGCGCTCTCCCCTGGTGTCCGTGGTGGAACGGCAGATCCCGAATCGAGAGTGGGTCCCGTGGGGTGGGCTGTGCGGGCCCACTGCCCGCGGCCGCCACCGCGTCCCCTGCGGGAGTGGGGCCCCCGCGGCCGGGGGCAGCGGGCGGAGCTGCGGCCGTGCCCCCGCGGCTCGGGCTCCGCTGTCCCCGCCGGCCGGGGGTGTCGCGGCCCGAACCCGAGCGGGACCGGCGCCGCTTGAGCCGCCCGCGGGGTCGACACCCGGAGCTCGCGTGGAGCCCGAGTCTCGTCTCCCGTTGCCGCCCACGCGCGGCCGGGCCGGAGCTCGTGTTCGCCGTGGGGCGAGCCGGGCTTCGGCCACGGGCTCTCGGCAGCCGCGAGAAGCAGCGCGGGGCCGCCGCCGCCCCCGCGGGATTTGCGAGGGAGCCGGGACCCGCCCCCTGAGGCTGATGTGCGGCCGCTTCCCACGCGCGGCGGGACGGAGCGTGGGCACCGCGCTCGCGGGAGCTGTGAAGTCTGCTGTTCCACCACGGACACCAGGGGAGAGCGCGAACGCAGTCCCCCACTACCACAAATTATGCAGTCGAGTTTCCCGCATTTGGGGAAATCGCAGGGGTCAGCACACCCGGAGTGCAGGGGATGAGCCTCGCCCTGGGAAAACCACCTGCCTGATCATGGTGTCTCCCCTGCCAGGTAAGTATGACTCTGCTCCCCGCGCCCCGGGGACCACCCCGCCGCACCCACACACAACACGCGGCACCCCGGCCCTCTCACCCGCCTACCCCGACGCGGCACCCGCCCGCACCCACGCGCCTCCCGCCGCCCACGCGTGGCCCCGCGCAGCTCCCGCGCGGGCCGTCAGCGGCACCGTCTTGGGGCACCACGGCCTCCCGTCACCCCTCGCTCTCCCTAATCTGCATGGCCCCGCCCCACACCCGCGAATCCCCGCCCCCTCGGCCCCGCCCGGCTCTGTGCCCGCGATGAGCTCTACGTGGCCCCGCCCCCGAGGCATCGTTAACACCGGCGTGATTTGCATGACCCCGCCCCTCCGGCAGGGCCCCGCCCTCTCCCGGCTCATCGCGGGGCTCCCCCGCTCCCCTCCGTGGTTCAGCTGACGCGCTCCCACGCCACGCGTGACGTTCGCCCCCCCTCAGCACCACCAACACAGCGCGAAATAAGCTTTTTAGCACCAATCCAGCCCCTAAACCGGGACCCGGCCCGAAGAACCGCACCTCCCGTTCCCCCCCCTCCCCGCGACCCAGCACCCCGCGCTGCTCCACTGTCCCCCCCCCTTCGCGGGGGGGGGGTGTGTCCCTGCTCCCCCTCCCCAGTTCGGCAGGACAACGTTTTACCACACGAGTTTATTTTAAATAAAACTTAACACAGATGCAGGCTTTGCGACCGGAGTGACGGACCAGACAAGCGATGCGACGGGGTGGCGGGTGGGGGGGACACACACACACACACGGGGGGGGGGGACACGACACCAGCCAGGGCAGGATCCACCCCAGCACCCCCGGGGTGGGGGGGGGTCCCTGGTGGCCGTGGGGAGTGGGGGTCCTGCAGCGGGGTAGAGGGGTTCCGCCGTCCCCAAGCTGCAAACCGGGACCCTGGGGCTGCGGTGGCCGGGTGCCCCCCACCCACCGGGTGCCCCCCCCCCCCCCCCCTGCTGCCTCCCCCCCCCACCCCCCCAGCAGGCAGGGTGGCCGCGTCCCGAGGTTTCTTTTTCATCTTCCCACCAACCTGAAGCAAAACCTGTGTCCACTCCGCTGCTGGGGCTGGGGGGGGGGGACACACTGACCCCCCTGCAGCCAGCGCAGGGCTGCTGGCTCCAGCCCCCCCCCATCCCCGGGCTCAGCGGGGGGGGGGGGGGGGGGGGGGGCTGGCAGGGCTTCACCCCAAAGGCTCCATCTCCCCCCCCCCTCTCGCTCTCACCCAGCAGGGCAGGCGCAGGGGGACACGCACCGGAGGGGACAACGGAAATAAATAATGGGGTGGGGGGGCGGCGAGGGCCAGAGCCCGTCCCACCCCCCCTGATCCCCCCACCCCCCCCCCCGGCGTAGGCACAGCCGCGCTCCTCGCTGGAGGGACATCTATTTATTATGGAGACGGTGGCTTCCCGCCGGAGAACCGCGGTGGCGTGTGACAGTGCGGGGCGAGGCGCACCGGGCTCGCACCTCGAGTGTCTGTGGGGGGGGGGGGGGAACGGCGCGGGGCGGCGCGGGGCGCGGGAGCGTGCCGGGGCTAGTACTCGTCCTGGTCCTCTGGCTGCTGCTCCTCCAGCTCGTCGTCCTCCGGCGGGGCGAAGCCCTCCTGCCAGGAGTTTGGGGGGGACACCATCAGCCTGGGGGGGCGTGGCGGGTGGGTGCTCCCACCCCATGGCACAAGGGCTCCGGCAAAGCCCAAACCGGCACCCCGCAAAGCGACCAAAGCCAGAGCCTGGGAGCGGCCGTGGGGGTTTCATCCCAGGGGAGCCCAGAGCGAGGGGCTGGGACCCCCGGGGGGGGTGTGGGGGGGATGACAGCGGTGCCCGGCCCTCACCTCCGTGGCGTAGAGGACGCTGACGATGCCGGTGATGATGGGGCTGTTCTCGTTCTCGTGCTCCTGGCAGATCAGCTCGATGTCCCGCAGTTTGCTGAAGTAGAAATCCCGCTCCTTCTCCAGCCCGTCCACCGTCAGCTTCAGGTCCATCAGCTGCCGGGGTGAGGAGGAAGGGGGGGGGGGGGTGGGCAGAGCCTTCAGCCCCACGCCCCGGGAGTTGTTGTTGGGGGGGGGGGGCTCGGCCGCATCCCCCCTCCCGTGCCGCGGCGGGCGGGGGTCCTGCCCACCTGCTGGTTGAGCTCCAGGATCTGCGCGTCGGCCTCGGGGCCCCCGTTGCGGGCGGCGGGGGAGTTTTTCCGGAGGATGCTGCTGGGGACGTTGCTGAGGCGGGCCGGGTTCGGCGTGTTCTTGGGGCCGGTGGGAGAGGTCCTCTGGGGGACTTGACAGCAGACGGGGACCAACGGGTTAATGCCGGTCCCGCGGGGGGGTGGGGGAGCTGCTGGCAGGGACCCCCCCCCCCCCCCTCCCCTGCATCATGTGGGGCGGCGGGGGCTGGGAGGCAGCAGCAGGCAGCGAGGGCAGGCAGAGCACTCGGGGCTGAGCCGCGACTCCGGGGCTGCGCTGCCCGGACCCTCCTCCCCTGCCTCAGTTTCCCCTGGCAGATCTCACCCCCGGCTTGTGGCCTGGACACGGGGTTTGCCGTGGGGTGGGGTGGGGGGGCATCCAGCCCTTTGAGCCCGTGATGCCCGCGGCAGCACGGAACAGGGGGATGGGAGCCATGGGGAGGTTGGGGGGGGGACAAAGCACCCCCGGACCCGGGGTGAGCGGGAGGATGGAGGCAGCCGAGCCCTGCCCAGCTCCCCACAGGTCCCTCCGCCGTCCCCTCCGCCCCGGGTGTCCCTGCAGACCCGCTGGGCCCCCCCCCGGTCGCAGGCAGCAGAGCGGGGCGCAGGCAGAGGGGGGTGGGGGGTGCAGGCTGAGGGGGGGCCTGGCCACGGCAACGTGGGGGGGGGTGCAGGAGGGGGGGCAGCTCTCGCCGGGGGGGGACCCGGGCATTACCTGCAGTGCCAACGGGTTTCTTGGGTTTGTTGAAGATGTGATCACCTGGGTTTGGGGGGGGCGCGACGTCCTGGCCCTGCCGCGCCAGCAGCGGGTTGTACTCCTTCCCGTCGTAGTTGGCGTCGAAGAACTTCTTGAACCACTGGATGAACTCAAAGTTGTCCTGGAACTTGCCCTTCACCAGCCTCTCCACCGCGATGATCTGGGCGGGGTGGGCGGAGGGGCTGGTGGGGCTGCTCTGCCGGCCCCCCCCCCCCCCCCGCGCACCCCCTCCCCGCCACCCCCTTTGGACCTACTTTGTCCACTCCCATCTTCTTGAAGGCGGCCTGCAGCACCTTGAAGTTGTGGATGTACTCGTGCTCCAGCTTGGCTTGGAACTTCACCTTCCGCAGGTGGACGCAGCCGGGGAACAGCATGTCCATGAACTGGCAATAGGCAGCCCCTGCGCCGGGCGCGCACCGCGGCGTCAGCCTGCCGCTGGGTCTATGTGTCCCCCCGCCCGCCCCCGTCCCCCCGTGCCCCCCCCCGACCTGAGCAGAGCTGCTCGATCTTGGTGTAGCTGAGCTGGAGGGAGTCGTTGACCCAGGCGAGCATGTCATGGCGGCTCAGGTTCTCGCTGGTCACCGACGTCGAGTACACATTGACGGCCATGCCCCAGCTGCCGAGAGAGCCCACGTCACGGGGGGGGGGGGGGGGGCTGCACCCACCCGCTCCCCACCCCCCTGCCCCGACCCACCCCCAGGGCCGTGGCGGGGCTCGGGGTGCCCCCACCCCACCCCGGCTCCGGCAAATGGGCGACACCGCTGCAGCCGGGGGGATCCCCCACCCCCCCACGCATGGTGGCTGTTGGGGGGGGGGATCACACACACACATACACACACACACACACACTGGCACAACGAGGGTCTCTGGCAGCCCCGTGGCAACCCACCCACCCACCCACCCACACCCTGGCACGGGTGGGGGCACAGCCCCCGGGGCGTGGGTGCACTGCAGGATGCAGCTCATGGTGGTGGGGGGGGGAACGTGGGGACCACCGTGGGCACTGCCCCTGTGCCGGGGCACAGTGTGGCCACGGAGCTCGGGGGGGGCTGGGACCATAAGCAGCTTATGGCCCCCCCCCTCCTTCCAGCCCCCTAATCTGCCGGGGGCCATTCGAGCCGGGCTTAGAGGGGCCACATCTGCCGGCGGGCACTGGGGGGGGGGGGCACGGGGGTGGGGGGGTCTGTGTGTCTGCCTGGGCACTGCAGCCCAGACCCCACAGCGCCGGGGAGCCGTGCCGCAGGGCGGGGGGGGGGGACACACACCAAGACACCATCCCCGCTGCAAGAGGGGGGGTCCCCATCGCGCTGCCCCCCCACCCCTGGAGCGGGGGTCCCCATCGCCTGTGCCCGCCCCCCCCCCCAGCAGCAGCAGCGTTAATCCCCTCGCCCTGGGGAGGGGGGGGGTGCAGGGCTCAGGGTCAGCTGCCAGCTGGGGGTTTGGGGCAGGGGGGGGAGCCCCCCCGACCCCACTCCTGCTGCCACAGCCTGGGGGGGGCACTGCCAGCACACTGAGCCTGGGGGGGGACGACACACCTCCTGTTGGGGGCTGTGGGGGGACCACCCCACTTGTGTTGGGGGGTGGGGGGAAGGTATTGATGGCTGCAGCCCCCCCCCCCCCCCCCCGGCATCGTCGTGACTCAGCACCGGTGATACCAGCACAGCCACCAGCAGCTGGTCCCCCCGCCGGGGCCGGGACCCCCCCTCCCCAGCACCCCATCCCACCCCTCCCCGTGTGCAGCCGCGGGGGCGGGGGGGTGGGTGGGGGGGGAGCGTTGGTATTTTTAGCCACAGGAGCAGCTGGAAACGAAGCCCCCGGCGTGGTGAGCACCGTCCCGTCCCGCTCCCCGAAGTCGCCCATCGCGCCGTCCAAGCGCCCCGAAGGCACCCAGCCCTGGCTGGGATTGGGGTGCGGGCAGGGGGGTGTCGTGTCCCCGTCCCCCCCCCCCCCCCGCTCCGGCAGCACCGAGCTGAGTCATGCGCGGCGTGGGGCCAGAGCCACGCGCACTGCGGTGCAGCCGGGAATCCACCGGCGCTTGCCCGTTGCCGGAGCGGGCGGGGGGGGGGGGGGGCTGTTGGGGGGATGCTATGGGGGGGGCTGCCTGCCCGCCCCGGCGAGGAGCCAGCGGCCGGCTGACACCCGCGGCCCATCTCCCCCCCGCCCCCCCCGTGCTTCGCCATCACCGTCTTTTCCCGAAATAGCCGGGAGCAGCTGCCAGCGCCCTGCGCGCACGGCAGAGCCGGAGCCCCCCGGGCAGGGTTCGGCTGCCAACACCGAGCCACGGCGGGGGGGGGGGGGGGGGGATGCATGGCACCAGCGCCCCACACCCTCTCTGTGGGGCGCACGCTGCCGGCACCGGGCTGGGCACAGACCCACAAGTGGCTTCCCCCTCCTCCCCTGCCCGACAACGCGGGATGCCCGGCACGGCCGCAGCGTCCGTCCGTCCGTCCGTCCCCCACTACCACCACGGGGGCGAGGTCCGCACAGCCTGGGAGTGCAACCCCCCCACCCCAGGCACGGCGCAGCCCCCCCCCCCCCCCCCCCCCCCCCCCCCGACACCATCCCGGAGCGCCGGCGGGGTGCAGCCCCGGCACCTTCCTCATCATCTCGCCCCGCGGGAGGAAGCAGCCCCCCCCGCGGGGGGCACCCCCCACCCTCCGGGATTCCCACGGCGGGTGCCCCTGCGAGCCGTGCCGGGGTGGGTTTTGCTGCGGGACGAATCGAGGCGTCAACCACGCCGGCCGGTTGGGCAGCACCCTAGACCTCGTGCCGGCACGCGGGGCCGCCGAACGCCGGTGCTACCGGGGAGGGGGGGACACACACACACACACACACGCTTGCCGGGACACACCGGGCCGCCCAGCCCGTTTGCGGCCGCTGAAACGCCGGCGCTGGCGCTTCCAAAGCCGAGCACGCCCCGGCATAATGACAGGGAAGCCGACGCTCGCCCCCAGCCCCGACGCCGGGCGATGGACGCGCCTCTGGTGCAGCCGGTTTGCACAAACCAGCTTTTGCAAATAAATAAATAAATAAGGAATAAAAGTAAGGCATTTAGCCCTGAATCCCAGCAAACCGTGGGGAGAGGGAGGTGTTCCGGCGCTGGGGAAGAGCGATGCGTGTCCTGCCCGCGGCGGGATGCGGGATTCCGGGGTGCAGAGTGTGTCCCCCCCCCCGCCCCGTGCCGCCTGCGCAGGGCGCCCGGCCGGCCGCGCTGACGGGGCAAAAAGGGGGGGGGGGCAGGGGGGGATGCTTACCGCTGCATTTTAATTGTCCGGCCGCCGAGCTGCTAAATCAAGGCCCAACGGCGAACAAAACACCGGGGCGCGTGGCTCTGCCCCGTCCCGCCGGCGCTTGCTGGGGCGCGGAGAGGTCGTCCAGCCCGGCTCCTCGCCCCAACGCTGCCGGGGGGGCGGGGGGCACCGGCGGTCCCACGCCGCAGCCCTTGCCGGGCCCGGGGCCGGTGCGCTCTGGCCAAAGCGAGAGGAGAATGAGGCCGGCGGCCGCGACCGGGGCGCCCGCTCAGCACCGCTGCCAACGCCGGGTCGGTGCCGGGGCGATGCCGGGCTGCTGCGACTCGCGGCTTCTATTTTGGGAGCCGTCCCGGTGGCTTCTCAAGTGACAAATAGGCGAGGAGGGAAAGGGGGGGGGGTGTGTGTGTTGGGGGGTGGCAGACAACCCAGCGGGGGCTGAGCACCGTGCCGAGCTGCTGCGGTGCCGCCCGGCTGACCCAGGGCGGCCGCTTGCCCCCGGCCATCGCGGACATCCCCCCCCCCCAAAACCCCGACCGAGAGGAGAGCGTCGCCGCGCCGGTGCCGGTGGGTTTGCCCGGGCGCAGGCCGCAGCTTTCCCGGTTGCCCGTCCCAACCCGCGGCGAGGGAAACGGGGCGCCGACGGCGGGGATATGGGGCAGCGCGGGCAGGGGGGGCCCGGCCCCGGGGGTCCCCCCTCCCGCTAACCTAAATAACTTGAAATAGCAGCGGCAGGAGCATGTGCAGAGCGCGGTGCCGCCGGCAGCGCCTCCCCCCGCGCCGGCATCCTCACCCCGCGCAGCATCCCTGAAATATTAATGCCCGAGCGCCGTTCGACGAGTCCAGCCGTTGCCGCAGACCGCGGCGGGGAGAGCAGCTCGTCAGCACCCCAAAACCAGCGTGGGGGGGGGACCCCCCCCGCCCCCCAGGCCGCCCCTCGAGGACAGGCCCCACGCGCTGCGGCCACGCCGGTGTGCCCACGCCGTGACGGGTGGGAGCCGCCGCACCGGGGCCGGGGGGGGGGTGTGTGTGCCCGGGGTGGTGTTGGGGGGCACCCCACGCTGCGAGACGGGGCTGGGTGACCCCCCCCTCCCACGGGAGCACCCGGGTGGGCAGCGTCCCGGAGCCACCGTCACCGCGGTCGGGGCGAGTTGGCAGGTCACGGCGACGGCCGCCTCGTGTCACCCCCACGGCCCGTGGGGCGCAACTGGGCCCCCCCCCAGCGACACCCCGGGCCCGCGGAGTCTCCCGGGTGATGCCCGGTAACCGGTGATGCCCGGTAACCGGAGGCGGGGGGGGGGATGCCCGGCCCGGGACTACAGCTCCCGGCGTGCCGTGCCGTGACCGCGGCCCCACGGGACACGCAACCGGGGACACCGGGGGGGGGGGGGGGGGCGGCCGCCGCTGCGTCAGGCCGGACCCCGACCCCGGCCGCTCCATCCCCCGCCGGTTTCGCTCTCACGGCCGCTCCATCCCCGGAGACACCGGACGGACACCCCAGCCCCGTCACCACGCCAAGCCGCGGTCCCGGGGGGGCGGTGCCGGGATGGGGGGGGGGATGTCGGGTCCCGGGGGGGGGGATGTCGGGTCCCAGGACGGCGCTTTCCCCCCCCCCCCCCCCCCCCCCGTTACCGACCCGCACTCACCGCGCTCGGGCCGCTCCGCTCCCTCCGCACCGCGCCGGGACCGGGCCGGGACCGCACGGGCCTCCCGCGCATGCGCCGACACCGCCCCGCCCCTCCCCGCGGGCGGGACCGGCCCCCGCTCCGCTCCGCCCCTCCGACGCCATGGCAACGGGGGCGCGGAGACACGCCCCCTCCCTCCCGTCGCCACGGCAACGCCCGCCGCGAACCTCGCCCCCCCCCCCCCCCCCCCCCCGTCCCACAGCGCCGCCTGGCGGCGGGCGGTGGCCTCTGCACGGCCGGGCCCCGCCCCCTCCCCCCCCCCCACCCCGCAGCCCCCGGGGACCCCCCAGGGTACCCATAACCCCGCCCCCCCCCCGAGATGTCGTGACCCCCGCAGCCCCCGGGGACACCCAGAGTGTGTATCGTCGCCCCCCCCCCCAAGATAGTGGGACCCCCGCAGCCCAGGGCCCTCCCGGGACCCTTCGCCCCCCCTCCGTACCCCACCTGCACCCCCCCGCCCCCTAAAACCCCGCCTGCGCCCCCTCCCCACATCGCAGTCCCCCCCCCCCCCGCGTGTGTATGCACATTGCCGCAGGGGTTGGGGCTCCACGCTGCTCCCTGGGGGTCCCCCCCCCCACCCCCTCCAACCGCGGGGGTGTCCCCCCCACCCCACGCAGCTCGGGGGAGGGGGGGTGGTGGTGTCCGAGCCCCCCACCTCCCCGGGGGCACCCTGCCGCGGGGGTGGGTGATGGGCGGCTGTGGGGAGGCACCCAGACCCCCCGCAGGGTTTGGGGTGCAGGCGGTGCGCGGCGGGAGCCCCCCCCCGATGTTTAACGCCCCCCCCCCCCCCCCATAAGCAGGCAGCAGGCCGGGCGCTGTGAGAACCGTCTTTAATGAGCAAACAGAAACGGACTGCGGGATCCTAAAAGGGCCGATAGGGAACCACCTGGGGGGGGGGCAGGGCCCCCCCCGCCCGGCTGCGCCCACCCGGCCCCCCCACACCTACAGGGACCATCTAGGGGACAGTGCACAAGGGACAACGCACGGCGACACGAGCCCGGGGCGGCGGGGGGCGGCGGGACCCCCGAGCACCACTGCGTGGCTTTGGGGGGGGGGGGGGACACGCACGGGGACCCCGCTGTGCCGCAGCCACGAGCACCCCGACCCGTGCCCACCACCCCCCCACCCGCCCCCCGGGGACACGCGGGCATGGGCGGGGACACCGGGCGAGGGGGTCATGTGTGCACACGCGTGTGATGTGTGCGTGAGCACGCGTGGGTGCAGCGAACGTCTCACTGGGGCCACGCATGGTGTAATGTGTGTGTGTGCACACGCGTGTGATGTGTGCGTGAGCACACCCGTGTGCAGTGAACGTCTCACTGAGGCCACGCACGGTGTGATGTGTGTGAGCACACGCGTGTGCAAGAAACACCTCATTGAGACCATGCATGGTGCAATGTACGTGTGGGCACACGTGTTTGCAGCAAACATCTCACTGAGGCTATGCACGGTGCAGTGTATGCGTGTGCACACGTGTGCAATGTATGCGTGAGCACACACGTGTGCAGCAAACACCTCACTGAGACCACACACGGTGTGATGTACGTGCGTGCACATGTGTGTGCAGCGAACACCTCACTGACACCATGCATGATGCACTGTATGTGTGGGTACATGCATGCAGTGCATGTTTGAGCACACGTGTGTGCAGTGGACATCTCACTGAGACCACACATGGTGCAATGCGTGCGTGACTACACACATGCAATGGATGTGTGAGTACACGCGTGTGCAGTGAACACCTCGCTGAGATCACACATGGTGCAATGTACGTATGGGCACACGTGTGTGCAGCAAACACCTCACTGAGACCCCGCACGGTGCAATGTATGTGCATGCACACACGTGTGCAGCGAACATCTCACTGACACCATGCATGGTGCAACGTAGGTGTGGGTACACGCGTGCAATGCATGTGTGAGCACACGTGTGTGCAGCACACTCCTCACTGAGGCCCCGCACGGTGCGACGTGGGCGTGTGCCCACGTGGCCGGGAGGAGCCTTGCACGGAGGGATGCCCGCGTGTGCACACGCCTGTGCGACGATCCTCTGCGACCCTGCGTGGCGCGACACACACGTGTGCACACCCACGCACGGCTGGCAGCCGGGACCCCGCCGGCACTTGGCCGGGAAGGATGCACCGGTGTGTGCGCACACACACACACACACACACACGCGTGTGCCGGAGGCGTGTGCGCGCCGTGCCGCCGCTCGCTGCCGGGGCGTGTGTGTGTGTGGGGGGGGGGGGGGGGTGTATGTGTGTGGGGGGGTCCCTGCTGCTCCCCTAACGCTAGTGACACAAACCACTTCAGAGTATCTCCACGGGATGCACAAACAACTCAAAAATTCACTGATCCAAACCCAACGTGCAAACAGAAAAGGGCCGGGGCTGAGCCCCCCCCCCGCCCCGCTGCCCGCGGCCCCCCCCGGCCCCCGGGCCAGGGCCGCGGCCCCGCGCTGCCAGGGCAGCCCCGCCGCAGCCGGGGGTCCCGGCTCCTCATTTGGGGGACAGCTCCCCGGCTCTACCAAATCCCCGCTCGACCGGCCCCCGGGGGGAGCGAGAATCCGGGCCGAAGCTCGCTTTGGAACGTGGTCATCGATCTGCGAACCTGCCGGGCAGACGGACGGACAGACGGACGGACGTCAGCCCCAGCAGCCAGCCCCTCTGCGCTCCGCACGCCGGGTCCCGGCTGCACCCCCCACCCCCCCACCCCCCCCCCCAATCCCTCCACTCCCACCCAAAACCGCTCGCCGGGCACCAAAACCCAGCGCCTGTGCCGGATCAGTCCCGCCCGGCGCAACCGGACAGCGCGCGGGGGGACGGGGGGACGGGGGGCCTGGGGGGGGACAGGGGGCCTGGGGGGGGCCTGGGGGTCTGGGGGGGGCCTGGGGGTCTGGGGGGGGATGGGGTCAGCTCCCTACTCTGCCGCGGGACCCCCGAGACGGCGCAGCCCCCCTGCGCGGGGCGCACCCCGGGGTGGCACCGGTGCCGGTGAGCCCCGGGTTTTGGGGGGGGGGGGGCGTGCCGGGACCCTCGCCGCGGCCCCGCTCTTACCGGAGAGGCTGAAGCTGGACTCGTGGAGGTCCCTCATGCCCCCGTGCCGCGTGGCGGGCCGCGTGGGCGTATCGGCCAGGGGGGTCCCCGTCTCTTTTTTCCCGGCATGCGCAACCACGGCCACGTCCCCCAGGTAAGGGGTGCGATCCACCCCCCGCAGCTTTAAGCTCTGCCGGCGGGGAGAGAAAAGCGGAGAGAGCGTCAGCTCGGGGAGGGGCACTGCGCCGGGGCTGGGGGTGCCGCCGCCTCACAGTGGGGTGCGGATCAGTGGGATGGGGGGGGGGGGGAGCCAGGGCCTGCTCTGGCTACATGGGGGGCTGCGGCGTGGGGAGGGGGGCACAGCTGGGGAGCGGGGGAGCCGGCCGGGCTGCGGGGGCTCCCCGGCGCCAAGCGGTGCCAGGGCGGGGGGGGCTGGGGGGGAGGCGGGTGACCCCGGCGGCGCAGCCCCTCGCCCCTGTCCCCCCCCTTCCCTGGCGATGCCAAGCTGAGCCCCCCCTCCCCGCATGGCGAGAGCGGCTCGTGTGGATGTGGCGGTAGGACCCTGTCCTGGACCCCCCCGGCCACGCACGGCTCCAGCCAGGGCCCCCCCCCCCGGCACTGGCCGTCATTTCCCCAGGACAGCACCGGGATCCCCCCCAGCCGCCCCCTCCCCTCGGCAGCACCAGCACCAAGTCGAGCCCCCCCAGCGCATCCCCCACGGACGGGCAGGGGCTGCCGAAAGGCGGGGGGGGGCACGGGGGGGATCCTTGGTGCCAGGGTCTGCTGGAGCTCCCGGGGGTCACACCGTGACAGCCCCTGGGACCCGCGAGGGCAGAGGGAGACGGCGCGGGGGGGGGGGTCTGTGCCCCACACCCACAATGGGCCAGCAATGGGGTGCGGGGCCGGCGCTGTGGGATGGGGGCGAGCCCCAGGGGGGTGCAAGCCTTGGGGTCCCCTCCTGTCCCTACCCTGGGGCACGGGGGGTCACTGCTAGCTGGGGGGGGGGATGTAGAGGTGGGGGACCAGCAAGGGGCAGAGCGCCTGGGACAGTGGGGTGGGGGGGCACCCCCGATGTTTGGGACGCGCGGCAGCGTGCGGGGTGACCGTCCCCAAACCTCCAGCACCGCCGGCGCGCAGGGAAGGGGGCAGGAGCTGATGGGGGGGGGGGGGGAACGGACCCCACCGCCGGCGCTCACCCCCCCCCGTCCCGAGGCACACCACGCGAAGCTCCGGGCGGGCACCGACCGCGGCACGGCACAGACCCGTCCCCCCTGGCACCGGCAGCACCCACCCGCGGTGCTGGGACCACGGCGGCCACTGCCTCCCCCCTCGCCCCCTCCAGCAGCCCCCCGCCGCGGCACCGGCACCGGCACGGCCCCCGTACCGTTACCTTCTCCCGCTGCACCAGCTTCTTGTAGACGGAATCCGGGAAGGAGCGGAGCGGGCAGAACTTGCCGGTGCCCTCGGCGCACATGAAGACGCCGTTCTCGTAGACCACGCGCCCGCGGCTGATGGTGACCAGGGGCACGCCGTGGCACCGCATGTTCTCGTAGAGGTTGATGTCCCCCCCTTGCACCTGGGTGCTGGCCGAGATGGTCCTGAGCGGGGGGGGGGGGACAGGACACGGTGAGCCTGGTGCCACGGGGAGATCCCCCCCCCGTCCCCGCTCCCCGCCGGCTGCGCCTACTTGGTGGCCTCGGGGTCCCAGACCACGACGTCGGCGTCGGCCCCGGGGATGATCCGGCCCTTGCGGGGGTACAGGTTGTGGATCTTGGCGGCGTTGGAGCTGGTCACGGCCACGAAGCGGTTCTCATCCATCTTGCCCCCGACCTGCCGCCGGCATGGGAATCGGGGGGGGGGGGGGGGGGGGGAGGTCGGTGAGGACGTGCCAGGCCGCGAGCGGCACCTCGGGGCGGGTGCTGCTGGGACCCCCTTGATGGGACCCACTGAGTTGCACTGGGAAGCACCTCGCCCGCCCCCATACCCCCGGGGATCTGGGAACAGGGACCTCCCCCCACCCCAAAGCGGGGGGCCAAGCTGGACCCGCTGCCGAGCCCCCCCCAAGAGCCGAGGGGGGGCAGCCCCATCCCAGGGCAGGGGAGGGGGGCACGGCCCCGTACCACGCCTCGCTCCCAGATGATGTTCATGCGGTCCTGCACCCCGCTGACGCCGTGGGGGATCTTGGTGAAGTCCTCCTTGCCCATGGCCTTCTGCTTGGTGCTGAAGGGCCGGTGGTCGGAGGCCACGATGTTCAGCGTGTCGCTGCGGGAGGACGGGGCAGCGCTGGCGGCGGCACGGCCGGGGCGGCACGGCCACAGCTAGCCGGCGGTGGGGCCGGCGCCCGGGAGCAGGGTGCCCGGGGAGTGGGGTGCCCCAGGGAGCTCAGGACCTAAGGAGTGGGGTGCCCAGGGAAGGGGGCACCTGTGCTGTGGGGCGCCCAGGGAGCTCGGTGCCCAGGGAAGGGGGTGCCCGTGCTGTGGGGTGCCCAAGGAGCTCAGGACCCAGCAAGCAGGGTGCCCAGAGAGTGGGGCACCCATGCTGTGGGGATCCTGGGGAGCTCAGGACCCAGGGATTGGGATGCCTGGGGAGTGGGGTGCCCAAGGAGCCCACCGCCCAGGGAGTGGGGATCCTGGGGAGCTCAGGACCCAGGGATTGGGATGCATGGGGAGCGGGGTGCTCAGGGAATGGGGCACCTATGCTGTGGGGTGCCCGGGGAGCTCAGGACCAAGGGAGCTCAGGACCCAGGGAGCGGGGTGCTGGGGGATAGAGGTGCTGAGGGAGTAGGCATCTGCACAACGGGTTGCTCAGGGAGCTCAGTGGCCAGGGAGCAGGGTGCTCAGGGAATGGGGCACCCATGCTGTGGGGTGCCCGGGGAGCTCAGCACTCAGGGAGTGGGGCGCTGGGAGAGGTCAGCACTTGGGGAGTAAGCTGATCAGGGGAGCTCAGCACCCGGTCAGTGGGGTGCCTGGGGACAAGGGTGCCCAGGGAGAAGGGCACCCATGCTGTGGGGTGCCCGAGGAGGAGCTCGGTGCCCAGGGAGGGGGGTGCCTGAGGCCCTCAGGACTTGGGAAGCGGGGTGCCTGGGAACTGAGGCACCCAGAGAGCCCGGTGCCTGAGAAGTGAGATGCTGGGGACGTGGGGTGCCCGGGAGCTGGCCCAAGGTGGGGGCGGGGGGGGTCCCCAAAGGATGGGGTGTCTGGAGAGCACAGCAAGCAGGGGAGCTGGGCACCGGGGCGACGGGGCAGCCGGACCTGCGTGGTCCCCAGGAGCCACCAGAGATGCCTGGAGAGCACCAGGGAGCGGGGGCGCTGGGGAGGGGGTACCCGGGGGGGGTGTGGGGGGCCCTCACTTGGCGAGCAGGCTCATGAGGTAAGCCGAGGTGTTGGTGTCCAGGCGCAGCGGCGGCACGGTGACGTAGGCGGCGGCATGGAACCAGTCCTGGTGGTAGTAGTGCAGGCCGGTGAGCGTGGCGTGCGCCGTGGTCGTCTCCGCGTACACCACCTTCCCTGCCGGGGCGGAGGCACACGCGTGGGGCGGGCGTGCCAGGGAAGTGTGTGTGTGTGTGTGTGTGTGTGTGTGAGGGGGGGGGTGTGGTGCGCCCGGGCGAGCGTGCGAGGGGCACGCCTGCGAGCTCTGCCCGGGTCGGTGTGTCCGCAGCGAGCGGAGCGGCTGCGGGTCCCCGTGTCCACACGTGTCCACGGGCACGGCCCCACATCCACGCACGTGCTCTTGGGTGTCGGTCCCTGCCGGCATCCCTGCCCGGCCCGCGTGTCTCTGCAGCCCCATGTCTCCTGTGCCACACGTGTCCATGCCTCTGCACGTGACACGTCCCTGCACGCACCCCGGTGCCCACATCCACCCTTGCATGTGCCCCATGGCTGTGGCTCTGTCCGTGTCCACGCGTGTCACATTGGTGTGTGCCCATGTCCCTTGCGTGTGCCCCGTGGCTGTGGCTCTGTCCGTGTCCACCCATGTGCCCCCATCAGGGCAGATGGAGCTTTTTCCCCGGCGGGGCCAAACCCACCCCTAACCCCACGCTGAGCCCGGGGCCCACGGGGGGTCCACGTCCCACCCCACGGGGGTCCAGGTCCTGCCCCAGGAGGAGCCCCCCCTTACCTTGCATCTTGGCGGCGGCGATGACGTCCCCCGCAGACATGCTGGAGACGTTCACCAGGTAGATGGGGCAGTGGGTCTGCAGAGAGGTGGGGGTCAGTGCTGCTGTCCCTGGGGCACCCCGGTTCCATGGGGGGGTCCCCGCGCCCCAAAGGGGCGCGGGGACCCCCCCATGGAGCCGGGGTGCCCACCCCCAGACGCAGCAACAGGGGACACCCCAGCTGCAGGAGGTGGGGTGCCCGTCGTGGTCCTGCTCAGTCAAAAGGGGAGAGGGGGGACCCCGGCGCGGCCCCCTCGGCATCGGGGTTCAATCCTGGCCGCCCGTCTCGGGACCACTCACCCTGTTGGCAATGGTGATGACGCGGTGCGTGGCCTCAGCTTCCAGCTGCGGAGAGAGAAGGAGGCGGCGGGGGGGGGGGGGGCGTGGAATGAGATGATGGGGCACCCCGAAACACCCCAGTGGCACCGATGGGGGCAAGGGTGGGCAGCCGGCACGGGTAAGGGAGTGCCGGCGTCCTGCCCCAGAGCGTCCCAGCCACGTCCCGGCCCACCGCCCGTGCGGTGACTGCGGCGGGGGGGGGACACACACACACATGCAGCCATCACCCACCTCTTCGGGCCGGCTGATCTCGATGCCCTCCGGCCCCGTGATGCCCAGGTCCAGCGCCTCCTTGGCTCCCTAGGGGGGAACGGGGTGTGGGGTGGGGGGGTCAGTCTTGCGGGGGGACACACGGCTGGGTGCCCGCCGCTGCCGAGCACCCGCCGCGTCCCCGGCTCTCACCTCAGCCACCAGCTCGCCGTTCTCGGCGTGGACCCGGGCGATGGCCCCGATGTCGCGACAGGCTCGGAAGACCTGGTAGAGCTCGCTGTCCCGCAGCATGTACAGGTCCTTGTAGGTCATGAACATCTGGAAGGAGTTCACCCCCTTCTCCCGCACCAGCGTCTCCATCTCCGCCTTCACCTGCGATGGGACAGGGGGAGTGGGGGGGGTCAGCTCCGGGGTGCGTGGACAGCCGTGGGACCTGCTGCCCCACTGCCATGCGGCAGGCGTGGGGTGAGGTGCCCCCCGCCACGGGGCAGGGACCGACACTTTGCCCCCAGGGGGATGCGGGATGCAGGATTTGGGGAGCGACAGATGCTGGGGGGGTGGATTTTTTGCCCTGGCCCGGCTGGATCCTGTGCTGGTGCTGGGATGTACCCCGGGGGGCACCCGCCCCGTCCTCATCCAGCCCCTGCTGTGCCCGGGGAGGGTCTGGCCGGGCCATGGGGTGCACAGGGGCTGGGGTCTCCCTGCAGCGCAGCCAGGAGCAGCCCAGCACAAGCCGGGCCTAATCCTGCACCGGCACCTTTGCGAGGGGATCGCAGGGGCTGAGCGTGCCGGGGGGGCTGGGGGTGGTCGCCCAGCACCGACCATGGGGGCCGTGCGCCGCAGGATGGGGTGTCATCCCCCCGCCCCACCCCAGGTGGGACCCCCGCGTCTGGGCACCCCAATCCCCTCCGCGGAGCGGCAGCACCTTTCCCTGCCGCGGCAAGGGGCTCAGCCCCACGGGGACCCCCCCAGCCCCGCTGAGCCCGGCTCAGGGAGCCGGCGCGGTGCCGGCGCGGTGCTGGGCTCACCTTGGGCGCCCACCAAGTGATGCCCATGTGCAGGGCGTAGTCGCAGCAGACCTTGGGGTCGGCCAGGCTGCGGCATTTCTCGTAGGCGTCCAGCAGCGAGGTCTCCTTGTCGGGCAGGACGTGGCCGATGATCATCGTCGTCCCTCCCACCAAGGCTGCCTGCGGGTTACGGGGGACAGCGGTGGTGGTTGGAGGCGGGGGGACACACACACCCCCCGCCTGCCGGGGAACAGCCCCCCCGCGGTGCTGCCCACGCCACGGCACTAATCCTGCCTGGTGATGAGCAGGGCTGATCCGCGGGTGGCCGGGCTGGGAGAGCCGCATTTGGGGGGCGGCGTTGCCCGCAGGGAGGTGAGAGCCCTGTGTTGGGGATCCCCCACAGCACCCTGGATTGGGGACCCCCCTGCAGCACCCTGGATTGGGGATCACCCCACAGCACCCTGGATTGGGGATCCCCCCCGCAGCACCCTGGATCAGGGATACCCCCCACAGCACCCTGGATTGAGGACCCCCCCCAGCAGCACCCTGGATTGAGGACCCCCCCGGAGCACCCTGGATTGGGGATCCCCCCCGCAGCACCCTGGATTGAGGATCACCCCACAGCACCCTGGATTGGGGACCCCCCCGGAGCACCCTGGATTGAGGACCCCCCCGCAGCACCCTGGATTGGGGATCCCCCCCAGCAGCACCCTGGATTGGGGACCCCCCCGGAGCACCCTGGCCCTGCCCACGGCTGTGGCCGCACATCTGGGCACACGACACATCTGGAGAGCCCGATCCTGCCGCCCGCCGGGGCACCGACTGCCTCTTCCTCCTCCCCAACCCCAACCACTGGTTTTGGGGTGCTGGGGGGACGCCCCGCCTGGGTTCCCCATGAGTGCTGTACCCCCGCCAGGGCCCGATCCGGCTTGGGGCCACCCAGCCCAGCGTGGGGGCCACAGGGAGAGCCCCCCCCCCCCCCCCACTCGCCGTGACACGCGTGGGTGGCAGGGCGGGCACCGGCGTCCCCAGCTCACCCAGCCCGGCTAATCCCCAAAGCTCCTTTACCAATCGGCCCTCGGCGCCGGTGCGGTGCTACGCGGCAGCTCGCCGGGACGGGGAGCGGGCACGGCACCGGGTGCACCAGCCCCTGCCCTGGCTGTGCCGCGGCGTGGGGCCATGCGTGTCCCCCCCCCACTCCAAGCCCTTTGCTGCAGCAGCCGTGGCAGAGCTGAGCCCCCTGCCCGGGGGATGGAGCCAGGCACGGCCAGCACCGGCCCGGCACAAAGGCTGCTCTGTGCGGGGTGCTGGAGACAGCCGGCCCCGGCGCTGCCCGCGACAAACCCGCGCCGGCCCCTCGACACCCCCCCGGGGGCGCAGCACCCAGTGCACGGCACTGCCGGCCCACCGCAGCACCCCGCGGCACCCGGGGGGGGGTCCCTGACCCGGGCTGGCACCGCGGAGCGTCCCCGTGGCAGCCTGGCTAGCAGAGGTGCCAGCGGGCTTGCCACGGAGCTGGGTGAGCACCCCCCCCCCGGGGAGGGCCAGCGGGGCACCCAGGGGTCCCCCCCCGACCTGAGGGGTGCAGCGGGGAGCCGCAGCTGGGTGCTACCTTGGTGCCGTGGTAGAAATCATCCACGCAGGTGGCGTTCATGAAGGTCTGGTGGAAGTGGGTGCTGGTGTCGATGCCGCCGGGGATGACGAGCTTGCCGGTGGCGTCGATGACCTTGGCCCCGCCGGGGATCATCAGCTCGCGGCCCACTTGCTGGATGATGCCGTTCTCGATGTAGACGTCGGCCTCCAGCGTGCAGTCGTCGTTCACCACCTTCCCCCCCTTGATGAGGATCCGCATGGTGGCCGCGTTGGCCAGCATGGTGCTGCGAGGGCAAGCGTCAGCTGCGGGCAGGGGACCCCGGGGGTGAGGGAGGGGGCCGAGCCCCGGCTGCTGGTGCCGCCTGTGCCGGGGGGAACGCTGCCAGGGCTTCTCCCCGCGGCACGAGCCCCTGTGTTTGGGGCAAGCTGCCTCTGCCCCCCGGGCCCCGCACGGTGCCAGCTCTGCCGGAGCCCCCCCCGCGCTGCCCCCAGCACCGCCATCGCCCCCCCAGATCCACCCCCCCAGCAGTGAGGGGCAGCCCCAGACACGATTTATAATTCCTTCAGTAGATGAAGGTCAAACACAATCGGCCGACACACGATGGCTGCGAGCGCATCCCCCTCACCGAGGGGGGCACGAGGTGGGCTGGGACCCCACCAGAACCCCCCAACCCCAAAGACCCCACTGCATGAACCCCCCCCCGCTCCCCGGGGACCCCCAGCGCTGCCTCCCCCTCCTCCAAACAAAGGCCGGGGCGCACACGTGGGCAGCACGGCACGACCGTGGGGCAGAGCCCCCGGCCGACCCACACCGAGCGGCTCGGGCGCGAGCGGGACCCCAGCACCCACCCGACCCCGGTGTCCCCGGGACAGGGTTGGCACACGCCGTCCCTGCCGTGACGCCGGGGCCGGCCCGGTGCCCCCACATCCCCGCCACCGCTCCGTGCAGATGCCGAACTGCCGGCACGGCAGCAAATGGCTTCCCCGGGTGCCGGACCCAGCAGCTGAACATTCCCAGCGCGGCGATCCGGAGCAGCTGCCCGGGGTGGGGGGCAAGCGGCTGTGCCCACCGCGGGGCCCCTCGCCAGGCTGGGGGGGCACCGGGACCCCTCCCTGGGCCGGCTTCTGCACTGGCAGTGCCAGCCCTGCGGCGGGCGAGCCCGGTGCCGGTTTGCGCCTCGTCCCGCTGCTCTCATCCCAGCACAGGAATGCGGTGCGCACCTATGGCGGGGGGGGGGGCCCGCAGGCAGCCCCCCCCCCCCCCCCCGCTCCTGGGAAAGGCGCTGCCATGCACAGCTGTGCCAGCTCGCCGTGTGCCGACTGCCGAGGGGCGGCGGGAGAAAAAGGGGTCCCAGAGGGGCCCGTGGCAAGGTGGGCACCCCCGGCCTGAACCTGCCCCCCGGGGAAGCCGCTGCCCCGTGGCACGGCTGTGCTGGGGGGGCAGCCGGACCCATGGCTGCGCTGCCGGGGCTAATGGGGGGCCGGCCCCATGCCAGGGGCAGCCAGGATGTCAGGGCAGAGACCGACCTCGGTGGGGTGAGGGACCACTGGAGATGCTGGGGTCCCCACTGCATCCCCCCGGGACCCCAAGGGCGGGGACGGCGCTCGCGCGGCGCCTGAATGGGTGGGGGGGTGCAGGAGGGAAGCGGTGCGCGGCACCCCGAGATGAAAACGGGTTACTGTGACAAACAGATCCGGAGAGCAGCGGCACGCGGGGAGGCAGCACCCCCCCCACCCCCCCCAGCCACAGGCACAACCCCCCGCTATGGGTGGGGTGGCGGGGGGAGAGGGCACCCACTGCGCCCGGTGCTGCGCAGACTGGGATGGGCCCTGAAACGCCGTGGGGGTCTCGCACAGCCCGGTGCACCCCACGGCCTCACGGGCAGGACGGCGCTGCCGGACACGGCCCGGCTGCCAGCTGGATCCGTGGGGCGGGGGGGGGGGGGGGGATGTCCTCCGGGCCCACAAGCAAAGTGGGGGGTGCACGGCCAGCATCGGGCAGCGGCGGCGGTGGCTGCTCAGGCGGGAGCTTGGGGCGAGACAACAGGTTCCCCGGGCAGGGCAGAAATGCAGCGTCAGCGCCCGGGGCGGGGGGGGGGACACACCTCGAGCATCCTCGGGGACCCCCCTGCTTGTCCCCGCCACCGCCGCCAGCACACCCGCGCCGCAGGGGCCTGTCCGTGGGCGCTGCTGGCAGCTTGGCTGAGCCCCGGGGGGGGCCCACCGCGGCGCTTCCCGGCATACAAAGCAGCGCGGCCATCTCTGGGGGCTCGCCTCCCCCCCCCCCCCCAGCGCCCACCGGCTGCTCCGCCGGCCTCGAGCCGCGGGGGCGTGGGGACAGCTGTGACCCCGGCGGGACAAAGGTACCCCTGCTCTGGCGGGGGCTGCCGGGGTGGGGGGCACCTGTTGGGGCCGGGGGGGGCCGCTGGGCCTGGCCTTTGTGCCGGGACGGTGGGGATGCGGCACGGCCGCACACAGAGCCGCATTGTGCTGCTCCGCGCCCGGCTCGCCGCGGCCCCTCCACCGCCCCCCTGCTTTTGTCTGTGCCGGTGAGCCCCCCCAGCACCCACCCTGCCTGGCACCCACCCTCCCAGCACCCACCCTCCCCTGCCTGCGCCCTGGCCGGGACCCTCCTTTGTCAGGGGCTGCGCTCGGGGCCCCACCGGTGACACCAAACCACGGCCACTGCCTGTCCCCAGCCGGCGGCATCACCCCCCCCCGCCACGGAGATGCCTCTTGGGGGGTCACGACCGCCGCGTCCCCCCCATCCCAGCCCCTTCCCTGGCTCCGGTTTGGACACGGTCAGGCCTCGCTGCGGTGCTGCCCGAGGGCCCTGGGCCGCCCTTCCTCGCCGTGGGGGCCCCGCTGCCCGGCCCCCCCAAACCAGGATGAGCTCCGGGGTGACCGAGCCAGCGCCCCGGCAGGGACGGGGTGACCCGGGCTGCCCCGCTCTCACCGGGGGACCGCGATCCGCCGGCGACGGGCCGGGGATGCTCCGGCAGAGCCGGCCGCCCGTGCTGCCGGACCGGGGATGCTGCGGGCGTGCGAGCGGCCGGCCCCGGTCCCCGCAGGCACCTTGGCACGGTATGGCACGGCACGGCACGGTATGGCACGGCACGACCACGCCCGAGCGAGGCACGACAGCAAAGGGGTGTCGGGCGCCCCGCGGGGTCCCCCCGCCCCGTTACGGGGTCCCCGCCACACCCCGGGGGTGCTGGGTGGGTGCGTCGCAGCTGCGGCGGGCACCGAGCCCCGGGGGTGCTGCCAGCCCTCGGGGGGGGGGGGGGGGGTGTCCCCGGGAACAGACCGGGGCTGCTTGGGGGGGGTCCCCGGGCAGAGAAGCGGGGCTGCCCGCCGCCGGGGCGGGGTACGGGGCCGGGCCCCGGGGCGGGGGGCGGGCGCGGTGATGCTGCGGCGGGGTGGCGGGGCCCGGGGCGAGGCGGGGGGGGGGGGGGGGGCGGCGGGCGGGGGTCGCGGCTGGGTCCCGGCCCCGCAGACAAAGCCCGGTGCCGCCCAGCACAAAGGATGCTCCGAGCCGGGGCGGGGCCGCCCGGGAGCCCCCGCGGAACAATGGGCCGGGCCCGGCGGGACCCCCCGCCCGCCCCCTCCGCTCCCCCCCCCCTCCCAGCGCACCTGCGGCCCGCACCCGGTCGCGACAAGGCGCCGAGGGGGGGAGCCGGGTCCTTTTCGGGCGGGGCGGCCCCTCCGCCACACCCCACCGAGGCGAGCAGTCTTCGCCCTGTCGCAAACACCCGCCGCCCTGTCGCGACAGGTGACCAGCCGTACGCGGGTGGAAGCCACACGCAACCTTACTGCCCCGCGAGGCGACCCGTGGCCGGGGGGTGGGGGGGGATGGCGGGGTGTCAAGACGTTTCCCCCCTCCCCGCCTGTCGCGACATCCCCCCTCGCCTGTCGCGACCCACGCACCTGTCGCGATCCACGCACCTGTCGCGATACGGCCGCGACAAGTCAGGTCCCGCCGGTCCCTCCCGCTCCGCCGGCGCCCGCCGCGATGCCCGGCCGCGATCGCCTCTCACCCAAACCTGCGCGGCGGGGGCGGGGCCTGGCCGCCGCCTCGCCCAATCCGCCGCCCGCCTTCCCCAGCAGGGTGGGCTGCGCGCGGCCTGACTGACAGGCGGGGGAGGCGGGGCCGAGGCGCAGGGCCCCGCCCAGCGGCGGCCGCCGGCCCGCGCCGTTGCCGTGGTGACGGGAGCCGGCACAAAGGCGCGCGGGGGCAGCCCCGAGTAACCCCGCCCCCCCGCGGCCCCGCCCCATGACCCCCATAACCCCCACACGACCCCCCCATGAGCCCCCATGGCTCCCCATGGCCCCCCCCCCCCACAGCCACCCCATAGCCCCCCCATGAGCCCCCATGGCTCCCCATGGCCCCCCCCCCCATAACCCCCACACGACCCCCCCCATGAGCCCCCATGGCTCCCCATGGCCCCCCCCAGCCACCCCATAGCCCCCCATGGGCCCCCCATGGCTGCCCCATAGCTCACTCATAGCCCCCCCATGGTCCCCCATGACCCCCCCATAGCCCACCCACGGCCCCCCAGCCCCTCCTCATGACCCCGCCCATAACCCCTCCCATGCCCCCCCCGGGCCCCTCCCACGGCACCCCCCGACACCCCCATAACATCACAGCGCTCCCCCGCGGACACCCCTGACAGCCCCATGAACCACTCCCAGTAACGCCCAGTAACGCCCAGTAACGCCCAGCAGTGCCCAGTAACGCCCGGTAATGCCCAGTAACGCCCACTAACGCCCACTAACGCCCAGTAACGCCCACTAACTCCCAGTAACGCCCAGTAACGCCCAGCAGTGCCCAGTAACACCCACTAACGCCCAGTAACACCCAGTAATGCCCAGTAGTGCCCAGCAGCACCCAGCAGCACCCAGTGGTGCTCACTACAGCCCCGTAGCACCCAGTAACGCCCAGTAACGCCCAGCAGTGCCCAGTAACACCCAGTAACGCCCACTAACGCCCAGTAACACCCAGTAACGCCCAGCAGTGCCCAGTAACACCCAGTAACGCCCAGTAACGCCCAGTAATGCCCAGTAGTGCCCAGCAGTGCCCAGCAGTGCCCAGCAGCACCCGGTGGTGCTCACTACAGCCCCGTAGCACCCAGTAACGCCCAGTAACGCCCAGCAGTGCCCAGTAACGCCCAGTAACGCCCACTAACGCCCAGTAACACCCAGTAACGCCCAGCAGTGCCCAGTAACACCCAGTAACGCCCACTAACGCCCAGTAACACCCAGTAATGCCCAGTAGTGCCCAGCAGCACCCAGCAGCACCCAGTGGTGCTCACTACAGCCCCGTAGCACCCAGTAACGCCCAGTAACGCCCAGCAGTGCCCAGTAACGCTCAGTAACGCCCACTAACGCCCAGTAACACCCAGTAACGCCCAGCAGTGCCCAGTAACGCCCAGTAACACCCACTAACACCCAGTAACGCCCACTAACGCCCACTAACGCCCAGTAACGTCCATCAGTGCCCAGCACAGCCCAGCAGCACCCAGCATTTCCCAGTAACGCCCAGTAACGCCCAGCAGTGCCCAGCAGCACCCAGTGGTGCTCACTACAGCCCCGTAGTGCCCAGTAACGCCCAGTAACGCCCGGTAGCGCCCAACAGCGGGCACCCCAGCCCAGTAGCACCCAGCCGTGCCCACTATGGCCCGGTAACACCCCGTAACGCCCAGTAGCGTCCCAGTCCCGGTCCCAGATCCCGTCCCTGCCCCCGCCACCCCCCCCCCCCCTCCCCCCCCCCCCCGCTCGGGGCCTTTGGTGTTTCCTCATTTCGGGGGACGCTGGGGGTCAAGTTCGGGCCGTGTCTGCCCGGACCCCCCCATCGTGTGTCGTGTCCCCCCCCGCCCCCTGCCCCGCTCGAGCAGCTCCGTGTCCTTCTGCTGTTGGGGGCCCCCGAGCTGGCCCCAGCACTGCAGGGGGGGCTCCCCAGAGCGGAGCAGAGGGGGACAATCCCCCCCCCCCCTCCCCTGTTTGGGGGTGCCCCGACCCACGGGCAGGACCTTGCGCTTGGCCGTGTTGAGTCTCACGAGGTTGGGGCGCGCCCACCCCCGCCCCACCCCACCCAGCTCCCCGGGGGTGCCACCTCTGCCCCCCAGCCGGG